>NW_016107336.1:59658-103893 GCF_001604975.1 Cebus imitator
AAAAAAAAAAAAAAAAAAAAAAAAAAAAAAAAACAATAAAAAACCTTATTTTTTGGGCTGAGACAAATACATACTCTGTAAAGGACGTGGCTTGTCATGGAAAGCTAAAGGGACATAATAATGGACTCCAGTAGAAGTCTTCATTGAGGCAGCATTCAGGGTACAGAGCAGGGTCAAGAGGAAATGCGGGGCAGTGTGCACATCAGCCCTGTTGCCTGCTGAGACAAGGAGGTGGCGCTGGAAGCTGCCAGGTTCAGCCACCACCTTCCAAACTGCTGCCTGCACTAAGCTATAATCCGTCCTAGGCCCTTCTTCACACACCTTCAGTTGTAACAACAGGAGATGGGACTTCTTAGCTTCTGAAACTTTAACTAATCATTACTGAATTTAGCCTGAGACACTAAAATGCACACATCTGCTAGGAAGAGCATGGTCTCATACAACTTTCAATGATGATGGAAATGATCTTTAATCACCCTACCCAATGCAGTAGCCACTAACCACATGCAGCCATTGAGCATGTGAATTGTGGCTAGTACAACTGAGGAAATGAATTTGAATTTTATTGAATTTTAATTAATTTAAATGTAAACAGCCACATGTTGCTAGTGGATACTATATTGGATAGCACCTTTAGAGGTTGCAAACTCAGGGAGGGCAGTTTAGAAAGATGGATCCTTGGCTGGGCACAGTGGCTCATGACTGTAATCCCAGCACTTGGGAGGCCAATGCAGGTGGATCATGAGGTCAAGAGTTCAAGACCAGCCTGGCCAATATGTTAAAATCCTGTCTCTACTAAAAATACAAAAAAATTAGCCGGGCATAGTGACGGGCGCCTGGGACTAATTTGGTTAGGTGACTCTTTAGAGTTTGATTTATTCTTTTCACTTTTCTTGAAGAGGATGGATACTAAGGGATATGGTATTCTTATTTTCTGTCTAGGACTTGGGCTAATTTTCTAACAACATTTGTTGTGAAATGGGTTCTATTGTCTGAATTAATGTTTTCTACTAGCCCAAACTTTGGTATGATGTTTGTAATTAATGCTTTAATTACATTACTAGTGGTTAGAAGCCTCCCCAGGAGGCTGAGGCAGAGAATTGCTTGAACCAGGGAGGCAGAGGTTTCAGTGAGCCGAGATCGCACCACTGCACTCCAGCCTGGGCGACAGAGCAAGAGTCTATCTCAAAAAAAAAAAAAAAAGATGGATCCTCAAACAAGGAAAATGGCTCTCCCAGGTAAACTTTATGCCTTTTATACTCTTAACTTGAACAAAAGACCCCTACAGCCCAGGGCAGGTCCTTTAATATTTGAGGCTAAGCTGGCAGCTGTGTCAGTATTTTGTATGATATAATCACAATGCCAGTTGGCCAATTAAGATAGAAACACACAGAGCCCCTTAGTATTCTGCAAGGGAATAAATGATTGCTTCAGTCTTAGTTGCTCTAATGAGGTCCACTGCTCTAACCTGCGAGGCAGAGAGTAAGGCAGAAAAGTCATGCAGTTTAAAATACACATTTAAGGAAAGATGTAACTTGCCGGTAAATACACAACCTCCTCTTTTTAGAATGGAGTTAAGGGGTGATAGTTTGGGGAGGGGCCCAAGGATTAGAAAAAGAGAATAACAAATGTTTGCTCAGAGCACAAGGCAGTAAATTCCCTGGTGCACTCAGCCAGTATAACAAACAGGGCCTTTGTCATCTCTAAGATAAGGCTTATAATTAGCCAGGGAGCGAGTGATGTGAATCTGACATGAGCAGACATAGTGGATTCACCTGTGGTTGGCCTGGCTGGTAATCCAGCGAGATGGGAGGCAGTTGCCGAGGCCCTGAATGGGCACCAAGAGGGATCGAGATCTAATTACAGAGACCTGCATTCTATGTCCCCCCTCTAGGGGAGGCGATGGCCGCTGGACACCTGACTTTCCTAAATACAGAATGAAGATGAAGCTCTCTCTTATCGTGCTGATATGGGCAGAACATTTTACAGATGAGAAGTAGCAAAGATGATAGAGGGGTAGAACTGGAGTGATCAGAAGCCTATTGTAATACAGTAATCTAATATCCTCAGCTGATCGTTGACCCTGTTACCTGTGAGGCAACTGTACATGTAGAATTTGCCCAGTTGGAGGAGAGATTAGCAAAGACCTGCCTTTTATGGGAGAGAGAGTCACGGGGAATTGTGAAATTAGCTTTGAGGAAGTTCCTAGAAACAACGATAATGACAGTGCATTCTTTAACTGACACTATTCTGGTAGGCTGGAAAAGAGGACGAGGGTGTGACTCAGAGTAGGGTGGAAAGAACACAGGCTTGGGGGCAGACACACCTGGCTTGTAAACACCTGTATCTCCATGTATGCTTTGCATCAAAGTCACCTAGAGAGGTTGTTAAAGGGACAGATTCCTGGACCCTGCACTGACCTACTAAACCAGAATATCAGGATTTGGGGCTCTGTAATCTCTATTTTTAAAATAAGCACAGAAGGTGATTGTGATATGGGGCTTCTTTAAGCCTTAGTTCTCTAAAAGGTGATGGAGAATTGGCAATATCTGAGTCTTAGATTGTTGTGTGAATGGTGGTTTATTGGAAATAGCGTGATTTTAATAAGGCAAATCCATGGCTGAAGAATAATAATTACAAGTTATTGAGCCTTGATTTGTTCTGCATGATTTGTTAAAGACACTATTCTCCCTGTAATCCCAGCTACTCAGGAAACTGGCAGGAGCATCGCTTGAGCCCAAGAGTTCGAGGCTGCATTGAATTGTGATTGTGCCACAGCACTCTAGCCTGGGCGACAGAGTGAGAGCCCATCTCTAAAAACAATTTAAAAGAAAAAACACCATTCTCCCTTTGGAAATCCTGGTGGATGACACTTGCTTTGTTAAGCCTTAATCACTGTGCTAAAACAGCTGGAGAGTATTTGGCCAAATTAGGCGACAATCCCAAACTCGCAAATTGTTGTTTCTGAGTCTTGATAAAATCAGCATTTCTTTTTCTTAATGACCCTGGCGTTAAATCTCCTTTCGGGTCGGAGCATTTCTATGGGAGGTGAAAACATCAATTATGTTGTAACAGGTTGTCTGCTTCAGTGAAAGTCAAGGGCCACGCGTTGGACCCACCGAAGAAGGGTAATTTCCTGTGGCCCCGGAGGGACGCTTGCACCCGGGGGCTCCCAGCGCAGCGCTTTCCCTGCGAAACGTGTTGCTTTCATTCGGCAGCTTTAGGCGTGAAGAAAAGGGGGAGGGGGTTGGCGTTCCGCCCTGGAGCTCTTGAGAGTGAAGGTAGCTGCAAACCCAGCTGGTTCTCAGTAGCTGGTGCTGAGATTTCCGGAGGGGTGGGGCGGCCAGAGGAGGATGTGCACGTGAGGCCCGGGGAGAGGTGGGAGTGGAGCGTCTCAGGTGGGACCGAGGAGCGCCCTGCGCACCCGCTCCTCCGGCCTCGAGATTCGGATTGGCTCGGGCAGCGAGGCCGGCGAGGTCAAGACCCTTTCGGCGCCCTCCGCTACCCGCCCCGCCGCGGCGGCGTAAATGTAGAGCAGCTGGCGCAGGCGGGGCGTGGGCATGCTGGCGAGGCCGAGGGGTGCGAGTGGCAGCGCGCTGGGGTCGGAGCAGCGCCCGGCCCCGGGCGTCCGGGGGCCGGATGGCGGAGACCACGCGCGCCGCGAAACCGGGGAGGTTTGCGCTCCGCTCGCCGCGCTGCAGGGAGGGCGCGGTGCCAGGCGTGAGCGCCGAGAAACCCAAAAAGAAAGCTTTTTATTTGCTGAGGATGAAGCCCCTGAAGGAGCCCGCCCCCAACAACAACAACAACGTGTCCTTTGTGATCCACTGTCAACTGGGCAAGGAGATTAAACACATTTGCAGCAACTGCAGTCGCGGGGAGGACGCCCGGGACGGTGAGTGCCGAGGCCCGTCGGGGCGGCGGCAGCGGCGGGCGCGGGCGGCGGGGAGGTGGCTCCGGCTGTCTCAGTTTGGGGGCCCCGCCGGCGTATGCCGCCTGGAGAACTGCGGGGACATCCGCCCTCCACCCAGACATGACACCCGCCCGCTGGGCACCTTGCAGAGTGCCACCCACAGCCCAACCCGGGCTCGCACCCTGCACATCCCATTGATTATGTGGTCCCCAAAATTAGGGTTTTGATACACTTAGAAGAGCAAGTCTGGGATTTTTCACTTGGGAAGCTGAGGCTTAGGGGATTTGTCGGGGGCAAAGGATCTTACTCCTGCTTTTCCTTTCCATGAGCTTCTTAATTGTTGCCCCATGCTGGTCTTACCATGGGATTCAGGGTTTGCTGGGCTGCGTTACAGATGTGGGCTTCCTTCGGGGGACATCAGTTTGGAGAGGTGGCTTGGCGGCGGCGCCCAGCACCCTAGAGACTTGTGGAGTTGTTGAATGATGCCTGTTTAGAGTAAAACATGGCTGTGATTTTTGGAGTGCGGTTGCTGGTCCCTGCTGGAATGATGCCCAAAGGCCAAAATGGGGAGAAGTGGGGGAAGGGGCGCGCAGCGGCATTTTCCAGGTGAGCCTGGGCGTGTGCGAGCCAGAGCTCCCGCAATCCAGTCTGAAGCAGGACAGTGAAGGGGTGCCCGGCTGCCTGCGACTCTGGGCGGGAGGAGCCCAGAGCTTGGGACCGCCGGCGCGGACCAGGCAGAAGCCTCTGCAGCTGTGGACGCACCTGTGTGGCAGAGCATTCGCGCGAGCCTCCAGGCGGTTCCCAAGCAGCTCACAGAACAGGCTCTTCAGGGCCGCTGGAGGTCATGGAAAAGTTTTAGGCAGCAGATTTTGCATGGAAAGCCTTAGGTACTGGCCGGCCTGATGTTCCTCTCCATGCCTCACCCCACACCTGCTTGGGCAGGCAGATTTTTCCCATCAGCCAGGCAGGTTTTGCTGTTCCTTTTGGAAGAACAAACATTACCCAGGATCCTTCCCATTCTTAGTCTGCCTCTGAAGTGCAGAGTAATGAAATGACTGTGGCTTGGCTAATGTCTTTTCAAAATTAGAGTCCTACTAGCGTCATTATCGTTTTCTTTGATTAAACTGCAAGAGAGACTGTGCAGGACAGCACCAGGTATCCAAGAGGAAAACTGGGACGGCACTGGAGGAAGGTGCCCACATAAAACACAAGAACGCCACTGCTGCTAGGTGGGCGGGGCGGGGTGGAGTGGGGTGGGGATATACGTTTCTGAGAAGCACATACTGACAGGTGTTTCGATTTTTGTGATTACTACATCAGCTGATAACATCAATACCTATGGAATACAAATGGGTTAATCAGATGACCCAAAGCCAGACCTTTCCCATGTAATGAAATAGAGCTTGCGATGCAGGCCAAAATGGTTATTAAATGTCAGTTGCTCTCTTGACTGAATTGCTGCCCAAATGGGCTGCTTCCACAACCTTGGGAGTTTATTTAAATTAGTATTTGTAAATGCTGCTACAGTAAGGAAAGGTAAATGTCCATACTCAAAAATGTGTTTATAAATGTCATTATGAGTGCTGTCACTGGTCAACGCGGTATACCCTGTCAATGGAGGCAGGTACGTATTTTAACCTGTAGCACATAGTTCTTCTCGAAACATGCATCATCTCCATGGCCTCACACACTTTGGAGTGCCCCAAATAGCTATGTATGGATGCTCACAAATCACCTGATAGGATTATTTACCCTCAAAGCATTCTTAAATAGGGGAGACTGAATGTTATAGTGCCTAATTTTTGCCTAATTTTATGCTGCTAATCCTGCCAATCTAATGTGCGGTGCACTCATTTAATCACGAAAATTGAATGAGGTCAGGAGTCAAACCCTTCTTTTGTTATTGCCAGAAACCACAGCAGCACTGCCCACTGTGGAAGTTCCAACAAATTTCACTTCCGGTTAGGATTGACCTCCCATGATAGTCTGTAAGGAGTGGATGTTCTTTTAGATAAATTCTCTAGAAGCAATTTGCAATTTGAATCATATTTTCTACATGCCAGGAGCACCAGCTGTTCTGAAACATTTGTATGCTCAAGATCATAGTGAGGCAAACAGATTTCCCCAATGTCCTATTTGGTCAGGCGCTATAGAAGCTGCTTCTTAAGGTGGATCACACCTGTAATTATGTAAAGTACAATAAGTGTGTCTGGTTCCTCATTCACCACTAAGGAGGCCACTTAATGGTACCCACAGAAAATTCTCAAACAGCTTGAAAGCCCTTACTAGAAATTTACACAGGTGAAATTCTACAAAGGTACTGTTCAGTTTCTTTCATACTTAATTTCTTTGCATATGAAATAGTTATTTAAAGCATGTTTTAATAACTTGCAGTTTAAAGACAATCTGTAATAAAGAATGCACTTTAAAGTAAAATATTTCTGGCTATTGAGTAATATATGAAAGGTGAAATTACATTTTAGCAATTATCTTTTTACTCAAGAGTTCCCCCACACCCCGTATCTACTAAGTAGTATTAAAGATGTTTTGCTAAGTTTATTTTAAATAATTCTCTATTGAGAAACCATAGAACACAATTCACCATTAATGGCCAAAGATAATTTGTGTTTCCTTCCATCTTGGCTGTTTTGGTTCAATACTAAAACTATTTTCAGGTGAGGAAACAAGCTTACATAGGAAAGCCACAGAGTAAATACAGGGCAGAACAAAGACTCACACCCCCATCTGTTTGACTTTAAAACCAAGACGTGGCTGGGCACGGTGGCTCACACCTGTAATCCTAGCACTTTGGGAGGCCAAGTCGGTGGATTACTTGAGGTCAGGAGTTCAAGACCAGCCTGGCCAACAAGGTGAAATCCCATCTCTACTTAAAATACAAAAAGTAGCTAGGCATGGTGGCACATGCCTGTAATATCAGCTACTGGGGAGGCTGAGACAGGAGAATCGCTTGAACCCGAGAGGCTGACATTGCAGCTAGCCAGAATTGCACCACAGCACTTCAGCCTGGGCAAAGAAGCGAGACTCTGTCTAGAACAACACACACACACACACACACACACACACACACACACACACACACACACACGTGTGCGTGCGCGTGCGCGCAAAGAAACAACCAAGACACTTTTAACTGTACCATCAGTTTACTTTTTTAATGGCATTTCTCTGTCACCTACACTGAATGTGGAACATTAGGTATTGTATCTTTTATATCTGTATGCATGTGTGATATATACATGTGCAGTCTTGATAAGCTAGGTTTATTATGGTAAAGAATTAGAAGGAATTACAGAATTTTCTGCTGCATTGTGTGTGTGTGTGTGTGTGTGTGTATACATATACATATACACATATACACCCACATTACCTACTTGATAGGCTGACTTTAGTGGGGATAGAAGGAGAGGAATTTACAACTAGGTAGATTGGAAGTTATGGATATCATAAAGCCATAAGAAACATAGCTAAGTCATCACTGAACTTAGAAGTTAATGGGAGAATATGATTTAATTTACAAATAGTTAAAAATCAAATTTAGGGAGAAATCTATTCTGGAGAGTCAAGTGTTTCTGTATTTAATTTCAAACACATTTCTATTTTCATTGGAATTCTTTTTGAGTCCATTAATAGTGAGGAATAATTTTAGAATCATATCTTTAATACTTATGTATTAACATGTAATTTCAATAGAAATACTTTAACAGTTTTTAAAAAGTACCTTGAAGCCTCAGTCTTATTTTATAATGACACTTAAAAAGTAATAAAATGACGGATTTAGAAACAAGACATACTGATTGCAACTCCTACTCAGTACCTTTTACATGTAACTAATCAGTAGATCATGGCTGTCTTCATTTTACTATATATAATTTCTATTCTTTAAACATTTATAAAGAAATTTACTAATCCATGGACTTGTTAGATGCCTTCCCAAGTTTTGTTTTAGGGGTTAGAAATATTTAGCGTATTTTCTAACAGATTCCAATGTGAACTTTAGGAATGACAGTTTGTCATACAATTTCTCTGCTGTGGTGACTAGAGTTCATTCATCAAGACAGCCTTTTAGGATAGGATGCCCTGTGAGTTTCCCTGGGTCACCTCATTTTGCAGGTGAGAAAATGAAGATGCATAGGGATTAAGTGAGCCGTCTACCAAGGTCAAACCACCATTTGTTGTCAGGGCTGCTAACAGAACCTGTCCTTGAAGAGGGAAGCAATTTGCAACAGGAGTCCACAGCTGGATCCTGGAAATGCACTGCCTCTTTTCAGTGTCTACTCTGCTTGCTGGCTGGGTGATTTAGGGATATTACTATATTAGTTGTGGGGATTAAATGAGGTATTTGGTAAAAAGCATTTAGCATGGTGCCTTGCAAGAGAAAGTGCTTGAGAAATATTAGCTATGATTGCTATCATTTGTAGTGGGCATTTCTCCCTGCTATACTGTGTTGCTTTGCCTCTTCTGTAATTAAACTTCATTGGATTGAGTCCAAGATGAGAGCACCCAATTCTTCTCTATGTTTGAACATATATGTCTAATAAGACAAATGAGGTAAGGGTCAGGTTGAGGACAGAGTGGTAGGTTCCACCTTGAGCAAGAGAAGGAAGGTCAGGGAAAGCCTCATACAGTTTCAGAAGGACTTCAGATTGCATCCACTTCCAAAGGAATTCTGATTGCTAGTACCAAAAATGGCACAGAGGTTTTAAGCAGAGGCCATGAGATCAAGTCATCTGTTTACTTATTTATTTGTGATAGGGTTTCTCTTGCCTAGGCTGGGGTGCAGAGGCACAATCATAGTTCAGGCTATCCTCCCACCTCAGCCTCCATAGTAGCTGGGACTATAGATGTGCACCACCACATCTGGCTAATTTGTGTGTGTGTACACACACACACACACACACACACGGTAGAGACAGGATTTCCCCACATTTCCCAGGCTGATCTTGAACTCCTGGGCTCGAGCAATCCACCTGTGTCAGCCTCCCAAAGTGCTGGGATTACAGGCATGAGCCGTAGTGCCTGGCCCAAGTTGCCTTTTTAAAAATTTATTGCAAAAAATTGTACACATAGATAGAAGTAGACATAATAGGATAATTAATCCCCGTAGACGTATCACTCAGATTCCTCTATTCTTGTATTATGTTAAAGCAAATTTGAGTGAGTTTTTATGATGGCGTTGCTGGTAGTGCCTAGGCAAAGACCGGACAAGACAAGGACCCAGCTCCGTACCACTCATAGCTCGACAAGGGGTGTTTAAAGACCTTGAGCAGCCAAAAGACCAAGATTCTGCAATATCTGTTCCAGGCTCAGAATGTGTCCAGTAATACACTTTCAATCACTAACAATTCAAACTCAGCTTGCCTTATTTTTAGCATAACTTTGAGCTCATATATAATTTTACTAATAATTTCCCCTATTCTGACACTTTATAGACATCTGTAAATAGTCACTTAATTTAGGAGAAACATTTAAACAATTCGTGAAATCTATAGCTTAAAATATCCTCATTTGTCTAAAGGAGATACAATCACATTGAAAGGGTAATAGATAAAATATATCCATTAAACTTTAATGGAGGGTGAGTGGAAAGGATCAGTACTTGTTCACTAGCCCTAAACTTCAATTTCTGTGGTTCACTAACTTATATATGAATGACAAGAACTTTTTGGACTTGACTAGGTTTTGGGGGTTTCGAGAAGTATCTAAAAGCCTGAAGCGTGGGGGTTCATTGAGCCACTTAGGAGCCACCATTGATAATGTTTCAATGTGGTACTGCTGGTGGACAGGCTACCTGTGCCGGGTGGACAGCTGAACTGAAAGCCAAGATATAAAAGTGAGTTTGCTGAAGGCCAGATAGCCAGAGACAGGGGCAGAGGTGACCTTTCTTCAACCCACAGGTTGTAAGGGAGAAAAGGTAAGTCAAAGGAGGCAAAAGTTGCAATAGAAGCAGGAACTAAACAAGAATCCAGTTGTCGGTTTGGAAAAGAAGAAATTAATTATGAAGATTTTCAGCCCAGGGGAAAAAATCACCCAGAAGGTTAGCAGTAGAGCATGCAGGAGAGGTCATATGATGATTGTTTTAATATTGTATTGTTTCTATACCCAAAGCCAGAGAAAGAATAGACCATGGTCATTTGTTTGTTCGTGTATCAAGCATTGATGCCTATGGTGAACTTATGTGTAAGTAGAGAGGTAAAGAATGAGTTCTTGCTCTGAGAGAAACAGTCTAGTGAGGGACGTTGCTGTGACAGGTAGACTCAGGTTGTCATGGACACACAGGTGGGGAACCCATCTCCTCCCTTGGGGAGAAGGCCAGCAGGTCGTGTAGGAGGAGATGGCACTTGAGCTGAATTGAGTCGGATGAATAGGGTTGGGCTGGCAAATATACCTAAAGGAAAGAGTCACTGGAAGCAGGACAAAGAGCAAGGGTAGAGAAAGGTCAAGAGGCAAAAGGAGGGCATTGAATGCTGACTCTTCCAGCAAGGGCCTGTCTTCTCATCACTGCTATGTTTCTAGTGCTGAGAACAGTACACAGATATTATCCACTTAAGATATGTTCAATACATGAATGCTTATGTTAGTTTATGATTGATCTAGTCGATGAATGTATGTCCCTTTATTACAGTGGCAGTAAGGACAGTGGGGGGATGTGGCTGGGGGTGGTGAGAAGGGCACCTGGGGAGATGGACAGAGGCCACACACCAAGGGCCTGGGATACCACGCTAGCGAGCTGGGACTTGCTCCCTGGCATGTTGTAGGATTTCCTGGAGGATTTTTTAAACAGCATTTTTATTGAGATATAATTATTGCACCATAGAGTTCACTAATTTAAGGTATGTAATTTAATAGCATTTAAGTCATCGAATTTTCATCCATCACCAAAATCAATTTTAGAACATTTTCATTCCACCTGAAAATAAACTGTTCGCCTTAACCTATCCATTCATTATTCCATTCCCTACACCCCGTCCCAAAATCCCAGGCAGCCACTCATCTATAGGTTTCCCTATTCTGGACATTTCACATAAATGGAACCATGCAATGTATGGGCCTCTTTACTTAGCACAGTGTTTTTAAAATGTATTCATGCTGTACCATGTATCAGAATTTCATTGCTTTTAATGGCTGAATAATACTTCATTGTATGGATATACCACATTTATTCATCCATTATCTGTTGATAGACATTTGGGTTGTTTACACGTTTTAGCTATGCTGAATATGCCGCTATAAATATTCACGTGCAAGCTTTAGCATGGACACAGGCTTTCATGTCTCTCATGTATATACCTAGGAGTAGAATTGCTAGATGACACTGTAAATCCATGTTTAACCATTTGAGGGTCTGCCAGACTCTTTTCCAAACTGGCTGCACCGTTTTACTCCCCCCCCCTCCCCCTGCCACCCAGCAATGAATAATATATAAAAGTTCAGTTTCTCTACAATTTTTCTGACACTTGTTATTATCTGTTATGGTAGCCACCCTGTAGGATTTTAAGAAAGAAAGTTAGAAGGTTCTAACTGTGCTGGTGGTCAAGAAGAAGAGTTAATTCAGTCCACTTAAGAAAACTAGTGGTTGGCCGGGTATGGTGGCTCATGCCTGTAATCCCAGCACTTTGGGAGGCCAAGGCAGGTGGATCACGAGGTCAGGAGTTCGAGACCAGCCTGACCAACATGATGAAACCCTGTCTCTACTAAAAATACAAAAATTAGCTGGGCGTGGTGGCGCACACCTGGAATCCCAGCTACTCAGGAGGCTGAGGCAGGAGAATTGCCTGAACCTGGGAGGCAGAGGTTGCAGTGAGCTGAGATCGTGCCACTGCACTCCAGCCTGGGTGACAGAGTGAGATTTCATCTCAAAAAAAAATGATTTTAGACACCTTACAGAAATATATTTATATTTATCACTTATGTATCTATTTCCCTGTAGTCATCAGAACACATTTTACAGTTGGAATTACTCTTGTGACCATTTAAGAGAAAAGGGTCAGAGAGTCAGAGTGGCCAGTGGCTTCCTCACATCACCTGCCCATGCTTCTGCAGCTGGGCTGTCTGGCTCTGGCTCCCACCTTCGGGCGATCAAGCCACTTTTAGCTACCTAGAGACTCACACTTCACTGAGCCTCTAAGGCGGGACTGTTTATTTTGGCCAATCAAGTTTAACTTCTTAAAGTGAATAATTAAATGTGAATATGATCATTCAGGGAAATTTGGGCAAAGATGAGCACTCAAAGCAAACTGTCATTTCATTAAAAAGTTGAAGTGGAAATCATCTGGTGAAGAGGGTGTTTAGTTAGAATTAGGATGCCGAGGGGACCTCCAATGCCTCTACCTGCTTTTCAGTTTCTTCCACCTGTAAAATGAATTTGCTTCCACTCCACTGAACCTGTCTAGATCAGGGGTTAGTACATGATGGTCCATGTACCCTCTGCCTGTGTTTGTTGAGAATGTTTGTGATTTTAAATGGCTGGAGAAAAAATCAAAAACAATTTATGACGTGATATTTCTATGAAATTCAGATGTTAGTGTCTGTAAATACAGTCTTATTGGGAAACAGCCATGCACAATTGTTTGCACACGTGGCACCTTTCAAGTTACAACTGCAGACTTCAGTTGTTGCCACAGAGACTCTCAAAGGTCTTTTAAAAAAAAAAAAAAAAAAAAAAATCTTTGCCAACCCCTGTTGACATCAAAATTGCTGTAATTAGAATGTATCTCTTCTGGCTAGGTGCAGTGGCTCACACCTGTAATCCCAGCAGAGCATGAGGCGGGTGGATTGCTTGAGCCCAGAAGTTCGAGACCAGCCTGGGCAACATGGTGAAAACCCATCTCTACAAAAAATGCTAAAATTAGCCAGGCGTGGTGGTGCATGCCCCTATAATCCCAGCTACTTGGGAGACTGAGATGGGAGGATCACCTGAGCCTCGAAGGCAAAAGTTGCAGAGCTGAGATCATACCACTGCACTCCAGCCTGGGCCACAGAGGGAGATCCTGTCTCCAAAAAAAAAGTACCACTCCCAACCATTTTAGCATCATAGTCTGATTTTAGAATTGAAAAGGACCCTGTAGATTATCCATTGTCCAATTACATATCTGTGTCAATTCACTTGAATTGCAGCTTTGGTCTTTTTCAAAAGCTGTTTGATGTTGTGGTGTACTCAGAGGGACAGGTTTAAAATGAAAATCAACCTACAAAGAATCGGTCTGAATTCAGTTTGTGGAGTATCTTTAGTGTTCACACTCCCACCCGGACCTTGATGTGGGCTTCAGGCTGGCACATTTTACAAAGAGGGATGGCTTTTCTAATCCCCACCTAAGAGTTAATCATCTTGACTCTGTTATTGTTTCTACGTGAACTTTAGAACAATTGCCTCTGCTATTTTGGCACATGGAGATTTGCCTCCACGGTAATTATTTTGCATCCCACAAAAGTAATTATAAAATCAAATAATTATCTTCTAAACAAGCTGTAACCCCAGCAGAACCTCTTGGGGAAAAGTTCCCATTCTTTCGTTGTCATTTTTAGGGCTATAACATTCTGCTTCCCTTGACCCCTTACCTCAGTTCTGAGGTTATCTCAAGTACAATAGCAATCTTTAGTGAAGCGCCAGCTTCTTTTGAAGCAGCCTCTTCAAAACAGTAGCACTGCTCCACGTCTGAGTGGAAAGAGTGAGGAATAAGTAACAGAAGGGGAAAGCCAAAGTGAATGAAATTCTCCGGGCCATGGAAAGTAACAGAAAAAAATGGGGCTGAGCCTTGTAGTTCATACCTGTAATCCCAACACTTTGAGAGGCCGAGGTGGGCAGATTACTTGAGGCCAGGAGTTTGAGACCAGCCTGGCCAACATGGCGAAACCTTGTCTGTACTAAAAATACACAAATTAGCCAGGCATGGTGGCATGCACCTGTAATGCTAGCTACTCGGGAGGCTGAGGCTGGAGAGTCGCTTGAACCCAGGAGGTGGAGGTTGCAGTGAACTGAGATCGAGGTGACAAACCTAGACTCTGCCTCAAAAAGAAAAAAAAAAAAGAGTAACAGCCTGCCAGACTTGATTCCTTATTAGTTTGAATTATTGAGAGATGCATTATAGGAAGATGTTGCTGATTCTGAAGGTGTTCTCAGTAAGAGTTGGCACCAGTAGTCCTGGCACAATTCAAAGGCTGAAATCTGCTGCACAGTTAGGGACCATCCCTCTCTGACAGGCTGGGCGTCTACCAGAATTAGGTTCTCTCGAGAGACTTGAAGTCTGTTTATGGGCAAGTGTTTGACATATCCAGTGGAAACTATAGATTGTGTGTATTTATATGTTTGGAAACTGTCACTGGTCTGATGAGCCGACCTAATCCATGTGATGCGAGAATGCGTAGAGAAGCAGATCTTGGCAGCAGGAACATCGCTGATCTGCTACATTTTCAAGAATTGCCTCTGCAAATTTCAGTAACTCTCTGACTTATGCATCTCTTTACCAACCCCCTGAAAAGTCAAACAGGCCACAGACAGGAGCTCATTATCCCCAAAATGAACACACAGTGAACCTTTTTGCCTGCCCAAAGCCTTAATGTCCCCATATCCAGAACAAATAGTATGTGGCTGTTTTCTGCTAGCCATGATATGAATTATTCATGCACTATTAAGTAGCCTGTGGTCAGAACACCACTACCCAAAGTAAAGCTGAATGCAAAAGAAGAGGCTTCAATATCTGCAGCTGAAAATGCCCTTTGCCATGGGAGTGGAAATGATGGGCTACCGGACCCCTCCCATTCTTGTCCCAGGTCTTTGGGCTTGAATCTGTGAATATCAATGTAGATTCCTTGTGGTAAGACACTAGAAATGGCTTGGAATACCTGGAAAGTGTAGTAGTCATTGGGATGCAGGCCTGGGTTAATTTCTAGTTTTTCTAGAAGGCAAAAGGAGAACCTATATAAAAAGGAGTATCGGGCCAGGCCTAAGCTGGTGGATCACTTGAGCCCAGGAGTTAAAAACCAGGCTGGGCAATATAGTGAAGCCCCATCACTACAAAAATACAAAAATTAGCCGGGCATGGTGGTGCATGCCTATGGTCCCAGCTACTTGGGAGGCCGAGGTAGGAGGATTGCTTGAGGTGGGGAGGTTGAGGCTGCAGTGAGCCAAGATCGTGTCACTACACTCTACCCTGGGTGACAGAGCAACATTCCATCTCAAAAAACAAAAAGCAAGGTATCTATAGTCAAGAAATAAGAAGTAAATATAATAGAAGAGTTATTCTTTGGAAAAAGAAAACAAGCATCTTGGAAGTCCTCCATATATAAACCAGATAAAAGGGAGATTGCTCTGGTTTAGGCCAGATTGGAAGGCCTGCCCTGATACAGTGTTGTACAGTCCTGGAGTTTTCCAGAACTATAGTTTAAAAGTTGTTCCCAACTGTCCTCCAGTATCGCGTATCCATACAATACAGATACACTGTATTGAAGGGTGACAATTCTATCTCTAGAATATAAACATCACCTCATAACAGTGGACATTATATCCCAAATTTAATTCCAGGAAGACGACATCTAATAGAATGACCTGTGACATAAGTCAGTTATAACCAGATAAGTCATCTGTTTGTGTGTGTGTGTGTGTGTGTGTATGATATGTCCCAGGGGCAGAGTTAGTTGGAAACCTGTATATTGGCTAAAGAATTACATCATATAGAAATTGGGAGGAATATAACATTTTTAGATTCAAATTATTTCCAGAGGAATGTTTAATTTCATGCCAACATGAATAATCACCTTTTTTAAAAAAAGCAACTGCTTAGAATGAAGTTGGAGCAGCTGTGTAGTCCCTGCGCTCTCCTCTTAACATTGTTTTCGGTTCCAAAATGCACCACTGGTTTTATAAACGAGATGAGGACCAGACAGGAATGACATTTAGCTTTTAAGCCATAATTATGACAGATGGGTCAGTGTGCATTGCCAACTCCAAATACATAATTAGCCATAATAAAATGGTACAAATTTACTTGGAAAATATCATAGCCTAAATCACAGTTCAGATTTAACTGGGAGAATTTCCACCATGATTTTAGAAAGCTAGCATGGCTTATTTTTATTGCAGAAACCTAAGAGTGCAATTCCTGGCAGTATTTACCAGAGAGAAGGAATTAGCAGCCTCCCGGGGAGGGTTAAGAAAACAGAGCACCCCTGGGAATCAAGCTCTTAAGTGTCAGTTCCAGTAGCTTCCAAAGCAACTGGGCTCAGACAGGTCTTTTGGTCTCCCTGTCTGTCTGCATTCTTGCAACCGGGGCCCAGGTATAGGAGGGTCGGTCTTGTTTCTAAAGGGTCTTGAAAATATGTAGGAGGTATCTGGAGACTTTTCAAAAACAAAAACCACAGGATGTCTTGCACTTTTATATCCATGGTGCTGGCTTGTACAGAGGGAGGAAGGAGATGGACTTCTCTTTTCTTCCAATCTTCTCCTCTCCGTTCATGGTGGTGGTGGGGAGCACCGAGGGCCAAACGGGCATGCCTGTGTAAGACACAGGGCGGGAGCATGATAGCCCTTTCATGTCAAGGTGAACATGCAGAGGGAGCCCCAGAGCTAGAGGAACAACAGATGGCAGTGCTGTTGCTGCTACATTGCCTCTAGCTGTGCGTGTCCTCACCCCGTGCCCAGCCAAGCCTCTTCAGACTGTGTGGGTCACAGAGTAATGGCCAGCTCTAAAGATCAATGTCCTGAAGGCTGCTATAGACACCAGAGTACCTTTCTGTGGCCAGTCCCATGCCAAAAAGAAAAAAAAGAAAGACTGCGCAGTCTTAAGCAAGGCTGATTGGGCTGAGGTCTTCCAGGAAGTGAAGATCCTCTTCAGAATTGAGTCCTCTGCAATTCAGCTAAATCCACAGATAGCACAGAATTTTAAAAATGAACAACTGGGTCTGTGACTTAGGGACATAAGGGATTAGAAAGGATTCAGGATTGGTTGGGAAGTGGGTGGGGAGAAACAGAGTAGCGGGTACCTTTTCCTTTGGTCTTTTGCAAATGCTCTTACTTTGCTTGCGTATGGATATTCAGAGTCACTATTTGTTGTTTGCATTTTTTTGTGTATGTTTTGTGGGTTTTTTTCTCCTGCAAAGGTTTAAATTAGCCTTATTGCTTGTGGGAAAATAATAATTTCCTGCCTAGCGTTTAAATATATTGAGGTCAGTACTGCTGTATCCAGTCCAAGGTGTTAAGGTAGAAAAGACAAGTTCCTTCATTTGTCTTTTCTGCCAGCGGGAAATAGGGTCTGGCTAGTCCTCGGGTCTGTGTTACAACAGAAACCAGCAGAAACAGTGCTCTTCCTGCCAACGCTTCTGAAGTTAAGGGGGCTATGTTTTGCTTCTTTGCTATTTAGTGTCCCAAAGCAGCTGTGATTACAGTGTGAGAAACTATAACTCAAGTTTTATGATTCAATGTTGAGGTTTTTGTCAACTTTGATGAGGCGTTTTACAAAATGTGTTCCACCTAACGCTTGCTGCATGGGATGGTAACAATGATACGTGGAATTTTTTTTTTTTTTTTTTTTTTTTTTTTTTTTTTTTTTTTTTTTTTTTTTTTTTTTTTTTTTTTTTTTTTTTTTTTTTTTTTTTGGAGACAAAGTTGACAACCTCAACAGGGGTAACCAACTTGCTTCTGATTCCATGACTCAATAGTAGTAGAGTCACATCTGGAATTTGAACCCAGCTTGTCTAACTACAGAGCCAGCCTAGTCTTTTTAAAACTATGTGTTTTGTTGTTGTTGTTGTTGTCGAAGATGGAGTCTCACTTTATTGCCCAGGCTGGAGTGCAGTGGCATAGTCTAGGCTCACTGCAACCTCTGCCTCCTGGGTTCAAGCAATTCTCCTGCCTCAGCCTCCCAAGTAGCTAGGATTACAGATGCCCGCCACCATGCCCAACTAATTTTTGTATTTTTAGTAGAGACAGGGTTTCATCATGTTGGCCAGGCTGGTCACGAATTCCTGACCTCAGATGATCCACGTGTCTTGGCCTCCCAAAGTGCTGGGATTGCAGGTGTGAGCCACTGTGCCTGGCCTGATACGTGGAAAATTTCAAGATCACACTAGGATGGAAAACTGAGTGGAAGAAAGTTAAACAGATGTTTTCATCTCAGAGTCCCTGGTATGACGATGTGCATGGTAAATCTCTCAGAGCAGGATGTAGATGCTTCTTCAACCAAATGTATTTTATCACACGTACTTCTTGTTTGGTTTTGGTGGTTTTGTTTTTTGTTTTTTTTGTGGAGTGTCACAGGTGACTAATGTCCTAGAGGAAAATTAATGTGCTACATTAGAATCTTCCCATAGAAAGTGCTGCATTCAGTGTCTATGTTCCCACTTGTGAGAGAGAAACACACAGAACAATGAGATTCCTTTGTGATTTGTTCTTTTCTACCAGAAGCTGTTAGTTCAAAACTATAGCATAGTAATTGAGAAGAAATGTTTCCACTGTTGCTGGACATTTATTCAGTGGTTTTTAGTTAACAGAGAGATAACTGCAAATTAAAATATGGTAGCAATCATACTTTTGCTTCAGTCAATCCAGGAATCAGGAACTTTCTCTTTTCCATAGCAGGCAGTATGACAGAATGATAGGGCAGGGTAGGGGCTTCTGGAGACCTTGTGATTGCAGTGCATGGAATATTTTGGGTCAGGGTTTTTCAGGCTGAAGACTGTTGACATTTTATGCTGGGTAATTCTTTGCTATTGGAGAGTGTCGGGTGCATCCCATACATTGTAGGATGTTTAGCAGCATCCCTGGACTCTATCCACTAGATGCCAGTGGCACCCACCTCCCATTTGTGGCAACCAAAAGTGTCTCTAGACATTGCCAAATGTCACCTTGGAGTGGAGAGCCACTGATTAAGGGCCAATATGGGTACTGCTGACCACGAGTGAGTTCACCAAAGCCAGAGATCAGTGTAGACTGGTGTCTAGGAGGCGGCTTTGAAGAGGCTGATTTGGATATGTAGAGTGAGGAAGGGAGAAACGCTGAGTGGAGGAAATAACATGAACACTGGCAGAGGGAAGGAAGGAAGAGTGAGTGTACTGGCTTTTTGGATATTAGCAGTAATAACATTACTTATTCACTTATGTGTCAATTATGAGAATTAATCTAATCTTCCCAGGATAAATACTATTTATCTCAATTTGGTAGAAAAGGCAAATGAGGCTCAGTGGAACTAGACAGTATGTCTGAGTGTCACTGGTGGTAAGTGTTGGGGTTGCAGTTTGAAACCAGATTTCTTTTAATTACAAGGCTGTATTAAAATATGTATTTGGAAAAAGAATGTTAAATTATAGACAGAAATGTCTGGACTTCAGGGGATCCACTGGATAAAACAATGGCAGAGTCTTCAGCAGAGGAATGGTTTGGTGAAAAGGGCACATTGGATTCATCTCGCGGCATCAGCTGTGCAGAAGGGATGGGGGATTGACTGAAAGTGGGCTGGGGTGATGTGGAGCCGAGCAAACTTCCGTACAGGTGTGGAGGAGTGAGGCTAGACCATGGCCAGTGACGGCAGAACTTAATGAGCTTCACTTGTATAGTATTGCCATCATTAAGGTAAAATACAAAGAAAAGTTAATTACTAGCTCTCAAGATGGCTACAAAGATAGATGGAGGAGCATGCTGGAAAGAAATGAAGCTATGTAGCTAGCAGTACAGTGTTGAGTTGACATTACGTATTATTGAAGAGTTTCGACAGATGTTGGCAAACTTTTTCTGTAAAGCGCTAGGTAGTAAATATTTTAGGCTTTCACAGTATGGTCTCTGTTGCAACTGCACGCTGCTGTTCTAGTGCAAATGCAGTCAGAAGCAGTGCATACGTGAATAAGAATGGCTGTGTTCCAATAAAACTTTATTTGTAAGGAGAGGCAGCAGGCCAGATGTGAACTGAAGATCAGATTTGTGCACCCCTGGTGGAATATCAAGAGTGACAGACAAAACAAGTCACTAACCCCAGATGTGCCACTTGTTAGCTGTGTTACCTTCTCAGACTAAGCCTCAGTTTCTGCATCTGTAAAACATTGAATCTGATAGCATCCACATTTAGAGTTGGTGGTAGGATTAAGTGAGATAATGTGAAGTGCTTGGCACTGACCCTAGCATATAGTAAGTGCTGAATAAATGATGGCTATTATTGTGGTTACAAGTGTTATTTTTATATTCCTGGCCTTTTTTTCCTTCTTGGTTTTCACTGTATTAAATGAATCCACATCAAATTCGTGCTTGTGAGTGCAACAGGTGTTTTATTTGTACTTGTTATCTCTAGATTTCTTGAGTTTGAAGAATAGTAAGGAAAATATCTGTAGTTCCAATGAGGATTGTTATAAATAGAAAATTCATTTGAATAAACTTACACAGTGTTCTTGTCACTCAGCACTCAGTATATTATAGCTAACGGGGAGGAAATGAAAATGTTGAAAAATAAAGTTTTTAAAATGCAGAACATAAAACGAATTACCTAGAATCTTGTGGAATTTCAATTAAACAGCAAATCTGATGGGGGAGATTTTAGCATTCAGTGTACATAAACAGCTTAGTTTTTCACGTTTGGAATCAATTAATTGCTTGGCTTTGTTAATTAGGGATTCCCTGAAGTAGACTCCATTGCTCATAAACTAGGAATGTTAAAGCCAGTCAAGGCATTTGCTTTTCAAAATGATCTGTTTATAGTATAGCTGAAACAAGATAAATCACACATGTGAAACAGCTGTCTGTTGGTAGCGAAGAATAGTGTCTGTTTTACACATTGAGAATACTCATTACAGTCATTCATGTGCTGAGGCAATGGTCGTTCAGTAATGTAAAGAAGAGGCGAAAGCAGAACTCACTCAACTAGGTCTGGTTTGTTTGGGATCATGTGTTCAAAGGGTACAGAGAGCAGGATTTAGTAGTCTGAGCACTATTGACATTTTGGGCCAGATCATTCTTTATTATGGAAGACTCTGGTGCATTGTAGGGTGTTCAGCAGGATCCTGGCCTCCACCCACTAGATGCTAGAAGTAGATGTCCCCCACCCCACCCCAGTGGTAAGAATCAAAAATATTTCCAGATATTTGGCAAAATGTCTCATGGGAGGCAAGATTACCCCTGGTCCAGAACCACTGATGTAGATTAATGATTCAACAGTGCCTGGGGACATTATGTCCCAACATACCCAAGCAATAATAATTTATTCCTTATTCATATTGAAATACATGCCTGATTTCTCAGGATAGTCTTAATGTCAGCTATCCTGCCCCACCTACCTGACATAATTGGAAGCCCATATATTCTTTTTTTTTTTTTACATAAGATTGATTTAATATTTTTGGCATAATAAAACAGCTATGTCTTCAGAGCTATCACTATTGAATATAAAACAAATTTCTATTCTGCTTGAGTTCTAGCCACATAAGCTAATATTATTTTTACTACATACTTAAAAATTTATTTCTAATGGCATTTTAGGTTTTGGGGTACATGTGAAGAACATGCAAGATTGTTGCATAGGTATACACATGGCAGTGTAATTTGCTGCCTTCCTCCCCTTAACCTATATCTGGCATTTCTCCCCATGCTATCTCTCCCCAACTACCCACCCCCTGCTGTCCCTCCTCTATCTCCCCCCAACAGACCCCAGTGTTTGGTGCTCCCCTCCCTCTGTCATGTGTTCTCATTGTTCAACACCTGCCTTTGAGTGAAAACGTGGTGTTTGATTTTTTTGTTCTTGTGTCAGTTTGCTGAGAATGATGGTTTCCAGGTTCATCCATGTCCCTAAAAAGGATATGAACTCATTGTTTTTGATGGCTGCATAATACTCCATGTTGTATATGTGCCACATTTTCCCTGTCCAGTCTATCATCGATGGGCATTTGTGTTGGTTCCAGGTCTTTGCTATTGTAAACTGTGCTGCAATGAACATTCGTGTGCATGTGTCCTTATAGTAGAATGATTGATAATCCTTTGGATATATACCCAGTAATGGGATTGCTGGGTCAAATGGAATTTCTATTTCTAGGTCCTTGAGAAATCGCCACACTGTCTTCCACAATGCTTGAACTAACTTGCACTCCCACCAACAGTGTAAAAGTGTTCCTATTTCTCCACATCCTCTCCAGCATCTGTTGTCTCCAGATTGTTTAATGATCGCCATTCTAACTGGCGTGAGGTGGTATCTCAATGCAGCTTTGAGTTGCATTTCTCTAATGACCAGTGATGATGAGCATTTTTTCGTATGTTTGTTGGCCTCATGTATGTCTTTTGTAAAGTATCTGTTCATATCCTTTGGAAGCCCATAAATTGATATTTTTTCAATTTGGAAGTAGTGACCATCCTATGCAGTGTTTGTCTTTTTTAGGACTTAGTTGGAATATGTTTATTGTGCCACCATTCACTTTTAGACTTTGTGACTTTTGCTTAGACAAATAGTTGATGTACTTTTTACTGGTTGGCAGCATTGAATGTGGTTGTATCCCAAGAGTGATATAAGTCTATCACTAGTTTAATTGAATTCTATTAAAACTTTAATATGCAGGGTGTTACAATGTTTTGGTTTGATTCTTCTCATATTAAAGCATGGTCATTGATTGTTTTTAGTAATATGCCAGATTACATGTGGCTGGGAAGGGGTGACTTTTTAGGTATATGAGGGGGTTATTGTTCTGCCTGTCTACCAGGACACCTTGCCAGGTAAATTCTGGCACATTGGCTGTATTCCCTGAAACAGGTTCATTTATTTTTAGGATGCAGTTCATTTGTAAATTAAGGTTGATATTACTCATGTCTTTAAAACAAGTATTAAAAAGTACCACTTTTCTTTTTGACTCCCCTTTGCCCAAGGAGCACAGTGGTAGTAAGAAAAACGAAATCAAAGTTTGCATTTCTTACTAGATTGACACCAAGTGCTAAATGGAAATGTCTGTTTAACCTGTAATAAGATGTTCACTTATAGAGGACATGGAGAAAGATGTCAGTATTTAAATTATCTTAAAAATATTTACAGTAAGAACATAGGCAGTTTTCTGTATCACTATTCTGACCCTTACAGAATTTACTAATATAAGGAAATACCAAGTTTCAGCATCAGGAAAAGCAGTTCTAGAATAGAATATTTTACCTAAAGCTGTAGAATAATTACCCATGGAGATATATTTCAGATATTATATAGCCTGTGAATAATTTTGCCAGCTCATTCCTTAGTCTAGTCTATATTTACTATTTATTAAAAAGACACATTATGTACTGAACATCAGTACCTTGAAAAATAATTGTGGAGGCCGGGCGCGGTGGCTCAAGCCTGTAATCCCAGCACTTTGGGAGGCTGAGGCGGGTGGATCACGAGGTCAAGAGATCGAGACCATCCTGGTCAACATGGTGAAACACCGTCTCTACTAAAAATACAAAAAATTAGCTGGGCATGGTGGCGCGTGCCTGTAATCCCAGCTACTCAGGAGGCTGAGGCAGGAGAATTGCCTGAACCCAGGAGACGGAGGTTGCGGTGAGCCGAGATCGCGCCATTGCACTCCAGCCTGGGTAACCAGCGAAACTCCGTCTCAAAATAAAATAAAATAAAATAAAAAAAGAAAAATAATTGTGGCTCATAGTATTTTAAATGTTGGCTATCTTAAAACATTAAGTTCAGCTTATTTTATTCTGAATCTGTTTATATGTAATAATTTGCTTTCATTATCCTCTCCGTTTTATTTTACACCATTTTACTGTAGCAGAGGACCTATATAAACAAATGACAAAGCGTCTGTTAGTTTAGAGCTCTTAGTCCTTGTGAGGTCATGATTATGCAGTAGAATAAATCCCATTGTTGCTGGGTTTACAGCAGTGTTTTCTGGATTCTTTTTATTTGTGCATACAGGATATCCCTGTGATTTGTATATTTACGTGATATTTACTTTGTCATAACACTTTATTGTTTGAGAATATGGAAGATGATATGAAAGATTTTTTGTTATTGTTGAGACAGGGTCTAGCTCTGTTGCCCGGCCTGGAATGCAGTGACGTGAACATGACTCACTGCAGCCTTGAACTCTGGGTTTAGGTGATCCTCCCACCTCAGCCTTGCGAGGAGTACACCACCATGCCCTGCCTAATTTTTATTTTTTTCTCGAGACAGGGTCTCACCATGTTACCCACGTTTGTCTTAACACAGAATCTGCTCGCCGTGGCCTCCCAAAATGCTGGGGTTACAGGTATGAGCTACTGTGCCCCACAGTATGAGAGATGTTTTGTCATTCTTTCATGCTGTTATTTTCCATTTTGGTCAAAGTTTCCCGTTAGAGGAAGTCTCAAATTTGTGAAATATTTTAGAAAGTCCTGCTTCTAATTCTAAAAGTCTAGATTCTAGTTCATATAAGTGAACCTGACTTCTCTTTTCCCACTCTTATGTCTTCATTGTTTTTCCAAAGTGATAAGGCATTCATCCTGACTTGCAATTACATATATAAGGAGGAAAATGTGTGAATAATACCCCAGCCAGACCCCCCAAAATTAGGAATTACACAAAATTGCCTTTAAACTCTCTTAAATTTTAGATTTTTAATGTCAACAAAATTCTCCTCATTGCTTATTGGTGGGGCCATGTTTTGGAAAAATGAAATGAGACTATCTTCCCCTCTGTACCTGTTTCCAGCCCCGACCGAACTGTAGAAATGCAACTGTTTGAAGTGACTTTTCATTTTCACTGTGCAATGACTGCCTACATTTGACATATTCTAGCTACTGGGTTATCATCATACTATTATACATGAGAGTATTACTGCCTGTTTTATGGACAACTTGTGTTATATGGACATGCTCTGTGAAAATGCACCATTACATCATTGATTCCTTCAATAAACAGCCATACTTAGCAGGTATTGGCAATTAGATAAAGAAAAAAAAATTTAAGGCAACTGTATAATGCTATTTATTTCTAGCTGTTGATCCTAGTTGGTTAGCCTGAGAACCAGAAAGGAAAATGCTGTATACAGGATTGATTCAATCTGTCAGAATTTTGAAAATTCTTGCAAACATGGCTACTGTCATAAAAGTTGTTTCAACTTTTATAGTGTGAATTATTCTAGAAAAGAACTTTCTTGGTGCTATGAAGATAGAACTGACTGACCTTTCTTTCTGTCCCATAGAGTACCCTAAACAAAGAGCTAGTTTATGGCTTTTAATAAAATTGTTCATACTTTATACCATATATAATAAAGCAAAATGGCCCCAAGAAATCTTTTAAAATCTCTGTATGAACTTATCTTCAAGAAAATCTGAAATTGTCATGTCTAAGCCAATAGATGAGTGTGTATGTCCCCCAATATCGTGAGTACTTCTGGAGGACAGGGACTTTTCTTTGCCTAATCCACGAAGCCGCACCCAGAGCAGATGCTCAATAAATGGTTGTCGAATTAAATTCATAAAAGGCAGTTTGTTGGAGAAACCAACTTTTCTTAAAGTACTTAATATAGATTTTTCCCCTCCAAACCACTTCCTCTTATATTTTATCTTGGAGGTTCAGTTATTACTCTCTTGGTGAGCTGAGAAGGAGTTCAAGATGAAAAGCTACTGTTTCTCTCCCAGTGGACATGTGGCTGAGTTCTGCAGATAATTAAAAGAAAAATTCCTGTTATTGGTGTTGGGGTTGGGGCTGGGTTGTTATCTGAATATTATAGAGAGGACTTTGTCAGACTTAAATTTTCTGACTGTGGAGTCTCTATTTGCAAATAAAGATTTCCTTGGCCTGGCTCGTCCTCCTGAATTGAATCTTCCTTGCACCAACTCAGTCCTGTAAGTGCAACTAATTTTTATAAGTATCAAAGGGAATAATTGTATTTGCATTTGAGGCAGTATAAATGGCTCTCAAAAAAAGTCCTTTTCTGGTAGTGAAAAGCCAGGAAATAGATAAATTATTTTCAATGTTTCTTGAAGGATAGTTCAACAAATATCAAATGCTGTTGGAAGAACTATGAAAATATTGACTTCATGCTGTCTAATTTCTTTCTGCTTAGTGGTTCTACACCAGATCTCAGGCAATTTCTATTTAAATAAATGCCCTAAAGCCTTCAAAGTATTCATAGAGTGTTTGCTTTGTGCTTTGCATGATAACATTGTGAATGTATTTGAGTTACTCTTGGCTTTGTTAGTCAATTTAGCTATAAGATTAAAACCCAAATTATTTTCCCAAGACAAAAATTAATCATAGATGTGTCTTATTACACCAGCTAATGGGCTCTGTTGTTATTAAACTATAAATACTTCCATTTTCATTAGTGTGCCATTTTCACATAAATCCTAACAGATAAAAATGAATTTGGCATCCAATTAAACCTGAACTTATTATATACCCTCCCTCTCAGAATCTCCTTATTCCCCCCTCCGACTTTTTGGATAGGAGTTTATCTTTTCAAAATATAAATATTCTAGAAAAGTTCTATGTGATTATTTTTTTAAACCTAACAACCCATTTTACTGCATTGTTCTAGTTTCTGTTTAAATAATCCCTACAACCTTATTTTAAAATGCAAGCAATTCACGAGGTAAAAATATAACTAGTGCAATGTCAAGGCAAAATATTTAAAGTATAATTTTATGATGAATTTATAATACTAATATTTGTTGGGCTCTTAACTATGACCAGGAACTATGTTCATTATTTAAGTACATTATCTTTTGCAATACAATGCCCATATGAAGAAACTATTATTCTCATTGCAAAGTGATGAAATTTGCCTTAGGTCATGGGACTCATGACTGTCCATGCCAAAGCCATGCTTTAACATGCTGCATTGCACATACCTCAGTGATAGCCTTGGGGAGGAAAGGTCACATTCAAAGTCATCAGTTGTTCCTTTATGCCCCACACATTCAACCACAACTTCCACTAAGTATCATTTGTAGACTTGTTAGGCTTAAATGCAAATGTAATATTTATATTACAATGATATATACTTTTCATATAGCTAATATTTGTTAGTACTTACCACATGCTAAATCCATTACTAAATGTTTACATATATTTATTCCTCATAGCAATTTAAGAAATTGGTTCTCACATTTTCCCTATTATACAAAGGTGGCTATTGAGGCTTAGCATATGGCTAGTCGTTGGCAGTGATGGGATTAAATCCACCCACTGATTCCAAAAAAAAAAAAAGACTGAATAAAAGAAAATTGTGGAGAAGCTCAAAATTGTCTATAACTTTATCACCCAAATAGAACAACTATCAGCTGAGCGTCTGCTTCCAAATCCTATCCCTATGCATAAATAGATACGAAGTTAGGCAAGTAAGTCATTCTTGTAGAAAAATAGAATTATACATAATATTTGGCAAAATTAAGCAACAAACTATGGCAATTTTTATGTCAATGAGAGCTGTTTATAATTTCTAATGGCTGCATAGACCCACATTAAATAGTCGTTCCTTAATTTAATCAATCTGTCATGGCTGGACATTGGGGTCATTATCTTTTTACAGTATTAAATACAAATGGAGCTTAATTAGTGATGTCACTCTTCAATAATGTGTCAAACTTGACCAAAATTAGCAAATCCGTGTGGCATATGGGACAAACTCATGGAAAAGCCAATGGTCACGTTGAAACAACAGCCTCGGTTCAAACTTGAGATAACACTTACAACCAAGGCAATGGTTCAAACTTGAGATAACACTTACAACCAAGACAAGTTTCTAAGGAAACATGGCAGTCTCTAATCTTGCCCTGTCATTGGAGAAAATCCTCCACGTCGTTTCTTACCTGTGATTTATGGAATAAGGCGGTCTCTTATTCCATAGCCCCACCTCCAGCCATGGCTCTGCCTGGAAGTAAATAAAGCGGTTTGTCCTAACCGTGACAATGGCTAAGGAAAGGATAGGCTCTGGTTTATTACACATACTGAATATTACACATACTGAAACCAGAGCCTATCCTTTCTCTGAGAAACATTTATTCTTTTATCCATTCAAAAAATAATCACTGATTGCTTCCTATGTGTCATAAACAGTCCTTGCCCTCCACAGCAAGCATGGAGGGTAGAGTCATGTCAATTAGGATGCTTTTGGCTGCAGTCACGGAAGTTCTCATGCAACTTGGGCCAAAAAGTAAGGTCACTTTATCTTATGTAGCAAATGTGTTAGTGAGGCAGGCTCCAGGCCTGATTACCCCATGATTCTCTGCTCTGCCCACCTTTGCCTCAGGACTCTATCCTTAGGCCAGCTGCAAAGTGACTATAATAGTTCAGGCCTCACACCCTGACGCTGTAGTGACCAGAGGCAGAAGTAGGACTTAGAGATACAGAATAGGTGTCTCTCTCTAAGTATGAGGAAGCCATTCCTCACTACCTACAGGCACCCACCGTTAACCTAACCATTAACCAATTCCTAATGGGTTAGGAGAGCCACCTGCTACAACTTGGGTGGGATCAGCTTCTAGGAAGCATATGATCTGGTGAAGAAGCTAAACGTCAGAGCAGAGTCTGGGTTCTATTAAAAAGGAAGATGTACAGATAAGGGTGCAGAATTTTACAGAGGAAACTGACAGGTAGCAGTGACACAAATAATGAGCCAGGCAGACAGAACAGCCTGTATAAAGGCCTTGAGGCAGAAATGATGGGTTTCTTATATTTGAAGACTAGAATGAGGAGTAGAATTTGAGCCAGTGAGTGGAGTCAGGACAGATCATGTCCTTCTGAGCTGATGTGAAGACTCCAGGGCCTTAAGAGAAAAGTAGGACCCGCTGGGGGTCATTGAAGAGCCATGGCATGCTTCAATTCATCTTTAGAAGAGATATTCCTGGCTGCTGTGTGGAAGACTTGAGAGCAAGTAACAAAAGTCAGAACACAGAAACTAATGATACGGATAACTGGTCTACAAGAAGAGAGAAGTGGGGAGAGTTGGCAAATAGTTGAGAGTCACCTTTGACCAGTTTTGTTGATGAGTTAGAGGTGGCAGCCATAGGGAAAAGGTGGCATCAAGGACAACTCTGGGTTTCTCTCTGAGCAATTAGGTGACTGGCATTGCCGCTACTGACGAATGATCCAGTTAAGGGTTAGGATAATTCACTTTAGACAAAGTGGAGATTAGGTGCCTGTGAAATGTTATTTGGAGATAAAGAGTCATGATGAAATTAGTAGTAATTCTGATATTTTTCCAAATACTATTTTGTATGAAATAACATATTCTCACAATAACCCATGAAGCAGATGCTGCTTTATACCCATATTCCAGATGTGGTAACTGAGACCTAAAGAAGTTAAAAACTTGGCCAATGTTATACAGCTAGTAAGAACTGTGTCAGTGATAAGAGTCTTCTAGGCTGGAAATATAAATTTAAAAATATTAAAATTATCAGTGGTAATTAGAGCCATGGGTGTAAATGAAATGGTCTAGGGAGAACTGAATCATGGGAAGTTCCATAATTTAACTCGAAGCCTGAGAGGTACAAAAGTACACTAGGGGAAAGGGAGGAAGCCTCCCTGGGGATCAGCTTCTTTTGCATGAATGTTCAAGCATTTAAAAAAAAAAAAAAAAAAAGGAAGCACTTGGCTCCTTTACAAACTAAAAAGCAGCTTATAAAAGGTTCTGAAATTCTGCCAGAGACAGAGTGTGAAATACGGACATGTACGTTAGCACTTGATGTTCTGCCACTTAGAAACTATAGAGTTTGTATAAACTCAGGCAAGTTACTTCTTTGCATTAGGATTAGGTTCAGCTGCATAAAACCAACTCAAAATAGTAATAACTAAAACAAGATAGAGATGTATTTGTCTGCCATATAAAAGAAGCACGGAGGTGGACAGCTTATGGCAACTGTGTATGATGGCTCCACAAAGTTCTTGAAGACCAAGATGCCTCCTGGCTTACAACTTCATTATTACTGTGAGGTGGTCATTGTCCTCACAGTGGCTGCCATGTTCCAGCCATCACTCCTCTGCTCTAGAAAACTGGATGAAGGGAAAAGCAAACCAAAGAAATGGCACATCTCTTAACTTTAAGCAGACTTCCCAGAAATCACTTGGAGCACTTTAGGTTCATATCTCATTGGTGAAAGCTTTATAATATGGCCACACCTACCCTCAGAGGAGGCTGGGAAACACTCTCATAGTGGGGCAAAAAATCAAGATGTATTCACTAAAGAGAAGAATGGACTTGGCTGGTGGCCAGTTGTCTCTGCCATTGTCAATTTGCTCTTTTGCAAAATAGTATATAAAATAATCACTTTACTTTTCTTACTGGTTTGTTGTAGGGATCAAATAATAACTAGGCAAGCGCTTGATAAATGATAAAATACTATTCAAATAGTTGCTATGAGGATGGCCATTTACTCCTCTTACACACAGGGAAACCCTTAAAAAATTTATATTTGTAGTGTCTAAAGCAGGAAATGTGAATTGGAAGAGAAAATATTTCCTGCAAATCTTGCATTTCCGTGACAAAGCCTTTCTTTGCCTTCAGAGTTAATTTCAGGATAGCCAAGATTGATATTTGATTAGTTCTGCAGTAAAGTTCCCATCAATATTGCCTACTCTTTGCTGAACTCAGACACTCTCCTGAGTTTTTCTGGTAGATAAAGTAGAAGAGTTATTTGTGGTGATTGCAGCTCATGTCATTAACCACCTGGCCCTCACAATTCTGACTTACTAGCAACATAACAAGGATTCCAGACCAAGGTCCCTCGTGGTAACTGCATTTAAGGGAATGGCTCCTTAATTCAAAAACCAGTTGAAATGATCATTAAGAAACAGAATGCAAAGATAGCAGGGCTCTCAAGAAACTGTAGCTACTTATTGTGCTTAGAGATTCCCAGGCATGGATAAAATTAAATGAAGTTTCTTTTCCTATTAAAATAAATCTGGGGTGGTCAGGAATTATCTGTGAATACTGATCATCTTTTTAACTTTTGAGCTTGGCCTCAGAAACATGATCCTTTTGCATTAAATTATGACCTTTAAGATTATTTCACACATGGGGCAGTTTCTATTATCTTTCATCATATACATGCTTTATAGGTTAATTCCTCTGAAAATCAAATGTTGTTTGCTTTTGTATAGTACTTTTCATTTTAGGGTTTTAAAGAGTAGAAATTTCCTCTTCTCTGTCTTCGAAATCCCTACCCTCATAATTTGAGTTGTACAGTAAATGCTTAACAAATATTTGCCACAACAGTGTATCATAACCTTGTGCCCTCATGGGCTTTAGTGCTTCCCAGAAGTGCCTGAAGGCACAGGTCTGAGAGCAGGACCCTGGACATCAGCCTATTTCTCTCTTTCTTGTGACCTCCCTTTTTTCTTTCCTTGACCTGTTGCCTTATCATTTAATGCTTAAATTTTGAAAAGGGAAAAAGGGACAAGCACAAATAGAACTAATTTAGTTAAGATGAGTTTCATTATGTGGCCTAAAGGAAAACTGAAAAGATGCTATATACTTTCAAATAACAGATCTGCAAGTAATGCAGGAAAACATGTTTGACAGATAAGCCCAAATTCTAGCTAACAATTCAACTTGGGGAAATTTCCTGTTCAGATCTGGTGTGGCTTGGTTGGTTTCACTGATAAGAGTCTCATTGGAAAGTCATTAGCTGCTGTTTCTCATATCCTCCAGCTGAGACACAGGACCCTGCCCACCAGCCGCCACCTTCCTGTGAGATTCAAGTAAACTCAAGAGTGTATACAGACTGAAACAGTCATAAGCGATAAACGCTCTAAATTTGGAGTCAGGAAATATTTAATGAGCACCCAGTAAATGCAACTTATTACACTAGAGTTTCCATGTGTAATGGTTATATATGCAATCAGAGAGGTAGATATTGCTATTCCCATTTTGTAGTTAAGAAAATGTAGTTTTGAGAGGCTGATTAACTTGGTTATGGTTACAGAGCAAGTGATAATTAAATACACTTAAACCTGATGTTCAGAGTCCCAATTCTAGGCTCTGAGGTCAATATATCCAGACATTTGGAGAAAACAACTTCAAAATAAGGAAAATAATAATTTAAAAATCAACACTAAATCAAATGTGAATTCAGAATGTCCTATGGGGCAAAATTAACCAGTGACTTTCTCTGTTGAGATCCCTTTAAAATGTTAACATCTTTCATGCAGAATAATAATAAAAAGTCCCCAAAGGAGTTAACAGGACAAAAAGAATACAACATTTACCTCTGGAAAAAGACTAAAGGAAGTCAATTTCTGTGTTCTGAGACAAGGGACATTAAGAATTCCTTGTGAAAGTCTTGACGAAGATATGAGCAGGGTTCCTTACTTTCTGAGTAATAATCAAGACAAGTCAAGTTAGAACCACTAGTGGTAATTAAAATACACACAAAATACACACACACACACACACACACACACACACACACACACACAGAGAGAGAGAGAGAGAGAGAGAGAAGAGAAGAATAAAATAATGTTTTAGCAAGGATCAACACCTTTCATTTTAGCAGGGATCAACAATATTCATCTCAGAAGTACTATTTGGATTTCACCTAGTCACTACGAAAATAACAAATTGCACTGGAAAACTCATCTGGGAGGTAATAGGAGCTACATAAGGAAACGGATAATGTCATCAGAGAGAGAAAGCGAGAAATCTGAGCTTAAAAGGAAGCGGACTAAAGAAATGATTCTCAAATGGAATGTGAAGTTTCATCAGTTTCTCTATGAAACTTTATAGGTAACAGTGGCTGTTACCATCAGATTTTGGAATGAGCTTAAGAGAAAAAATATCCAGGAGTATATTAACCTTGACAGTATTAATGGAGGGAAAGACTTTGCAAAGTTTGAATCAAAAAGCCTCCACTGCCTGGTCTTGAGCATCCTCAAACCATCCACAAGAAAAAAATGTGTGAATGACAAGTCTCTTGACTCAATCCTGGACCACTCTTGACTCAATCCTGGACTAGCTGTGTGAGTTGGCACATCCTATGCAAATCCCTTGACTCCTCTGTGTCTCAGTTCCTCTAGCTATAGAATGGTACAAAAAGACACTCAACATTTGGTAAATTGTGTTTCATGGAACACAAATCTGAGACCTTAATGGTGACACACACACACACACACACACACACACACACACACTCACCAGCCAACCCTATTTGTGATTAAGTTTGGAAAATAATGGGTTCAACAGAGCTTAAAAGGTTTATTGCAGACTTTCTCAGAGCGATTAAAAGGCTAAATTGTAATTCAATTCTTAGAGAAGAGAAAATAGTACCATAGTCATATATAGGGAAACAAACGAAATGTTTGTAAATCTATGTAATGGGGGTGTTAAGATCTAATGAGATAATAGCACTTACAATAAGGCACTATATAAACATTAGGCATTTAAAGATAATTCTCAGTGATTTCAGGTTTTAGAGACTGGCATACACCTCTGAAGTTTAAATTTTCCACACTAAGGATCCTTCTTCCTAGCCAGCCACCTGAAGGCAATGGATGTAGTTGGGAAGGAGGGAGTAGGATCCTAGGCTTCCCTAGGAATGCTGCAGGTCTCAGAGTGATTCACAGAACACTGCCATCCAAATTACCTGCGCTGCTTATTTATGCATTCACATTCCTGGTTCAGTAAGTCTGAGATGGGATTAAAATTCTTAACAGTACTTCAGTTGATGCTTATATGCACTAAATGTTGAGATCCACTGGTCTGAAGAGATAGCACAGTTGAGAGCCTCCAAAACTTTTTAAATTCATGTAAGTCCTTAAGGAACATTCTGGTGGTGATGTGGCAATGAACTTCACACCTAGAGGAATGCTTATTGGCCAGGTGGTCTGGCTGATACCAGACGAGACTTTTTGCTTTTAGATAACTTTAGTTGAGCCCATGTTCAGTGCTCCAAAAGAATGTTTTTAGTATATGCCTATTAATCTTTATAAGTCTGTATTATCCCCATTTTACAGAGAGGAAGCTGATGGGACTTTCCTAAGGTCACACAGTGAGTTTGTTAGAACCCTTTTAATTGCAAGTAAAAGAGAACTCCACTCAACCTGGCATAAGTAGAAAAGAGAACTTATTGCTTCACGTAAGGAAACTATTTAGGGTTATAACGGTTTCAGGCAGGGCTGGATCCAGAAGCCCAAGTAATGTAATGAGGTTTCAGTTTCATTGAGTTATCCTCTGTTCTCTTTGTCTCTATTGTGGCTCAATTCTCAGGCAGTCCTGCCATTAAAGTGACTGAAAGGGCTGGGTGTGGTGGCTCATGCCTGTAATCCCAGAACTTTGAGAGGCCAAGGTGGGTGGATCACTTGAAGTCAGGGGTTCAAGACCAGCCTGGCCAACATGGTAAAACCCCATCTCTATTAAAAATACAAAAATTAGCTGGTGTGGTGGCATGCACCTGTAATCCCAGCTACTTGGGAGGTGGAGGCTTGAGAATTGCTTGAACCCAGGAGGTGGAGGTTGCAGTGAGCCGAGACTGAGCCACTGCACTCCAGTTGGGGCAACTGAGTGAGATTCTGTCTCAAAAAAGAGAGAGGGGTGTTGCTGAAAGGTTACCCTCAGATCTAGGCTATAGGACAAGGATTGACAAACTATGGCCATGCAGGCCAGATGCCTGTTTTTACAAATAAAATTTTATTTGGAACACAGACATGCACATTTGGGCATATTAGTCTACAGCTGCTTTTACGGTGCATCAGCAGAGTAGAGTACTTGCAACAGAGACTGTATGGTCCATAAAGCCTAAAGTATTTACTATTTGGCTTAACAGAAGGAGTTTGCTCACCCCTGCAGGAGACACTAGGCTTTATTGAGGTGTGATTTAAGTCTGTGAAACAGCACTATTTATTTAATTGCAAGAAGAATATCAGACCCTAGGGTTTAAGGATTTAAGATGAAAAATGGGTCTACATTATTTAAAAATTGTTGCTTTGGTTTAACACAAGACTTCGGAGTTTATTTACAATTTAAATAAGTTCTGTTCCCAACACACATTTATTCCTTAGATTAAATAACACAATTTTTTTTAATAAGTTTTTGTGGTCATTATATGTGTTAATGGTTGAAAGCCACATTCCTGGGCTTTGTCCCCAGGCTGGAGCACAGTGGCATGATCTCAGCTCACTGCAATCTCCACCTCCCAAGTTTAAGCCATTCTCCTGTCTCAGCCTCCTGAGTAGTTGGGACTACAGGTGTATGCTACCATGCCTGGCTAATTTTTGTACTTTTAGTAGAGATGGGGTGTCACTATGTTGGTCAGGCTGGTCTCGAACTCCTGACCTCAGGTGATCCACTGCCTTGCCCTCCCAGAGTGCTGCGATTACAGGCATGAGCCACTGCACCCGGCCTTCCCTTCCTTTTCAAACTATGTTCACAAGTTGGCACACTCGAGCCTTCCTCACATTTAAGCCTTCCAATATCATTATCTAATGGCGAAGCTAGCCTCCATCATCAAATGAATTGGGGGAAAGTGTAATAGGGGTGATTGAAATATAAATCAACTAAATCTAATGTGATCCAGTCTGCTCAACAATCTACTGAACTAAAGAGCTAAACATCATGAATTTCATAATACTAAGGATTCATTTAACTGTTGAGTTATAATTACACCTTTATAATACCCTCTGCTCCTTGCCACTCTGGGTTTTTCAAAGGCACTTCTAATTTCATATCATTACTTTAATGGGGCAATTTCAGAATAATTTGTATCCATTTCTTAAAGATGTGATTGTGGAACAGCCTTTTGGTTCTCATGGCACTTTTTTTTTAAAAAAAAGACAAATAGCGATACTTATTTTCATGCCTCTAAAGATGTGGGTGAATGAACTGAATCAAATGCAATTATCCAGTTATCTATTTAATAAGTCATTGAGTGCCAACTATGAGAAGCAAACTTAGTGTCAACCCTGAATAATTCCTATCTCGACTTTTTTTTAAAAGGATTCTGTATATAATCTCTCTTTAACCTTTAGCAGATGTTTTAAGTTGACTCAACTCAGAGAATCCTCAAACTGAATACTTTAAAAACTTCACCTTTAGGCTGTTTTGAGAATCAAAGAATGATAGGAAATCTTCCAACCACATGCAGGTACCCATCCCCTTGAAGCCCTCTGGGATTCAGAGATCCCAGGGTGAGCCTGCTTCTACAGGCAGTATTTCATTTTAGCTACAACACACACGGAAGTACTAAAAGATGATTCTGAGCAGTTTACTCGGGTTGAGAATAATAGCTCAGGTTGTTTTAATATAAAAATAGGTTATTTCATGGAGGAAAAACCTTGCATAAGTGATTCTTGGCCTTGTCTGAAGGACAAGACAGGAAATTAGAGCTTCCTACTTTTTGCTGTGGGGAGCCACTGGCAGTTCCTAGAAGGAACAGGCTTCTAGTAAAAGTATCCGATACAGGTTTGAAGGCAGGAGACCAAGCCTGGGAATATAGGCTTGTAAAATCCGGACAAGCAACAAGAAGACTGTACACCAACGTAAGAAATAGGGGGAAAGTCATGAGTATGAAGCAGAAAGTGACCTTGTGAGAATCAGACCTCTGAACTATGGTGACTTTGCTTCTCTCCTGGATCTAACACCTCTTTGCTGTGGTTTCCCGCAATTACCACTACCTGTGTGGCTCTGCTGACATTCTTGAAGGCATGCCAACTGGAGCAGCTGATGCCATCTAAAAAAAGGAGAATGCTCAAATTCAGCGTTGCTCCTCAGGCCATTTACTTTCCTGATCTGATTTCCTTTTTATTCCTTGTCATACCTGTGTTCTTGTTACCACTCTCCTCAGCCATTCCACAACCGTACTTAAAGCCTTCTGAATCTTTGGTCTTCCTCCTTTAGCCTCCAATAATCTGTTACTTTACCCGTTGCTGCTAGATTAATCTGCCTGAGGCCCACATCTGATCTATGCCATTTGTGATCGGAGACCTCAGTTCAAACATTCAATCACTCAGCATAAAATTTTCTGATCACTTATACTTCTGGGCACTTAGATCCCACTTCATCTCCTTCCTAAGCACCCTGTTTCATACATTTCTTAAACTTTTTCTGACATCTTCCATCTCTCACTTTTCCCTGGCTCTGGCAGCTCAGCCTACTGACCCCGGGATGAAGTTTCTTCTTCCCACCTCGGCAAATTTCCTCTCAATAGTTCTTCATGACCTCAGGAAATAAAGTCCTAACACCCCCAAAGCCTTTGCAAAAAGACTGCATTATCTGGCTGCAAAGTTCTTGTCCTTATTGAGTTGCCATCCTATTCTGCTTCTTCCTTTATCATCAAATTCTTTTTTTTTTCTTTTTTTTTGAGACAGAGTTTTGCTCCTGTTGAGTAGGCTGGGGTGCAATGGTGTAATCTTGGCTCACCACAACCTCCACCTCCTGGGTTCAAGCGATTCACCTGCCTCAGCCTCCTGAGTAGCTGGGATTACAGGCATGCACCACCATACCCAACTAATTTTGTATTTTTTTTAGTAGAGACAGGATTTCTCCATGTTGGTCAGTCACACTGCTCACAAACTCCCGAACTCAGGTTATCTGCCTGCCTCGGCCTCCCAAAGTGCTGGGATTACAGGCGTGAGCCACCATGCCCAGCCTAAATTATTTAAAACATGAAAATCATCACATTGACCTAGTCATGTAAACTAAAAATGTTAGCCATTCTTGCTTCCCGGTACTGTCTCCTGTTTATCCGGAAACTTACTGAATCTGCCGATTCTTCCACTTGGCTGAACCCCATGTTTTTCTCCCTATCCTTCTGTCATGTCCCTGCTCGGATCCTAGTTACTGTGACTGCAGTGGCCTTCTGATTGTTCTCTCTGTCAAGGATTTCCCCACACTCCGAGTCCGGCTACCTTTGCTGCTGCAATGATATTCCTAGGAAACAAATCTAATTGCATCCTGATATGTACCTTCTCAGTCAGACCGCCCCCCGCCTCCCCCATTCTACCCCAGGTACTCTTGATCTCCTTTACCGGGTTCCACTCATTATTTTTTTCCCCAAAGCAAGTATCTTCTGACACACTCTATAATTTATTTGGTTTTAGTGTTGTCTGCCCTTCACCCTACCTCCACGTGTGAGTGGGTATTTTTACCTGTTTTGTTTACTATCATAGTCTAAGCATCTGGTACAGAGTGAGCATATAATACATTTTGGCTGAATGTAATCATGCCAGTTTCCCATTTTGAAATTCTCCTTGTGCCTCTGCTTAGAGGATGAAGCTCAGATGCCTAATAAAACCTTTCAAAAGCTTTCATGATCTGATTCTAGACCCTTCAACCCCTGTCTCTTTCCATTAGCGCTTCAACTCACCTAACGTCACTAAGGCTCACGATTGGCTGAGTTCCTTGACCTCCCTAGACCAGCCGTGCTTTCAGCCTGCTCTGTTCCTGTTGGGTCTGTTTCTTCTCCCAGGGATCCACTTCTCCCTCTTCCCTCAGCGAAGGGAGAACAGTCCCTTCTCTTTCAAAACTTATCCCAAAGTGACCTTCCCTCTAGGTCTTCTCCAATGCTGTGAAGCAGAATTAGTTGCTCTCTCTTCACCTCCATTGAGTTTCACATTGTAGTTATGTTGTGACATGTTCTTACACATTGATTCCTCTGTAGCCTCCTTGGGACTCTGTGCTCAAGACCAGTTTTCCTGTATGTCTTCCCCAGAAATGATCATAGTGTCTGGCAGAAATTTAAGTGGCCACTTAATTAAATGATTGAAAAGAGGAGCTCCCCGTGCATTGAACCAGGTAGTAAAAGGTTTAAGTGCCCTCTTTGCAGTATGTCCAAGTCATCGCTGTCCTCACCCACAAACCTGTGCCCTCCCTCCCCTGTCTTCCTTATCTCTATGAATGAAGGGTGCCGCTCTGCTGACCTGAATCTAGGAATTGCCAATGATCTGTCTCCCATCCTTGAGCTCACTCAATCAGTCACTAAGCTCTTTTGACTTTGCTTCCAACATGTCTCTCAATTCCATCTCCTTTCAGTGCTGCTGTGGGGAGCTCTTACTAGCTTATCACATCTGTCACCAGTACAACTGCCACAGCACATGCTCAAAATTCCGTATGTATTTGTTGAATGAATGTATCTCCTGAGTTAAAACTATGTTCAGACCACATCAGGCAGATTATCATTTTTTATGGTCATTGGTAGGTTGAACTTGCAAGGAATGTATAGGTTGCAGAAGTCTGGGTGATTTTTTGAGGGAGGATGGTCAAGGCCAAACAGTGGTTTGGGATTTGCCACAGCTTCAGATATCATTTTGCTTTCTGGGAAGTTGAATTCCTTCTATGCCCTCAATTTTGCCAAAGAGCTTATTTTCTCTGATTATTCCTTTCTTAAAAATTCAAGTTAGGGTATTGGACTCCATAAATATGGAAGAGTTTGTTTTATTCCATGTGGTAAAAAGAGATTGGGATGATTGTGACTTTTAGGGAAGGGTCCACTAGGCATTATGAGATTGAAAGTCTGAATATCCTCAAGTGTTCTGTTATTGAGATTAGCATAGATGTTCCCTAAAGATATCCCCAGCTCTCAATTTCTAAGAATTTCTTTTTCTTTTTCTTTTTTTTAAGCAAGACTCCAGGAAAAGAAAAACTAGTGGAATTAAGACAATTGTAAAATCTAATGGAACTGTGAGTGAGTCTAAAATAGATCAGTAATCCTAAGGTAGAGTCACTTGCTTAACAGATTACAGTGCTGCTGAAGGTCTAGGTAATAAAGCCAGGTAGTAGGAAGTAGAGGGCAGTGGGTGGTGGAGACATTGGCTTCAGAATAGGCAGTTGATAAATGTTTTCCCCCTTCTTTTTTCTCAGCAGACATGCTGTAGTGATTGCATCTGCCAAGTCTTATTTGGGAAATTGCCGGACCCGTAGTTACACTGACTCTCATTTGAGTCTTCTAGTGGCCTCTCCCTGTTTTGGGCAGGAGTCCCTGATTTGTCCAGAGAGCTCTCCTCATCTTTCTTTTTCTCCTCCAGCCTAAGTAGAACTTGAGCAAATTTGGTTGGGGTGTTCGGAATCTCTAGGGGTTGGCCAACTGCCCTCAGCCTTCAGAACACGCTGGCATGACTTCCATTCCAAAAGGCAAAGAGAAACTCTAGTCATGTGGTTTCTGTTATCTGTAACCATGGAAAACATTGGCCATCTGTGAGGCTCACATTTTAACACTTTTTTTCCTCTTTATTTTCATCTCTTTCTTGGAAATAACAAGCTGAGGAAGTGGAGAGGCTGGCGGCGATGCGTTCTGACTCCCTGGTCCCAGGCACCCACACCCCACCCATCCGCAGAAGAAGTAAGTTTGCCAACCTGGGAAGGATTTTCAAGCCTTGGAAATGGAGGAAGAAGAAAAGTGAAAAGTTCAAACACACATCAGCAGGTAAAATGATTTGTTTTTTCGTTTCTCATTGGGTGTTAGTTGGCTTCAACTCTATTATTTTAATTATTAAAATTTAATTGCAGTAAGCTGTTTGAATCAAAGTGAAAAACAATATCAAGCCTTGGAATTGCTCTCGTCTTTAAAAATTATTCAATACGATCAAGAATGACGTTTATATCCTATGTGTTTTATCCTGTCTGATGAGTTTTTTGGTTTTTTTAAATTTTTCTTTTTAAAAAAGAACCATTCTTTTTATTTGATCAGAGTAATCTGAATTTAGAACTTTACCTTTTCTCTAATTGAATGCTTTCATTCTGACATTGAAGATCCATGTATTATATTCATTGTTGCTTTCATTATTCCAGTAAAAGTGAACACACAGCGGAAAACAAGTTATGTGGTTATTGGCAGATAAGAATAGGTTATTTCATGGAGGAAAAACCTTGAATAAGTGATTCTTGGACATAGCAAGAAAACAAAGAATACAAATGAGTCATTGTAGTAGCAGAGATAACTGTACAGTTTGTGGCTCAATGGACAGTGAATAAATGTGGGGGAAGTCAGCACAGCTAAGGGGTTAAGAGCACAGATCCTGGAGCCGGACTTCCTTGATTTGAATCTCAAATTTGACTCTTGCTCGTTATATGATCTTGCTCAGTTTATTAATGCTATCCCTCAGTTTCCTAACTATAAAATAGAAGTAAGAATAATACCTTATATGAGTTAACATTTGTGGAGAGTTTGTGTGGCATCTTAGGTGGATGTTTTTTAAATAAGTAAGAGTATGCAGAGGGAAATGTGCTACAGGCAAAGACACAGAGTTTGGACTTCACACTGTTGGGTTTGCAATCAGACGGTGGAAGAGCTATACAGATTATCATTGGTTTTGGTCTGTTTGGGCTGCCATAACAAAATACTATAGACTCGGAGGCTTAAACAACAGAAATGTATTTCTCACAGTTCTGGAGGTTGGAAGTCCAAGGTCAAGTTGCTAGCAAGGTAGGTTTCTCCTTCTGAGGCCTCTTCTCTTGGCTCGTATGTGGCAGCCATCTTGCCGTAAACTCATCACCTTTGCCTTTTTTGGGTGCATAGAGACAGCACATGCGTGAGCTAGGGTGAGGAAGCTGTTGAGAGTCTCTCCTTAAAAAGACACTGGTTCCATCATGAGTGTCCTACCTGCATGACCTCATCTAATCCTAATCACCTCCCAAAGTCCCCTTTCTCCAAATATCAGCGCACGGGGAGTGAGGGTTTCAACGTGCGAATTTGGGAGGGACACAACTAAGTCCATGGCACTTTGTTTTGATTTTTCTAATCACATGCCCAGTCATTGCCAGGGCTACCCCAAGGCTTTCATTTCTGTCTTCCCTCTACAGCCTCAAAAGCTCAACCTGCCTGCTCTCACGCTCAGAATCATCACCTCTTCCATTTCTTGGGTTTCCTCCCTCTTTGCCTCGCCCCCAAACTAACCTTGAAATGGGAGATGTACTTCTTGTACCTGAATGTCAATCCACAGATCTAAGAATCTTAATGCTAATCACTTTGGGGAAAGAAAGAGAATAATAGAGAAAAGTTGCAGAGGGTCTTGGAATCTTAATTCTCATGATAGACATGTTTTCTGATTAGCTCATGTTTCCTGACTGTTTCTTACATGGAGGCCCCACCATCCTGTTGTTATATTTGTTAATCCCTGAGATAAGAATGAACCTCTGAATTTCATAAATTTCTAAATCATCACCCATATAAACCCTGCCACTACAACTCTGTAGTCTCCACTCTCTGTCATTGTATGTGTTTTTTAAGGTGTTGCAAAACCTGTAGGTCATTTGTGCATCCCTAAAAACAACAGTGATTTACAAGTGAGCAAAACTCCAAATGGGTATCCTCCAAGGAGTGAGACAGAAAAGGGAACTTAGATCATTGTCTCAGAGAGAAGAAATCTAAGTGAAATATTCTTTAGGCAACGAAAGATGTAAGACGCCAACACCAAGAAAGAAAATGGGAGTGTTTTATATCTCTTCCTGACTTTGCTAAGCAAAATGGTTTGTAATAATACACACATTTTGGTAAATGCTGTTTGTCAGCATGAATCCCGGAATGATGGAGTGGTAGATGCATTTCCTCCTGGCAAGTCAAGGGCTTTGTTTAGTACATTGGACAAGGCGACAAGGCTACAAGGCAAGGCCCCAAGGCTTCTCACATGACCCATTATGCCAACTTCTTCGAGACATTGGAAAACATACCACCTGATGGATGCAAATACAAGGGCATCAGATTACTCATGAATTATTAAACATCTTCAAAAATTTTGTTTTAAGCTTGTTTGGGAGAAAGAATGAAAACATGTGACAAGCAGAGTTACTAACCTTAAATCATTCTTACCATTAACGATCAAAGCAAGTTTTTATGATCTCCATGGTCAGACTGACTAACTTGGCAGTTGAATGTGATATTTGTATGCAGTTTTGTTTTGTTTTCTTAGATACATTCTGCTCCTGAATTAGAGAAAGCAGAGAACACGCTATAGAATATCTTTATATCATGATAGATGGATGAGTGCATGATATAACTGAAGATATACTAGTATTTAAAAAGTTGGCCAGGCACAGTAGCTCACTCCTGCAATCTCAACATTTTGGGCAGCCCAGGTGAGAGGATCCCTGAGCCCAGGAGTTAAAGACCAGCCTGGGCAACATAGTGAGAACTTATCTCCCCAAAACATAAAATTAGCATGGTGGCACATGCCTGTACTCCCAGGTACTCAGGAGGCTGAGGTGGGAGGATTGCTTGAACCCAGGAGCTCAAGGCTGCAGTGAGCTGTGATCATGCCACTGTACTCCAGCTTGGGTGACCAGCTGATACCCTATCTCACACATACAGAAAGCAAACTTTTCCATGTGTGTGTAAGGGTCACATCTAAATCAATATACATGAGAATTGATTGAGAGAATGTTCATTGGGAGGCCAATTTTAGTTGGTAAACACATATTTGTCTTGTATGTATGTGTTGTTTAAAAAAAGTTATTCATTGACACTTGTTGAAGATAAGACAGTCTTTATTCAAGACCACTGAGAGAAGTATGGGGACCACTGCAATAGGGTCTTGCAGTGGGAGAAATGGTTAGGACTCAACTCTGATACAGCATGGGCAAGTGAGAATTTACAACCAAAGAGCAAAATGAGGGTCCCTGCATGGAAAATTACTGAAAGGAAGCATCAGGAGTAAGGGGGATTCTCGCTAAGCTAATGTAACAGGATTCTTGCTGAAGACAGGCCAGGGTGATCAGATATCACCTGGGAGATGGTGGAGACTGAGGAGCCTAATGATTAGATAATAAGAATGATCCAAAATTGAAGATGGGATTCTGGTTGAACTGAATTACTAGGATCCTGGCTAAAATTGAACAACAGAAAGAACATCAAAGGCCAAAGTCGGGCTCAGTTGAAAAGGAGTTCAGGGTGGGGGAAGGGAGAATGAAGAGAAGTTGGTTAATAGGTACAAAACTACAGTTAGATAGAAGGAATAAATTATATTTGATAGTAGAATAGACTAGTCAACAATTTATTATACATTTCAAATAGCTAGAAGAGAAGAATTGGAATGTTCCACCAAAGAAAAGATAACTGTTTGAGATGATGGATATTCCCAATTACCCCGATTTGATCCCTACACATTGTATACATGCATCAAAATAACACGTGTAACCCCAAAACATATATAACTATTGTGTATTAACTTTAAAGAAAAAGGAGGCCAGGTAGAGTGGCTCACGCCTCTAATCCCAGTAATTTGGGAGGCTGAGGTGGGTGGATCACCTGAGGTCAGGAGTTCCAGACTAGCCTGACCAACGTGGTGAAACCCCATCTCTACTAAAATATAAAAATTAGCCAGGCATGGTGGCAGGTGTCTGTAATCCTAGCTACTCTGGAGGCTGAGGCACAAGAATCGCTGGAAACCGGGAGGCGGAGGTTGCAGTGAGCTGAGATTGTGCCACTGCACTCCAGCCTGAGAGACAGAGCGAGACTCTAT
>NW_016107336.1:103932-108328 GCF_001604975.1 Cebus imitator
AAAAAAGTTCAAGGGAGGCTGAGTAGAGTTTGGTTAATGAGAAAATCTTTCTCAGTGTATATAATATCCTCTCATATGTACAATAAGGTTCACAATTTTAAATACAAAGAATAAGTCCATCTTTCTATTATTGTATTTAAAATTATATCCTTCTTTGAACCACAAAAACACATTAGTACAATGTTTACTTGGCTTGTTATTGTTTACAGACTGAGTTACGTTTATAATTTGCCATGATTAGGTGTACCGTGGTTTAAGTGTAACTTGTTACAGGGGTTTATGTGTTTCTTTGTAATTAAATTTCTAGGTGTACCCTTATACAAGGAATAAATTACAATATTTGATAGTAGATAATATACCTTGTACGAGGGGACACCCAGAAATTTTATTTACAAGTTGTATAGCAATAAGAAAACTGCACTGGAAAAATATGATTTCAACGTTTCCCTCAATTTTGACATCACTATTAGATGAATGTTTTGAACACAGACCTCCACTTCAAATGCTTCTCTTACTTCCTTCCTATTCTGAGCTGAAGGCTGCCATCCTTAAAAGGCCCTGAGCATTAAGACCCAGGGGCTGAGCTCCAGATGGTGGTAAAAGTCCTATTAAGACAAGGATTTGTTCTCAGCAGCAGCCCTGCATCACAGGATGGCAGAAGGGAAACAGGAATGGATAGAACATAAAATAATGGGTCCTCAGGAAGATGATCCCTGAGTGCCTTTCAGTCCACCCTCTGCAGCCCTGCCCAGGGCCTGTGAGGCTGTGAGCCTGACACATTCAGCTTCTTAAGTGAATCTGCAATGGCGTCCACAATGCATCTCTACACCTGCCCCGGGAATGAAGACAGATCACATCCCCTCTGAAATAGAACAGGCAGTGCCTCCCCGAAATAGTCAACTGCAGCGATCTTATCCACATTCCTTGAAAATGAGGACTGTATTTATAGAAAAGTAGAACTGGCAGGCAGAAACTGTGAAGACACCACTGAGTTATGCTTTTATTTCCTCTTGACAGGAAAATCATCAGCCACAGGGGTTGGCCCTGGAAATCTACAATGTGTCAGAATTCCCTTTGTGCTTCTAAGATTTTCTGCACACCTAGGGCCTTGGGTATTGGCAAGGAGATAAAAACATGAAAAACTTTTACTGAGTGTCTACCACATGCTGGAATGTCACCTGACTCTGGGTATATAACTTTGAGCCAAACCAGACGTAGTCTGTGACCTCCTGGCATGCACGATAGAGTGGAAAGGTAGCTGGTCAAATGCTAAAATTACAAAAATAATTGTAAAGTCACATGTGATAAGGGCATTGAAGGAAAGGTACTTGGGAGAATGAAAGCAGGGGACTTCACTTAGTCTTCAGGGGCCAGGGAAACTTTCTAAGGAAGAGAGGTTTGGGGTAGAGTCCGAGGAACATGTAGAAATGTAGAAAATGAGAAGCAGAAAGAGCTTGTGCAAAGGCCCTGTGGTAGAAGGAGAACTGAGCAATCTAGGAGAGCAAGAAAGACCAGCAGCTGGAGAATGGAGAGCTGAGCATGGTGCAGGCTGAGGATGGAGAGGTAACCAAAGACCAGCTCCTCACTGGTTCTGCCTCATTTAAAACAAATTCAGGAGTGTGAGTGGCTGCAGACAAACCCATGGGAAGCATAATGCAGATGATAGTAGCCTGAACTAATGTCCGGTGCTAGAAAGGGATGGATTTGAGATATTTTATGAGGAACAAATGACTTAGTAACAGATCAAACATGGGAAGGAGAAAGAGAAGCAGTGTCGCCTTTGGAGTGGAATGTTCCATTTTGATATTTGGTTGCAATAATATTTAGTCTTAAAAAAGAAAATCCTACCATTTGTGACAAAATGGGTGAACCTGGAGGGCACCATTCCAAGCGAAATACGCCAGGTACAGACAAACAGATGCAGCATGAGCCCAGTTCTATGAAGCATCTGAATGAGTCAACTCACAGCAGCAGGGGCGGGGTGGGGCAGGGGGAATGGGGAGTTGTTTCTCAATGGCCATAAAAGCTCAGCTATGCAAGATGAATAAGTTCTAGAGATCTACTTTATAATACAGCGCCTCTAATTGACAATCCAGTATTGTGTACTTGAAAATTTAAGATGGTAGATTTTGTTAAATGTTCTTACCCCGCCCCCAAACACACACACACACACACACACACACACACACACACACACACACACACGAACACAAGGAAACTTTTGAAGATAATAGATGTATTTATTACCTTGATTGTGGTGATGCTCTCATGGTTGTATGCATGTGTCCAAACTCATCTACTTGTGTATTTAAGTATGCAGTTTGTACACAATTATGCCTCATTAAAGTTGACCATTTTTTAACTAAAAAAATGGTTTTCAAGTTTTAAGTCTGACACCCTAATGTTGGTTTGTGGTGGTGGCTCTACCTGAGATGAGTACTTCTGAAGAGTGACAGTTTTAGGGGTTGTGGTTCCAATTTTAGACGTGTAGATATGTGTTTAGGTTAACTTTGTGATATCCAGAGTTGGCAGTTGAATATATGGAATGAAAAAGAGAGACCTGGGCTGGCTATGTAAATTTCAGGTTATTTGCTTATATATAATAATTAGAGTGATAACCACATGTAAGATTGGCTAGGAAACAAGAACAGAATGAAAAGAAAAGGGGGCCAAGGACTGTCTTATAGACAAGGGAAGAATATTGTCCTTAAGACTAGATCGAGGAGGAGGAACCTGTAAAGGAGATGGAGAGGCAGTGGCCAGAGAGGTAGGAGGAAAACCAGAAGCCTAAGATGTGATGGAGACCAAGAACAGGAGGCATCCAGGAGGCTGTGGTTAACCGTGTTTAATACCATGAAGTCAAGCGGAAGAAGAACAGAAGAATGTCTATTAACACCAGTGGCTCCACTCAACTAGAGCTCATTGGCGACTTAGCAAGCGCTGCATAGGTGGATTGTTTGGGGCAGATGTCAGATTAGCGTAGAGTGAGAACTTAGTGGGAACTGGGGGAAAACAAGGTTAAATTTTTAAGAAGTCTGGCAGTTAAGTGGGTAAGAGATAGGACAAGACGGGTGATGGAGGAAATCTGTGTGTGTCTATAGGGGGTTGTATGTGAGCCTTCTGATTTGTCACCATTGTTTTATGATGGAAGAGGCATTGACACAAAAAGCCAATGTGAAAGAGCCAGTAGGAGGAGGAAATATGAAACAGAAGAGATAGGTTAAGGATGCTGAGAAATGAGGAGTAGGTAGGTTACAAGGCACAGAAAGAAGGGCTAGTATCAGGGGGAAGAAATCAACTCCACTGCACTCAGAGGGAAGCTGCAGGAGTAGAAAGAATGATACATTTGGTGACCTCATCCAATGGCGGCTGAGTTTGTCTAGGTAATAAGTGAGGTCATCTCCTAAGAAGGAAAGGAGGAGTAGGTACAAAGTGAAGCCCATTTCAGATTGACGATGATGACTCTACGTGTTACTGGTGACTTTTTTCATTGGCTTTTGGCTGTCCTGGTACAGCTAATAGTTGGGTCCATCCAGAACTGGAGTTTTGCCAGATGAGTAGAAAGAAAAGGAGGGCAAGGGAGATTGGGTTATTTGTATTAGTTTCCTAAGCTGCTATAACAAATTACCATAAACTTGGTGGCTTAAAACAACAAGCTTCTCTTGAAGTTCCAGAAATCTGAAGTTGAGGTGTTGGCAGGGTGGGTTCCTTCTGGAGACTCTGAGGGAGAATCTGTTCATGCCTCTCTCCTCCCTGCCAGTGGCCACTGGCAATCCTTGGTTTTCCTTGGCTGGTAGCTGCATGATTGAATCTCAGCTACCATCTTCACATGGTGTCTCTTTGTGTCTCTCTCCTTTTCTAAGGCCACCAGACATTGGATTTAGGGATCACCTATATATCCAGGATAATCTCATTCAGATATCTTTGAATTTTGTTATATTTGCAAAGACTTTTCCAAATAATATCACATTCATGGGCACCAAGGGTTGGGACTTGGTTATATCTTTTGGGGGACACAATTTGGCAAGAGACCCACTGCAGCATTGAATTTTAGATAGGAAAGGAAAGACCCAGGGGGACTCCAAGGAATTAGAAATAGCAACAAATGTTAAGTTCCAAAGAGTTTAAATAAGTTTAAATTGGTCAGTGGAAATAATGGCAGAAGCAATACAGAAGATCATGAGCTAATGGATAAACAGCTGCATTCTTGAATTGGTGGTTTTTAAGGTGGTACAGTTACGGAGACAAAATGCAAACTCAAACCATGGCTTATTGAAAACATGGTAAGGCCGGGCGCGGTGGCTCAAGCCTGTAATCCCAGCACTGTGGGAGGCCGAGGCGGGTGGATCACGAGGTCAAGAGATCGAGACCATCCTGGTCAACATGGTGAAACCCC
>NW_016107336.1:108488-125757 GCF_001604975.1 Cebus imitator
AAAAAAAAAAAAAGAAAACATGGTAAATGAATCTACTTACTAATAGACTAGCAACTGTTTATCTTATTTGCTGAATTTTGTGCTGACTTAATTTGCCATTTTCAATCAAGGAGAAAAAAGAAAATTTCCTCTTTGGTTTTTGGGTTCAATTAATTATGAATTAACCTTTTCCTGGAAAAATTTTCTTTCCTTTTCCAAATTGAGATGTTTTGGTACATCATATTTTTAAGCAGTGAAGCACCACAGTTCAGTTGATTCGTAGAAAATCAAAAGTGAAATTTGCTTTTGAATGTTTCACTCCAGCTATTAGCAGACCCACCTAATACAGGTAAAGAAGTACGATCATGAGGCAGCAGCCTCATTTACAAGTAACTGATTGCTTGTTCATCTTCCATGCAGTTGGGAACCTGTGAAACACAGCCTTAGTCTGCTTGTGTCAGCTTCACCCACATGATGGCAATAATGAAGGGCTGGGCTGGAAATATGTTGGATACTCTTCTGATGCTCATGACAGCATCCAGAAACAGTCTCCTTGCTTTTGCCCATGATTTTCTTTGCAATACAAGACTGATGTAAGAGTATGTATGCACAGGAAAGTCTTCAGTACTTATGTGAGCATAGAGCTCCAGCCCTCTCCCTAAGCCCCTTCTGCTTAATTGTCATTCTGCTGTAGGTTCTGCTTATTCTGAAATCCCCTAATCAAACAAGAACGAGTCCTTAGCCCTTCCAGTTAGTGAATGACTTTGCCTAGTTTCCTGGCTTCTCCCTTCCCACAGGGTTAGACTCTGCTTCCTTTATTTCTTCCACCAATTCACCCAGAGTTGCTTATGACTTTAACAACTACTATGTCCCAGGAATCCCTTCCATCAAAGCCCATGTATCTAGAATTACTCTTTAAATAAAACTCCTTGGATAGTCAAGGGAAGTGTACGTTGGATTCTGTCTTTGGACCCGATGGCGGTAGGGTTCTGGGCTGTTCTGGAAGAGTCTGTCCCTGGTGTCCAAGATGGTTGCCCTCCATGCTAACCCCAGATTTCTCATTTCGCTATCAGGAAATCCTAGCATGCCATGTCATTGACGAGGTATGAGGTACAGTTGTAATTCTTGGAGTAGTGAAACAAACCCTTAGTTATGTCAGGTTTTGGCTTGACATCCTTTTGTAGTGTGAGATGGAAAATCGCTGTTGGGAGAGGGAAGCATGGCCTTTTATCCAGCATAAGACTAGCTAGGTCCACCATGAAGATTCTATGGCCTATCACTGGCATAGCTCTTGAGCTGGAAGCTTAAAGAGACAAAATTGATAGGTTGAAAAAAATAGATGATTATGAATAGGCTCTTATGTGCTTGAAAGATGGAAGGTTACAGGTTTTGCACTCTAACAAGAGCTCCCTTTCTCTTCCTGTTTCTCATTCTAACATCGTAATAGTCTACTTATTCAAAGGCTAGGCTATTGGACTTCTATGAACTATAGGAAGTTCATAAATGATACCAGCTTATATTGAATTTATGTGCCAGATGTTGCCATTGCCCATATGAAACCCATACCATTGCAACAGTGAGGATGGACATGGCCCCTACCTCCCAAAGGTTATGGTATTATAGGGAAAACAGATAATAAAGCCAACAATTACAATAAAGTAGGAATGAAGTGATAAGAGATGCACGGGGGCTTCGAGAACTTGAAGGAGATAAGCCCAGCTGGGTGGCAAGTTACTGGGAAAGGTAGAGAAAGGGATGTTTAACCAAGGGGTTAGCAATGCATGTGAGGAAATCTTCCCTCCTGGTGGGCAGAACAGAATGTAAGAGCCAGGGAAGAGAGGAAAGATTAGCAATCTACAGCTCGAAAAGAAATTATGGCCAGGCACGGTGACTCATGCCTGTAATCCCAGCACTTTGGGAGGCCGAAGCAGGAAAATTACTTGAGCCCAGCACTTTGAGACCAGCCTTGGCAACATGGCAAGACCCTATTACTACAAAAAAAAAAAATTAAGCTGAGTGTGATAGCACATGCCTGTAGTCCCAGCTACTGGGGAGGCTAAGGCGGGAGGATCACATGAGCCCAGGAGATTGAGGCTGCAGTGAGTGATGTTTGCACTACTGCACTCCAGCCTGGGCAATGGAGTGAGACCCTGTCTCCAAAAAACAAATTATGACTTGAAAAGGATTGTTGGGAAAAGGGACATAGAGTAGTGAGAGATGAGGCTGAAGAGATGGACAAGAATTTGCTCATGAAGGGTCTTAATAAGGTGTGTTAAGGAGTCTGGTGTTACCCCAATTCAATAGGAAACTGTGAGAGGACTTGCATTTTGGAAAGATTATTCTCTATAGTATGGGAAAAGCTTGGAGTGGCACCAAGCGGTGTGTTTATAAGTTTATAACATTCTATAAATGTTGTGTTGGTGATAAGAGAACATTTACTCATGATAGAATTAAGATGAGACCTCATTCCTATCACATGAAATGGAATATTGTGTCCTTATTGATTCTGGTAACAAGGAGACTGGTTAGCAGGTGGTTGATTATAATGTTGGGGAGAGAGGGAGATAGCCTAGATTAAAATAGTGACATTAGGAACTGAAGACTGTGAACAGATCCAAGAGTTATTTAGGAGACAGAATGAGCAAGACTTGATTACAGATTGGATGTGTAAGTGGGGAGAAGATTAAAAAAAATTCTTGGGTTTCTCACTGAGCAATTAAATGGATGAAGGTATGTTCTGTTCAGGAGATGCATGAGGGGAGAAGAAAAGACACACATACAATACATTTAAGGGTAAATAAGCTTTATTCCAAGTAAATGGCAATGCAGATATAAGCAAATGGTATAATAAGCAAAGTAATAAGCAAATTGCAATGGGAAGGGGAGAAGGAAAAAAAAAATATATATATATATATTTACACTCACCAGACTTCGGAGGATTCACCACCAGACCAGGAAGCCAGAGCCTAGGCTCCCAAGTGGGCCACTCATCCATGCACAGATGAGGAGAGGTCTCATGGTTTTGGAGCAGTCTGGGACCCTAGCTCTTGTTGTAACAAGTTGTTTGGCATGAGGCCCAGTCATGACTGGGTTCAAAGAACACAAAAAGATCAATGTGTTTTTTTGCAATTGTCTATTGTTTTTCAATAACTAATGTATAGGAATAGATTGAAGTAGAGATTTCTCCAAAACAGCATTGGATGAACACCTCAAAGGGCTCACACAACTTGTTCCGGAACTTGGTGACCATTGCTTGTGTCCATGTTCAATTCAGTGCAAATTTAATATTTAATTTTTTCCTCCACATTGTACCATTGACCAAGTCAGGGACACTGAAGAAGACCAGATTTGTGAAGAGAAAAGATGAGTTTATTTGGGAGCATGCCACTTTTATGTGCTTCTGAGATATTCAGATGGAGGGGACCTTGAGTATTGAGAACTGGGGTCAGGAGAGGTCTAAGAAATGCACATTGGAAGTCATTGGCACCTGGTTGGTCATGGAAGCCCTGGGATGAAACCTCAAAGGGAGAAAGTAAAGTGGGAAGCAAAGTCAAAGGAACAGTAACACCCTGAGGCCACCAGGCGGTGAGTTCTGAACAGAGGCATCAGAACCTACAGAGAAGGCAGACACAGCCCACTAGAGTTTGGAGGAAAACCAGGAAGGGCTGGTGGTCTCGGTGAACCCAGAGGAGGAGAGAGTTTCAGAAAGAAGGGTCCACTCTGGCAGATCTTAACCAGAGGGTAAGGACTGAGATGTGTCTGGTGGACTTAGACAACTCACTATTGGTGTCCTTTGGGATAATGACTTTAGAGAAGCCATGTGGCTGGGATTTAGGTAGCATATGGTTGAGGAGTAAATGAGAAGACAGGAAGTAGTCATCTTCTTTTAAGATGTTTGGTTGAGAGGGAAAATGAGAAATATACAGTAAACACCAAAAGGGGATGTGAGCTTGAGGGAGATGTCTTTTAAGGTTAGTTAGGTTGTGTCAAGCTTCAAAATTTGTCTTAATGTGGCTGTGGCATTTCCAGGGAAATTGAAACATCAGCAAAGTGACTATTAAGCCAGATAAATATATTTGCACACATTTTTCATCAATGACAGTTCTCATGACTAGGAAAAACAAACATGCAAATAATCAGAGCACTACTTAGCATCTGATTTTAATAAACTATCAAACCAAGTTGAATAGCCTTCAGCATCTGCCCAGATCACACATTCCCTTTGCATGAGTGAGTGGAGCATTTCATTTCTTAAATTAAAAAAAAAATCCAGTATAGTTAAACAGGGAACATTCTTAGTTGTGTATTCATCATGACCCACAAAGGGAGCATCTAGTAGGCAGAAAGCAAAGCAGACTTCATGGTCTTGTTTTTGTTGTTGTTGTTGTTGTTGTTTTTTAACCCCTAATAGGTACAGACTAAAGACTATGGAAATCTATACCTTCTAGGGCTGGGTTGTAAAAGATGTAACTGTTTCTTCTCAAAGTGAACTTTAGCACTCTCTGTAAGTCCAGGCTATAAATCCTTAATTGCATTGACTATTGATATCCTTTTGTCTTCTAGTGTTTAGTAAAGCACCTGGTACAGAATAGGTACCTCATAAGTACATAGTGAACTGAAAGTCAGATGGCCAGCCAGCTATTAATGTTTCTCTGTTTACTAAGATCTGAAAGAGGAGAGGAGGTAGAGTACTTATGGATGCATCAGATGGAAGGTCCCGGACTTTGAAGAATATGTCATCATTCATGATTGTTTTTCAGTTTTACATAATTGTGTACAGGTTAGGCTAAATGACAGCATGTGTTAAGAACTAAGGTTGTGTGGACAGCCTTATTGTTTGTGTTACTTATTGCTGTGTTATAAAACCCCCTAAAACATAATGACTTAAAACACCAACCTCTGTGTTATCTTGTATGGCTTGGGGATTGACTGGGCTCAGTGAGATGGTTCTTCTGCTGGTCTCTCTTGGGGTCTCTCATTTTCAGGTAGATTGCACTGGAGTCATCTGGAGGCTCACTAAGGTGCTAGGAAAGCTGGGCCCCTTTCCCTCTTTGGTCTCAAGGTTTTTCCATATGATCTCTTCCTATGGTCTCTCTAGCAGGGAGCTGAGAGCCACTTAAAGCATAAAATAAGAAGCTTCCAGGCCTTTTAAAGGCTTAGGTACAGCATTGGCTTAGTACTATAGTCACATTACTCTAAAGGTTAAAGCATCCCATGGGACCAGCCAAGATTCGTTGTTGGGTGGACTAAACAAGGGTGTGGATGCCAGAACAAGGTTCAGTGGGGCCTATGTTTGGAAGCCAGCTACTACCATTGTTCAAGGTGTAGCAGGACAACAGCTGCCCCTTGTTTCCTTCTTCCCAGGTAGAATGAGCTTCAACAATGTTATATCGATGACAGCAGCAGGAGCAATCTTCTGTTGTGCTCCACTCATATTACTATGTAATATGAAATATACTTTATCCTTTACTTGCCTTATGGACTTGAATCTTGCAGCAGACCTATATAGTATTACTAACTTCACTTGACAAGCGAGAAAAATGAAGCTTAGGGAGACTACATAATTGCCAATAAGAAATAACAAAGCTGGAATTCGAATTTAGCCTGTAGTCTTCTCTATGTTGCATTCAGATCCATGTGGGTGGAAATTCATAATTCAGATGCTTTGAAACATAATTCTTCTGCACGTAACAGTGATATTACAAGATGCTTTTATTTTTTGACATATCTCTATAAAGAAATGTGAAAGAAGAGAAGCTCATCAATAAAAACTGACACTGGAAGCCATGATGTGAGTCTTTATTGAAAGCCTTTAAAGGGGAAAGTCAAGGAGTAGCCTACTCCTCTTTGTATGAACCCCATAGTATCTAGTTCAATGCCATGTACTTGGAGGATGCACTCTATTTATTGAATGGCTAAGAGTAAATTGATACTGACATGAACAAAAACCTTCAAAATCATGGCATTTATGTCTTCAATGTAAGTTTCTCTCTTTCTGCTCTATGATATATAGGAACAAAATATGCATAGATTAGGTAATCAAACAGTAATCACATAGGCCTCAGATTGGGGCTAGATAGGCATAGAAATATTACTGTAAAAAGATACAGACCTTTTATTGTGAGATGTATGTGTGGCTACTTCTAAGATACGGAGTTTTATGGGAGAGGTGGTATAGACTAGTGGTTAGGGGTCAAACTCTGGAGCCTGACTGCTGAGTTACCTTGGGCAAGTTTTTTGTATTCTCTCTGCCTCAGTTCCTTCATCTTTAAAATAGGGATAAAATTGGCACCTTAGACCAGACATGGTGGCTCACGCCTGTAATCCCAGCACTTTGGGAGCCCGAGGCAGGTGGATCACCTGAGGTCAGGAGTTCGAGACCAGCCTAGCCAACATGGTGAAACCCCAGCTCTACTAAAACTACAAAAATTAGCTGGGCATAGTGTCATGTACCTGTAGTCCCACATACTGTGAAGGCTGAGGCATGAGAATTGCTTGAACCTGAGGGGCAGAGGCTGCAGTGAGCCAAAATGGCATCACTGCACTCCACCTTGGGTGACAGAGTAAGACTCTGCCTCAGAAACAAAAACAAAAACTGGCAGGATTCAAAAAGAAGTTAATTGATGGAAAGCTCTTAGAATAGTACGTTGCACATAAGTTTTATGTACCGTTATTTTTCCTTCTACACATGCATTTGAAAAACACAACAGACATGTAAGAATAAGGAAAGATTTCCTATTTTCAGTCTGTGGATGGTGTATGGATAACTCAACGATTCTGATAAGCTTCTCTTAGAGCTAAGCAGTGTTCATTTCAGTGCTGAGTTTAACAGCTTGCCTTGAGTCACACTGTATGATTCCACAAAGCTGGAGTTTCGTTCCTTGTTTTCCTAGGTACCAGCAAGTTTCTTCACTAAAATATTTCCTTTTCTCTGTAAATTTACAATTAAGTGAACGAACACAATGGCCATTGAGGAAGTGGTTCATCCTGTTTCTCCTTTGCTATGTCACAAGCAGAAATATGCACGTTAGAGGAAGAGGTGGTCTTGGGAGGGAAGGTAAGCACAGTATCCTTTTGAAAAGCAGAGATCAGTGGCCAGTCAGAATGCTCGAATATAGAAGGTGCTTAAATGGAACGACCTTATACTTTATGATCCAAACCTGGGGGTTTCCAAGAGTGAAATGGGGCGCTGTAACTACTTGGGATGGACAGTAAGTCTAAACCAGGCCTGCACTCGGCAAAGCAGGGAGAATCTGGTCACCCGATACAAAACCAGAGACAGAAGTGCAGGCTCTGAGGCCAGTTCTCTTTTACAAACAGAAAAGAAGTGTCAGTTAACTTTCAAAAGAAAACAGAAGGGATCACTGGACTCCTAGACGCAGAACATTAACATGGCCCTCCACTGTCCACCGTTTCAGTTAAATTAGTTAACGGTGGTCAAGTATCTTTGCTTCTGTATAGAATTGAATTTCTTTGTCCCAGCCCTCTCAGTGTTTCTGCCACCTCTCTTGCACCTCTTCTGCAGAATGTCTTGTGTGGAAATTCTGTCCCAATGCAGTTTCTTTCACCAATAATTTACTCTCTATTCCTTTAACACTTCTTTTTCTCTCCAAAGTTCTGATGGCTCCTGTCATCAGCTCCCATGCCACTGGGTATGGTGCCTTTGCCCCACTTCCAAGCCCTCTAGCCATGCATGACACACGCATCTTACCGCTGCCTCTCCTTGGACCAAGCCTGATCCAAGGAGAGGCAGCGGTAAGATGCGTGTGTCATGTTCTCTTCATGTTCAATATATTGTTCGTTCTTTCTTCCTCTGCTCTAGTTTTCTTTCCATTCTCTCCCTTTCCTTTTTTGGAACACTCATTTATTCCACCTAATGCTTAGATGTCTCCTAAGTTCCTTCCTTCCTTCTTCCTAGGTAGAATGTGCTTCAGTAATGTCATAGTGATTGACTGTAGCAGGAGCAATCCTCTGTTGCAGTCTGCTCATATTACTATGTATTAACGCTATGAATATATGTGACCCTTTCCATGCCTTATGGACTTGAATCTTGCAACAGACCTATATAGTATTATTAACTTCATTTGACAGGTAAGGAAGCAAGCTTAGGGAGACTAAATAATTGCCGGTTAGAAATGACCAAGCTGGAATTTGAACTTAGCCAAGTCTAAGGCTGCAGTGCTGGTTTCCGACTCCATGGCCACACTGGATTGAGATCTCTGTTGACAGGTCCGACTTCTGCCCTGAGACCAGCCCTCTGCAGAACCTCCAATAAGTATGTGTACACCAAATGCCTCATTTTCACACCAGCAGGCTTCCCCTCCAGTAGCACCCTGACTCTATGAAATGATTACCATTGCCTTTGAGGACACTTCTGAATTAAGTCTCAATTTCATTTCCATATCTAGTCCAATTACAGATGTGTACTTCATTTCTCCACTGTCACTTTAATCTAGCTATTCATTGGGGTCTTTTGGGTTTCCCCAGAATTCTTTGACCTTTTCCCTTTGACTTTTATTCACTAAAAGCTTAATTATGTTATTAATATACATTAGCACTGCTAGTAACAATGGTAATAGCTCATGACCAAGTGCCCACCTGACAGGTGCTGCACTAGCCACAGTGCGGCTTGCAGAGCCCCAGCAGTCCTCTGAGGCAGTTGCTCAGTTATTCCTAACACCTGTTGGATAATGAGGGTAATGAGGCTTAGGAGGGGCCCATAACTTGTTCAGGGTCACAGGGCTGGTTAACGAGAAAGCCTGAGAGGTCTGGAATTGCAAGACTATCTCACCCGAACGTCTTCTGGGCTTTCCTTGGAAATATCACAGTTACCTATGACTTGAAAACAGAGTAAAAAGGTTAAGATGTATGTATATCTGGGTAGATAAGTTTTAAACATACTTGAATTCAGAAATCTAATCTCATTAAGAAATCAGAAAATATTAGGAATATGACTTGGCAATTTTGGTAACTAATTCTGGATTCTCAAAGCAGAGAAAGATACCTATATGATATATATGAACTTGCCTGCTTAAAAATAAGGTTGGTTGGTTTCGTTGGTGGTGATTTCCTTGTTAAGTTGTAGGAGATAGATCAATAACATTAGGCAGTGAATTAACTTGGAACTTGTTTGACTAGAATATTAAGTAATCAAGTAATCTTAAAAAAAAAATGTGAATCAACTAGTTCTGGAAGATCAGGTTTAAAGGCCTTTCCTTTTGTTACCCTGAAGCAGAGTTGGGTGAGGGTAATTTGTGAATATAAAACATGTAGAATATTAATGACATCACATGAATGAAAGAAAGTTGTGCCAGGCACGGTGGCTCACACCTGTAATCCCAGCACTTTGGGAGGCCAAGGTGGGCAGATCACCTGAGGTCAGGAGTTCAAGACCAGCCTGGTCAACATGATGAAACCCCATCTCTACTAAAAATACAAAAATTGGTTGGGCGTGGTGGCATGCACCTCTAATTTCAGCTACTCATGAGGCTGAGGCAGGAGAATTGTTTGAACCCAGGAGGCAGAGGTTGCAATGAGCAGAGATCACACTACTGCGCTTCAGCCTGGGCAACAGGGTAAGACTCATCTCAAAAAAAAAAAAAAAGTTGTATACCAAGAACCTGCCTTTTGTGGTATCTTGAACAGGGGTGGGGTGATAACCTCAAATGCCTCCAAGGACTTTTCCTGTCGAATCAAATTAGCATGAAGCTGGGAGAGGTCTGTGTGGAGTAAAAGTCAGAGTGCTAATGATGTTCAGATGCAGATGTAATTTTGGTATAGAGTATTGTAATGTTCAGTCTATTTTGGTCCTCAAATTAACCAAATGGGAGTTTCTAAAATAAAAAATCTCTTCTATGGCATAGTGCATTTTTAGATCCTCTAAATAGTGGTGTTGTTCCATATTGCTGGGGTTTACCTTCTCTGGCATCCTGAGGGACATGAAAAGCTCTGTTAAAATGTAGGAAGCTGCCTGTTTAACTGTCTGTCATTGTGGGGGAAAAAGGGGCTTCTAAATGCTTCCCAGCATACAGGAAGGAACCCCTATAGTTTAAGCATCGTGTTAATTATATTTCCAGATGTTTCTATGAAGATTATATGAAGCAACTATGAACTGTAATTCAGCAGCATCATTGTATAATATGTTTATATGGAAAAAGGTTATACAGTTTGTCCATTGTAGCACAAAACTATTTCATACACAAACCAATGAGGAGATTCATTAGAAAATCTGCTGTTACAATGAGGATGATCTTTGTTTCCCTGATGAATGGCTGAAACATCGTGTGATAGAACTGGGTCAGATATTTACATAGATACCAATAATAATGTGCCATTCCCCAATGCCCATCATCACATCAATTTCCAGTAGTTCTGAAAAGACTGGTGAGCTCTCGTAATATTGAATCCTAATCACGGATACAGTCATTAGACACCTTTAAGTGAGTCATTTAACCTGTTTGTCACCAATAGCATGCCTATGGAAGGTCTTTACTGTCATAATTTGGTATGTAAACTAGAAGAAAACTTGAGATTTTTAAAAAAACTATATAAACAATAGATATTAAAGTTTGAAAGCAGAGACAAAAATGTACCCTTAATTCTGACAGTCTTATACATTATGATCATTTTGTACATAACTTGCTTTCATATTTTCAGAATAATTCCACATAGTTGAAATCAAAATATAGATCTAATTTTACCTCTTTCTTTTTTTTGTTTTTTAAAGTTGACTTCATATCATAGTAGAAACTCTAGCTCATCATCAAGCAGTCAACCTCCTAATTCCAAAGCATTCCCTTGGCTGTGTGCTATTATAAATAACCTTGCCACAAACTTTCTTTTTTTTATTTTTTCTTTATGCATTTCTCCTTTATTTGTACTTTTTAAATTTCAGATAGAGATCTGATTCTGGGGTACATTGGGTGTGAATAGTTTTATGGTTTTATGAGGCCTTGCTTTCCAAAAAGGTTGTCACAATTTACACCTCCTGTGATATGGAGAGTAATGACTTCACACTCAGCAGGGCTGAAAGAGAGAGAGATAATGGTGTGAAGTCAAGGTGGTTAGTGAGAAATCAAGTAGGGAAGTAGTATGTTCCAGCATTAGACAGTCTGTCTGGAGTGGCCTCTGGGAAGCCGTGATCATTGGCCTTTATTTGGACTGATTTCTTTTTTTTTTTTTTGTAGTTTGTTATACTCCTGCTGTGAATGTTGCAAAGGACCAGTCCCCGCAGTCTAACGTTTTCCCCATCAGAATAACTGAAGTTCAGTACATGAGAACTTTAGTAAGAGCCAGCTGGAAGATCTCTGGATCATAAACAAGGTCACACAGCTCTTAAAGAGCAAATCCAGGATTTCAACTCTAGTAGCCTGGCACTCCAGCCCACTATAGCTTCCCTCAGTGATTTTCATTTGCCACCATCAAAACAGGAAGCCGATTCCTTGAGTCAAGTCTTCGTAATGACCCTTGTACTGTTACTTGTCACTAATTGGAGGTTCTTTCAGTTCAGTCAGTGAATAGTTGTATTTAGTAAGGGGTTAAAGTTGGTTCTGGCACCTGCTCCAACAGATGCCTCTTTTCTCCATGCAGAAATTGCCCAACTTTCATCTGAAGACAGTGCGTTCAACACATAAAGGCCGCAGGTGCCCCTTGCAGCCCTTCTTTCTCAGTCCTGGTTTTGCTTTCTGAAAGGAAAATCCATAGAGGATTTATCCCTTCCAGGCATGCTGAGAGCCCAGCAGTTGGCCAGGATGTGTTCAAGTCTTCTAGACTCCCAGCCTGGGCTCCCTGAATACCCCTTAGCAGAGTGCTTTATAGCTCAAGGTCATACGCCAAGGAATCTTTCTGTCCTCCGACTCCCTGCTCAAGCTTGGAAAACAAAACACTGTAAGTCAAGCTACATCTAAGACCAGGATAACTAGATTAATACAGCTAAGAATTTTTCTCTTTTCAGAGTTATGTCATGGAAATGACAATAGGATTTGATCAGAGATACCTTCTTAGCGATGAATTATTTGGAAAACAAAATGCAAGGGGGCATCTGGCATTTTTTTTTTTTTCTGATTGGTTGATGTTACTTAATGGCTCATAGTGCCTCATTGTTTGGCTCCATTTTCTCCTGGAAATTCCTTTGTTCAATAAGTCTATGATCTCCTTAATGCCAGGTACGAAAAATAGAGAGCTAAATAAGATAGAGTCGCCCACACTGAGTACACACTAATGGAAGAAATAGAACTGGCAACCAGTAATTACAAGGCTGCAAGATAAGTGATTATGAAGCATAGACAAAGTGCTCTGGAAGCACAAAGTAAGTAATCCTTTAAGTGTCTTAATTTAGTCCCAATTGAGAATTATTTCCCAGGGAAGTGGCCTCGGTCTCTCCATCGGGAGATATGAATGCCTTGAGTTATCTCAGGCCTTTACCTGTTCATGCATGCATGCAAAAAACACGGAACACCTAGCAGCACTGGCCCTGGTGGCTGCAAAGAGAAAAATGTGATAGAGTTATGTTCATTGGGGTATTCACACTGACATTTGGTCTTCTGTATGTTTTGCAAGCATTCATTTTGTACCTACTAAGTGCTAAGCCGTGAATTAGGCTGTTGGTTACAAAGATGAAACAATGCAATTCCTTTCTCTGAGACACTTGAGTGTGGCCCAGTTGGAGCTGAAGTGGAGATGGCAACAGAGCACTGAGAAGCAAAGAAGATAGAATGAGGTTCTCTGGGGACTTTGAAGCTGGTGTTCACGGTTGGAAAGAGAGAAGGGACATTCCAGATGCAGGAACAAGTGCTGCAAAGTCAGAGTTAAGGAGAAGCATGTCCAAAAGAAATGATAGAAGGAAGTCAAGTGCTGTAAGACCAGATTAGTTGGAATACTCTGAGAGGTCAAGGCAGAGGGTCATTGCTTTCAATAATGATAGTTGAAAGTGATTGCATTGCACTCCAGGGCCTACACACCTAACTGTGCCACCACCACAGCTACAGTCGTTGCAAAATGGCCAGGATTTTGAATAGCTGAATTAGGGGAGAGGATATTCAAACAGCCAATGGGATAAACAGAGGCACAGATCAGAAGTGTGTTTTGGAAGTTTGACTCAGTTGGATCAGGAGTTGTAACAGGCAACTACTAGGAGATATAAGTTGGGTTTAGCTCATGGAAAGCAGTGAGAGAGTTGGGCTTTCATTTCCACTGGAGTAACAGCTACGGAGTTGGGCTTTCATTCCGCCGGAGGCTTTTGAGCAAGGAAGTGACATGATCACAGCTGGCCTTCGGGTGACTTACTGGCAGTTAGAGATACAACCAACATGAACAGTGGGAGCCTGGCCAGGGAGATTACTTAGGAGGCTATTGTAACAGTTTAGGCAAGAGACATTGGAGCCAGCATGAGATAGTGACATCCTGAATGAGTGAAAGCCGAGAAATAGACACACAGAGGAGGAAGAAATATCAAGACTTGGGAGACAAAATGTGGGGGTGAGGGAGACGGAGAAATCAAAGATAGCCCAGGGGTTCTGACCCTGGGTGACTGATGATTGGTAGTGCTTTTTTAACAGCCATGGGTAACAGTTGAATTAAAATGAGAAGAGAAGGGGAATCTGCTTATGACAAGGAAGCCTCATGGCCAAAGAGGATCCCAAGGACCTTATCACACAATGAAGGAGAAGCCATATACTGGGAGTACAGGATACCAAGGCTGGATTCCACTGTGTTTCAGAAAGGAAGGGAACGCTGAATCCTATGGGCAACAGTATCAGTTTCCTAGAGCTGTGTTTTTTAGGACAATGAGGGAGAATCTGTTCCATGCATCTCCCCTAGCTTCTCGTGGTTTGCTGACCACCTTGGTCATTCCTAGGCTTGTAGAAGCATCACCCTCACCTCTGCCTTTGGCTTCACATGGCATTCTCCCTGTATGCCTGTCTGTCTCCAAATTTCCCTTTTTTTATAAAGACGACATTCATATTGGATTAGAAACTTATACTATTCCAACATGACCTTATCCTAATCTAACTGGTGACATTGTCAACAACCCTACTCCAAATAAGGTTACATTCTAAATACTAGGGATTAAGACATCAACATTTTAATTTTGGTGGAACACAGTTCTAACCACAACAGCAGTGAATGAGATAAAGGCCTCTTGCTCTCAGAAAAATAACCAGGTTTCTATTTTCCTTAGGCATTTTCTGGAGGTTTGTAAGCAATTCATTATTAACAATATTATCAAGAACTGTGGTCTACTGGCAACTCTTACCAGACTGGAAGATACTTTTAATCAGAAAAGAATTGTTCTTATGATTAGCATCCTCCTGGTTTCCCAGCTCTAGAGCTCTTCTGAGCAATAGTAATCCTTCCCCCAGAGTTCATATTCCACAAGATTTGAATAGCCAGGAGTACATGCCCAATGACTAGGGAACTCTTCTTTGGGAGACAAGCTGCTTGAGAGAAAGAACAAGTAAAGGCAAAAACCTGAGCTGTGGGTAACCAGGGCATTCAAGTGCAAATAAAGTCCCACATTCAGCTCCTGTTAGGAACAGATATGTGCCCATTTTGCTGTTTGGGAGGGTCTAGGTTTGTCAGTAAAACAGCTGACAGTCTTTAACCGAAACTCAATTTTTTTCTTCTTGGAAAATGAATTAAATCACCTTGTTGAAAAAGTTTCCAAGAGCTAACTTTTTGAAGGTATTTGATTTTTCCAGATTCACCTTCATCCTTATAAGGCATATAGGCTGTTGTGCCCCAGCAGGATCGGAGGAAAACACATTTGAATCATGATCAGGGTCCTTCCTCAGGAAGAGGCAATGCCAACTCAAGGAGACATGGGCCTTACTGCTTGCATCCAATGGCTGGAGGTTTGGGCATTGCAGAGATGGACAGATACCCATGAGTGAATCACAAGGAGCCCTGCCCTGGGTATTTATAATTCAGACCCAGCCCTTCCCTAAATAGCTCTTGGGTGGTATTCCATTTCCATGTGAACATATTTACGTTTACACCCCATTTATGTGATTTGCCAGAGCCTGAGGCTGGTAGCTGAAACTCTTTCCCTTCCCTTCCAGTTTTTATTGCCCTCCCAATCTCTACAGCCTTGAAAATGAGCTTTTCTGAGCTTCTCATTAATTTTTCACTCCTCTCGCTGCAGGAGACTCATAGATAGACAGCACTGGGATTGCAGGCCAAAGAATGCTTGGCAAGCCACTGCTGCATCCAGCAATAACTTTCAGAAACATACCTCAAGGGATTTTGACAAGTAAAATGCCCAGTACCTGCTTGCATTCTAATTATGGGGTTCCCATGAGACTCTGAGAAGGTTTCATTATGTACCAATCTCAGGGTGTGCAGTGATTTGCTCATTCTTTTCTAATTGGATGTTAAATTAGAAGTAGCAGTGTGATATAGTAGCAAGATCACCACTCTGGCTGTAACTAGCCATACGACCTTGAACAAGTGAGTTCACCTCTCTGAACCTGCTCATTTCATCATCAAAATATGTATCCTAGGCTAGACCATCTCTAAGATTTCATCACAACTAACCTCTTGTTTTGACAGCCACCGAATATTCTTTTCTACAAACATAGAGGAATGGCATGTAACCAGTATCCCTTGGTGTTTGTCTATCCATGAACAAGATTTGTGTGTTGCAAAGCTCAAAAATTCACCCACACCCAGTTTTGTATAGGAAACATGCTACATAGGACATGTGTCTTCCACTTAGGGCAACACTGTCATCCAATGTTGTGACATCAGATGCTGTTTCTTACCTTCACTGGTCCTCCTGTCCACCTGACACCCCCACCCCCACCTGACACAACTATCCTGATTCAGAAGATTTGAATCTATTTCTTTAGGGGCCTTTAAAGTCATTTCAAGGTCTGGAGTTGAGGGTTTTGTAGGACGAGTGTATCTAGAGAACTCTGTAATGAGCCCAGAGTCTTGGTGAACATGAACTTATTCAGCTGGCAAAATTAACCCTATTGAAATTTTTACCCAGCTGGTTTAATTGGAACTGGGGTGTGTAAGGGTCAAAATGGATAAGATTTTTCATTGATTAGTTCATTAACCAACTAAACCAATGGTGCATGTGATTTGCTTCTGCAGTCTTCTAAAATGAGATAACTTTGTGAATGTATAGATGGTCTTCCAAGAACTAATAATTCAAATAATCAGTGAACAGAATAGGATAAAAGCTGGGTTTTGTCACCTTCCATGGCCTGTATTTGCTGTCTAGAAGTAATTATCTTAGGAATGAACTGATTTGACCAGCAGCCAGGAATGCTGTCTGTGACAAATAAATTCCGATACATTGTCCTTGAGGATAATAAACCATGTCACAAGAAGGAAAATATAAAAAGAAAACCTGGTAGAAAAGAAAATAAACGTGTTAGGAATTAAGTACTACAGTAATGATAGCGCTTTCTCCACCTAAATTTTATGTCATCCTAGGAAAGAACTTTTTGTAAAAGAAAAGTTTTTAATGGCTTGCTTCCATGACTAATAGAAAACCAGAGGAATTTTCAGGCTAAGCTAAAAATGAGAATATTTTTGGAAAAATACAGCAAGCACTTGGAGTACAGACAATTTGTTACATCAACGTTAAATCAGAACATGTTGAATAACCAATGGATTATTTTCTTTATAAGAATAGAGAGTAGTACAGAACGCAGCATTTAAAACACCAGGGATGAAAACCCTAAAAGTGTCAGTCTTTTCCTGTACCCCAAAAGTTGAAAAATAGTGGGTTATAGTAATCATTACTTTGAGGAGAGCTCGGCCCGTATTTGAAGTTCTTGGCATAACTCCATTTTACTTTCTGAACTGGGTTCTACTAGAAGATCAACTCCCTACCGCTGTTTCCTCCTGCCTGAAGTGGTGGATTTAGAATAGATGGTCTCTGAAGCTCCTGACAACCCTAATATTCTCAAGTTTTAAAACAACAAATTTAGGAAAAACCTGTCAAATTTTATGTTTTGAGTTGCATTTAAGTATAGTAGCAACAGAAATGATAGATGCAACACATATCTGTTCTGTTAGCAAAATACCTCTCTTTGCACAGTGCCCTTCCCAACCACTGCTCCTGGTTACAATTATTTGAAAGCACTGTATGATGTTATCCAAAAGCTTACTTAAAGAAGAAGCCAGGCTGGGCTCATGTCTGTAATCCCAGCACTTTGGGAGGCCAAAGCAGGAGGATCGCTTTAGGCCAGAAGTTCAAGACTAGCTTGGGCAACATAGTGAGACCTTATCTCTTTAAAAAAAAAACAAACAAAAAATTGCAGCCTGGGGAACATAG
>NW_016107336.1:126398-134559 GCF_001604975.1 Cebus imitator
GGGTTGCTGACCCTAGTACAGAGAGGAGGTAAGAAATGGATCCAGGGCTGACCCAGCATCCCTGGAGCTTCCTAAATCCCTCAAGGTGGTGGGGGTTCAGGAAGAAGAAAAATGAACCCATAGTAAAAGACTAGAATGCAGGAAGCAGTAATGAGCAAATAAATTGGTATCATTCTTTTATCAATGTCAATAAGTGCCCCTTGTTTAGAAATAGTGAAAATAATTATGAGAAAATTTAAAAGGAAGAACCAGTATCCTACATAACAATGTATAAGAAGAGAGGGTGGTGTGAGTAATGACATTCTAAGCTCGCTATATTATTCTGGAGGAAGTAGGTGCTAAGGATTCATTTTGAACTTTCTGGGTCAAGTAAGCATATTAAACATTTAGGGCTAACTACTAGAAAATAGAAGTAGAGCGTGTAACTTAAACCAGTTAAGAGGGAACAAGATAAAGAAAACATTATCATTCTAACAGAAGATAATGAAAACTCTAAGAAAATTATGGCAATTAGCATAGAACAAAAGGGTGGAAATATTAATAAATCCAAATATATCAGCAATGACAATACATATAGGTGTTCAGTATATACCAATTCAAAGATGGATGTTAAAAAGTATACAACAAAATTCAAATATATTCTGTTTATAAAACATACTTAAACATAAGAACATAGGAAAGTTTAGAAGGCATAAAAGGTTATACTCACCAATATTTTTAAAAGAATGCTAATTTATCGACATAAATATTAATCAAATTTTCAGGCTAAAAGCATCGATAAAGTTGATAAAAGGAACAGTTTATTAGGAGGATACAACAATTCAAAATATGTATGTATCTAACTTTATAGTCTTAAAATATATACACCATAAGTTGGCAGAATACAAGGATAGATGAACAAATCTATTAACTTACACCTCTCAAGAATTGGCAGATCAGGCAGACAAAAAAAAGTAAAGATATAGAAAGCTAAAAATGCATGATTAACAAACTGTAAGACAGCCAAAACTTATCATAGGTTTAGATATTTAAAAATGAACACCAAAATGTTTTATGGATTAAAGAATAAATTGCTCTACATTAAATATTTAAAACTAATTGAAAATAAATATATTATGTGCCAAACACATGTGAGATATAGGGTAAAGCAGTATGTAGAGGTAAATTTATAGCCTTAAATGCATACCTTAGAAAAGAAAAAAAGATTGAAAAGATCCAAAATTAATGAATCAAAAATAATAAAACAATAAATAAAATTTATAAAGCCTAAAAACAGTTATTTGAAAACATTTCTAAATTGTATCAAAATCTAGGCAAAGTAACTGCTTAAAAGTAAAGAAGATACAAATTTCTAAGATCAAATAAAAACTAGAAGAAAGAGCATATTTACAGATAGACTTCAGAGTTTTTAATCAAAAGGAAAAACTGACAATTTTATGCCAAAATTGGAAAACCTCGGTTAAAAAGACTTTCTGTAAAATAACATAAATTGCCTACATGCATATTAGTAGAAATAGAAAAGGCAACAAAATTCCAGCCAGTGTGCAACGAAATTAATAGTTTAAAAGTCTTCCTTTCCTTCTAAAACATTTTTATTGAGATGTAATTTACACGCAGCAAAATTAACCCATTTTCATGTACAATTTTAGGAGTTTGGCAGATATATACATATACAGACATTTAACCCTTTCAACAATCAAGATACAGACCAGTTTTATTGCCCTAAAAAATTCCTTCATTCCCCACTGTAGACAACTTTTCTTCACCACAGGCCCCAGTAACCAGTGCTGTTTTCTGCCACTGTGAGTTCGTGCTTTCCAGAATGGGGTAAGAATGGAATTATACAGTATGTAGCATTTTGAGAATGCATTTCAGATTCAACTGTGTTATAGTGTGTATTTCATTTATTCCTTTCTCTTACTGAACAGTGTTTCATTGCATGGATATCCTGTAGTTTACCCATTTGACCAGTTGAAAGACTTTCGGGTTGTTTCTAGGTTTAGGCTATTATGTACATACATGTTTTTATTTCACCTAGGTAAATAGAAGTAAGATTTCTGGGTTATATGGTAAGGATATGTCTAACTTTATAAGAAATTGTCACACTGTGTTTGTTCCATTTTGCATTCTCATCAACAAGGTGATAGAGTTCCAGTGGCTGTTTTCTTGCTAACACTTGGTATTGTCCATTCACTTATTTTAGCCATTCTAATAGTTATCAGACTCACTGTAATTCAAATTTACATTTTCATAAGGACTAATGAGCATCTTTTCATGTGCTTATTTGCCATTTTTATATCTTTGTTCAAATATTTTGACCATTTTTTAAACTGGGTTATTCATTTTCTTATTGAGTTTCAGACTATTATATATATGTATATAAAATGTATGAGTTTATTTTAGATATCTAAAATGTATTTTTATATATACTCTGGGTAAAAATTACATACAGTAGCTTAAAATCATACTTCTTTAAACAAAAAAAATGAAGTAAGCCTTAGGTGGTGGTGACTTAACCATTCTACCAAACCATTGAGGAAAAACTACAAATTATTCTAGAAAAGGAAATAAAGCTCCTCAGCCATTTTATTGTATAACCATGATACCAAAGCACATAGTAAGAGAAGGGCAAACTAGTAGAGCAGTTTTACTTGCAACATAGATGAAGCATTATCAAACTAAATTCATGTTCAAGTGAGTTTTTTGCATCCAATGATGGGTTAACATTAGGCGGTTTATTAATACAACTTACCGCATGACCATACTAAGAAGAAAATCATACAATTATCTCTAAAGAAGAAAAAGCATTTGAGGATATCTAATATTCACAATTTAAAGAAAGAAACAATATTAACAAATTACAAATGAAAGCAGACTGTTTTTTTTTGAAACAGAGTCTCACCCTGTTGCACAGGCTGATGTGCAGTGGTGTGATGACAGCTCACTGCAGCTTTGACCTCCTGGGCTCTGGTGATTCTGCCACCTCAGCTTCCCTAAGAGCTGGGAGTATAGATACATGCCACTATGCCTGGCATAGAGATGGGGTTTCACCATGCTGCCCAGGCTAATCTCGAAGTCTTGGGCTCAAGCAATCCTCCCACTTTGGCCTCCCAAAATGTTGGGATTACAGGCGCGAACCACTGCACCCAGCCAAAAGCAGACACCTTTAACCTGGTAATGTGTCCCTACAAAAAGCACCGTATTGAAGGGTAAAACACTACAAACCTTCTCTTTGATGACACATAGAAGAGAAAAGTGTTCATTCTTACCACCTCTATTTAAGATAGTTCTTGAGGTCATACCTAGAAAGATGAGACACAATTCCTACACAGAGAGTGCAAGAGAATATAAACAAACTTAGAACTAATATGTAGGGCTTGGCAAGTTTGCTGTGAATACTGTACAAGATTATAGATTTAAAAACAATTGAATTCATATATAACAGCTACAAGTAATAATAAAACATAGTATTTTTAAAAAGTTCTATTCTTGATGGTCTTATCCCCCTACCCCCCAAAGAAACCTTCAGTGCTCAGAGCTGTGCTTCTGGTTTCTGCAGTTTATTCTCCATTTCACCCTGAACCTGGCTCTTCATCTTGCCACCTGGGAGAAATCTGATTCTCTGAATACCTTCTGACTTCCAATATTTACCTAGGTGGTTCTGTACTCTGAATGTTTATTGATCCATTTAATTTTATTCCCAAACCTTTATTGAGTAATGACTATATTTCAGGCATTTTCTTTTGTCCAGCATCTATTTAGCAAGTTTCCTTTTTTAGATCTGGAAAAACTGCTCCCAACAGCTGCTCTCCAGAGCCCCCAAACACGGCTCAGATAGGCTTTGTTTTGACCCTAGTTTCTGTATAAGATGTTCCTTTCTCCTTATCTTTGCCCACCTTTGATTCTTAGTCTTTTGGATATCACAAAATTGTCCCCATAGTCACCCTGAAGAGCCCTTCTAAGGTCAGCTTCGACATTTAAATGACTCTTGTCTGCAGGAAAACAGGGATACAATGCAGTGCACATGAAAATATTTCCTCATGGGCTCTCAAGAGCAGGGACATTCCGCTGTTCAGCTTTGTGTCCTCTGAGCCTAATAGTCTTGCAAAAAGAGGGTTCCAGTTATATTTTGAAATGGATTATGCAAAACTTCAAATGTCCAGAAAATAGCAATTTATTTTAGATTTGCCGAGAGACGATGGGAAGGGACTGCTTCATCTCCTCTGTCTCCTTTACCTTCTCTGTCACTGTACAATCATACGGAGACCTCCTGTAGGTCCTCCACTCAGAAGAGGGCAAACTGGACAAGATTATAGTCGCCGTCTCCTCCCCACCCAGCTCTTGGCTCACCCGCTTCTCTTCCTGCCCTGGGCCCATCCCTCCACCACAAGAAGCCTCTGGGGCACAAGTGGATACACTTACTAGTACATCTGTTCAAGCTCTGTCCCCTGGAAGCTCTTGGCCATCTGGGCAGAGAATCCAGGGGTCCTGAGTACACACAGTGGGGTCTCTGAGAGGGTAACTCCTCTCCAGGGGACACACTCCTCCACTGGCCCAGACATCTCACTTTGTATGAAAGGGCAGATCTGGGGAAAGGTCATCTTAGGTGCCTGGCTCATGGCAGGCTTTCTTGGATCTCGGTGTATAGCCAGGAAAGTGACAGCTTGTTTCCTGAAGAATTCTGACTCAATATGCTATCATCATTTTTTAGGTAGAATAGTAGCACTTGAGAGCTTGAAGAGACCCTAGAAATCACCTCATCCAAAGTGCTTGCTAATTGGGGAAACCAAGGCCAGAACAAAATGAACCCACTAACGGTCACGTGACAGGGTCAGCATTAGACAATTAATAGAAAACCAGGTTTCCGGAGCCCAGATAATGCTCCTGGTTCACGCCCTACTAGCTGTGTATTCACAGCACCTATCACTGGACTTCCTGAACGGGTTGACAAATTTATGTTGCCAGTTTTGTTGCTGGTGAATAAAACCGACAAACGGTAACCACAGTAGAACAAACTGGTGAGAGGAGGCCAGAGGAAAATGCAACCGCATGCGCCCAGCATCTGCCTCACTTGAATTTGTCCTCCTTGGGACATAATAATTTTCCTGAAACAAATAGGAAATGTCATTTAGAATCAGAAGCAGACAACACTGGGCTATCAGGTAAGCTGAAATGCCAGAAGCCAAGTAATAACAATAGAAGGGAACAACAGCACTACGTTGTTGTGGTTGTGTTTTTTGGTTTATCTTGTTTTTTGAGACACAGTTTCATTCTTGTTGCCCAGGCTAGAGTACAATGGTGCCATCTTGGCTCACTGCAACCTCCACTTCCTGGGTTCAAGCAGTTCTCCTGCCTGAGCCTCCTGAGTAACTGGGATTACAGGTGTATACCAACCACCATACCTGGCTAATTTTTGTATTTTTAGTAGAGATGGAGTTTCACCATGTTGCCCAGGCTGGTCTTGAACTCCTGACCTCAGATGATCCACCCGCCTCAGCCTCCCAAAGTGCTGGGATTACAGGCATGAGCCATCATGACCGGCCAGCACTGCATTGCTGACTTCTACTAAAGTTGTTTATTTTTATCCCTGCAAGGTTCCCTTCAGAGTGACATCCCTGAGATGACTATATTGGTCCAAACCTAGCCTCTTGGGTCAGCCAGCAATTGGCCTTGAATACTACAGCTGTGGTTCACTGTGTTTGTTCTTTAGTGAAGTGTCAGGCAAGAATGAGAACATAGCCTAGGGCAGTGGTCCCCAGCTTTTTTGGCACCAGGGGCCGGTTGTGTGGAAGACAATTCTTCTGCCGACTGGGGGAAGCAGATGGTTTCAGGATGATTTAAGCACATTACATTTATCGTACACTTTATTATTATTACATTGTAATATGTAATGAAATAATTATACAGCTCACCATAATGTAGAATCAGTGGAAGCCCTGAGCTTGTTTTCTACAGCTAGTCAGTCCCATCTGGCGGTGATAGGAGACAGTGACAGATCATCAGGAATTAGATTCTCATAAGAAGTGGGGAACCTAGATCCCGTGCATTCTTAGTTTACAATAGGGTTCATGCTTCTATGAGAATCTGATGCCACTGATCTGAGAGAAGGCGGAGCTCAGGTAGCAATGCAAGTGATGGGGGGGGGTGGCTGTAAATATAGATGGTGTTTCACTCACTCAACTGTCACTCACTTCCCACTGTGTGGCACAGTTCCTAACAGCCCCCAGACCAGTCCTGGGGCCTAGGGATTGGGGACGCCTGGCTTAGGGCCTCTCAATTTTCATTCTTTTGTATACGATTTGTTCTTTTAACACATATTTATTGAACAGTTGCCATTTACTAAGCCTGTGCTGGGTACTAAGAATATAGAGGTGAACAAGACAGGTGTCATTCCTGCTCTTAAGTAGTTTCTGGTATAATGAAAAAGAATCATTTGAGATCTTCAAGATCTCAATGTTAGAAGCGAGGCAATTTCTGTGAACTGGAGACAGCAGATGGCTTTAGGATGATTTAATCACATTACATTTATTGTACATTTTATTTATTACATTGTATTATACAATGAAATAATTTTACAACTCACCATAATGTGGAATCAGTGGGAGTCATGAGCTTGTTTTTCTACAACTAGTCACTCCCATCTGGCAGTGATGGGAGACAGTGAGGAATGGAAATATGGAAAAGAGCTAAACCAAGAATGTAGGAAGCCCCTGATGGAGCATAAAGCAGAAAGGAACTCTACCCATTAGCACACTGTGGCAGAGATGCTAAAATACATGCTTTGCTATAGAACATGGATGAAAGCTGATGCTTTTGCCTTCACTGAGAACAAAGCAAACTCCAGCCTGAGGGATTCAAGGCAGGAAAGCAACGTTTCTATATTTTAAAAGTTTCTAGGAAGGAAAATAGGCATCTAGAGGAGATTATGGAATATTGTCTGATGATCTTCATAATAGACCCACAAGCCTAGGGTGGTCTAGCCATGATCTTGTTTGTGAGTGACAAATTGGGGAACTTGTCAGGGTCAGTCCAAGCATGATTTGCATTCATACAGTTGACAGAATTCTTAGTGATCTTGGGTCATATGTACCTACTTTGAAACAGATATTACAATATTTGCAACTAAGTTTTATGAACTATGGGCAAGATACAAGTAAGTCAAATTTTATTGAATTTAGTTTTCAAGGCATTAGTGTGAATTATAAAGAGGCATTTCCTGAGCCAGCCATGTAGTTTTGTGCATATATATATATATATATAAATATGGTGACAACTTAAAAAAATGTTCGCATTCAGCTGTATTTAGCCAGAAGAATACCAAACGTACACAAGTCCATAAATTGAGAGCTGAGCCAAATGTTCTGTAAGAAAGAGCATTCCGATTATTAGAAACAGCATCCTACTGCCATCATCATTCTCCTTACTGCAGTTGCTGCTGTTCCATCCAGGATGCCACTCTCTGACTGTGTCAGGAAAATTGCAGTTGTATTACACATCTCAGGCGAATTTAGTTAGTGGTTACACCCTCCGCACTAACATAGACAACTTAGTACAAATAAGGCATTCAGGAGACTGATAACTGGACCTCCTTGCCTCAAGGAAATTCCTTGTAGGTTTTGAATAAGATGTGTTCCAGTCCTTATGAAAGTTAAAGTAGTCTGGTAAGCAGATAGCCTTGAATGTTGGACAGAATCTAATTTTGAAGAACCATTCTTTCACGAGGGTCAGATACACATACACACACACACACACACACTCTCTCTCTCTCTCTCTCTCTCTCTCTCTCTCTTCAAGACAGGGTTTTCCTCTCTCACCCAGGCTGAGGTGGAATGGTGCAATCATAATTCACTGAAGCCTTGAACTCCCAGGTTCAAGTGATTCTCCCTCCTCAGCCTCCCAAGTAGCTGGGGCCTCAGATGCATGCCACCACACCTGGCTCATTTATTTTTGTTTTTGTAGAGTCAGGGTCTCACTATGTTGCCCAGGCTGGTCTCAAACTCCTGGACTTAAGAGGTCAAGCAGTCCTCCCGCCTCAGCCTCCCAAAGTGCTGGGATTACAGATGTGAGCTACCACATGTGGCCAGCTATTTTTTTTTATTTTAGGTTAAAGTTAGCTAAAAAGATTTTCTATTTGAAGGTAAAAATGTATTACCTCTATTAT
>NW_016107336.1:134623-156388 GCF_001604975.1 Cebus imitator
GCTCACTGCAACCTCCGACTTCTGGGTTCAAGCTATTCTCCTGCCTCAGCCTCCCAAATAGCTGAGATTACAGTTTCCCACCACCATGCCTGGCTAATTTTTGTATTTTTAGCGGAGATGGGGTTTCACCATATTGGCCAGGCAGGTCTCGAGCTCCTGACCTCAAGTGATCTGCCTGCCTCAGCCTCCCAAAGTGCTGAGATTACAGGCGTGAGCCACTGCACTTATGACAAAGTAACTTTATGGTTAAGAGAAGGAAGCAGGAGATAGCTAAGGAGCCCAGGAAAGAGGCTGAAGGCGACAGAGATGGGAGGGTCAAGTTGATAGGTGTGTTTGAAGCACAAATATACTGCAATGTTTTGATGCAGATGAGAGCATAAGATTATGTACGTTTGATTATTACCTATATATAATATACTAATACAAAATTTGAGAAAAATATGCAGCATTATTTCATCAGTTAACCTTTCTTTCTCCCTGTTATGAACTGAATGTTTGTGTCTTCCTGCAAATTCATACATGGAAACCCTTCCACCAGTGTGGCTGTATTTGGAAATGGTACCTCTAAGAAGTCATTAAGGCTACATGAGGTCAAAACAGGGCCCTGATGTGGAAGGATTAGATAAGAGACACCAGAGATCTTGCTAACCTAGTGTCTCTCTCTCTTAACGAAGAGGTCATGTGAACACACAGCACGGTGGCTGCCACCTGCAAGCCAAGAGTAGAGGTCTCAGAATGAAACGATCTTGCTTGCAACTTGATCTTGGAATTCCCAGCCTCCAGAACTATGAGAAATAAATTTCTGTTGTTTAAGCTGCCTTATCTCTGGTGTTTTGTTACAGCAGCTTGAGCAGACTGATATGCTCTCTAGTTCCAGTGACACTCCTAAGAGAGGAAGCCCGGTAGAAGATGTGACACTGTTAATGGCCTACTAATTTATCAAATAAGCAAAGAGAGAGCGTATTACTTTTCAGTGTGAGTGATTTAAATTTCGTGTCAATGGCAGTCTGCATCACCGTCCTCAGCACTGACTTTGGTTCACTTTTGGGTGATGCTCTGCCAGGACTGCAGGATGCAAGCAAAATAGACGTGGTCTCTGCCCTGCAGAGTATTCTGTTGATTGCATTCTAGGTTTGATAGTTTCTGTTTTAACCAGAAATAAAGAGTGTGTTGTGGGATCCTCACACTATCTTAACTTTACTCTGGCATGACTAAATAGGAATAGGCAGGCTCAAAACATAAATCTGCCCACAGCTGGAAGGTCATACAAAAATTGAAGTGAATGGAGGATGAAGGCAAAGAGTGAAGGAAAGACATGACCTTGAACTTTAGAGATATGATTGATTCTAAACTTTAAAGTGAATTATTGTGAATGGTTTTTTTTTTTTTGTTGTTGTTGTTGTTTGGTTAGACCAGGCTTATAAATCTTACTGGGTAACCTGTCAAGAGGAAGAACTGGGTTTTGACCTATTGGCTTATCACATCTCACATTGTATGTGTTAAGTCATGTAAGTACAAGAAAACAAGTGGATAGGAACAATTGCAGGTTCTGAAACCCAAAAGATAGCAGGGTGGCGCTTCTGATCTGTGTGCCATTTCTTTTAAAGAAGCACTGTGTGCTTTCCAGTAGTTAAGAGTCTAAAATAATCGCAACTGGGAATAACCTCCTCCCCTGAGCTACCTCTTTTTTTAACCACATCCCCACAAATGTTACCTTTTGAAATTTCAGTCAGTCTACAGCCTGTAGACAGCCTACAGAGGTTAAAATGAGAATCTTTACAATCACAGTTCCCCTCACCCCTCCTTTTTTAAACAACAGGCTTTTCTGGATAGAAATCAAATGATAACTAAAGGAAATAAATTTGATCATTTCTTTTCCACCCCCTGGTGTTAGTTCTGGTATCCTAGGAGCCAAACAGGCGATTGGCTCATTCACAAACCTCTCTAAAGGCGCAAGAGAAATTCCTTCTCTGATTAGAGATTAAACCAGTGCTTCAGATCTTTCAAATGCACATGCTAATTAGAAATGGTTGGGCAGCCATAAAGGGCAAAGCTTCTTACATTTGTGTCTTCTTTTCTACTCTTTAAACTTGGGGATATCATAGTTGGGAAGCTTCTCAGGAAAGGAAATCAAGGGTTGGTGACACTGTAGGTGCAAATTAATATTAGTAATTACACTTGTGAGGCTGTGGACACTTGAAAAAGATGTCATGGTGTCCTGTAGGGACACTTGTTAGTGCAGAGACTGAGGATGTGATGAGACTCAGGGAATTGAAACTTGTGAAGAAACTCCAGTGGTCTTACTTTTCTGTTTGTCTTCAAAGCATTCTGATTTGGAAATGTCAGCATAGTGACAAATTTGTTTATTAAGCATAGCGTTTGCAAGTGTTATTTTTAAGGAAAGTCTCTATGTCTAGAGATGCCAGGAAAAATAACAAGTAAAGATTGGATCTATTCTATGAATAGTTTCAAGAGGCGGGTAGCTTCTCCCTCCTGTCATGCGTGACTTCTAGAATATACAAAGAACCTTTAATTGCATCTGTGTGTGATAAGAAAAAACAAAGGTGACATAGAAGGGCAGCATAATATAAGTTTTTAAATGTATAGTGAATAATTGATCTGATATTTAAAAAGAAGCGGACTCTAGCTCTGTTACTGTAAACATTAATAAGGTAGAGGAGAAATAATTAGAAACATAAATGCAAATTTAGACAAGTCTGGCTTACACTCTTGCTCCAGAAGAAAATTAACTCCTTCTAACCCACACAGTTATAGACAGGGTCAGTTCAAATTCCCTTGAGGATCTCCTGACATTCTAGCTAAGGAATACTATTTCTAGACCTCCAAATGGCCTACTGGTTTTATGTTTTCTATGGAAAATGGAAAGCATTGTGCTTACTTAAGGTGGATTTATTTCTTTAAAAACATTATTCTTGTGGACGGAAATCAATCCATGCCTTGGCCTCCTGCCCCCACCCCTCTCCACCTCCTGCCCCTAGTTCCACCAGCAATAGTAAAAAGGAATGCTTGTATTCTAAAATAATTCATTGTGGTAATTTACTGTTGTTGTTACACTGATCATGAGTGATTTATAGTAGTATTCTGACATTTCTTTTAAGAGCCGAGGAAAAGTTACTTTACTTTTGAGCCTGGCAAAGCCATTTAACTTCATGCAAGGAAACCAATTTAAAGCCGAAGAATGCCCCTCTTGCCCTGGCCAACCATCTAGCCTGGCACTGAGTAGTAAATAACCAGATTCCCATTCAACCATGGCACATGGCCCTGTTTATTCTTGGCAGCCTCAACGGGGCCGCCATACCACTTCAGCCATCCTACTATGTTTCTCTAGAACATTCACTTTGTCCCCAGAGGCTTATTCCTCCTGTAGCATCCCAAAGTCTCCTCCCTATCCCTCTTCAATTTCCTACTCCCATCCCCACTATATGACTTTTGCCTTAGGATCCTAATATAGAAAACAGCAGCCCTCAGACAGGAATGCCCCCAACTTCCCACCGTCTAATCTGCCTTTCCTCTGTGTCGCTCCTCCTGCTGCAATAGAAGAAATGTCCCTCTACTTTCGAAAGAGCGGCATGGGTCCTGTTCTCCCACCTACCCAGAACCCCACTTCCTCTCCTCTCTCTCCCAGATGCCATTTTTCTTGTATTACCGGATCCTTCCTGTACTCATGCTGGAGCACCTTCCATTTTAGAAGGCACTTCTTTGACTTTATGTTTTCCTCTGGCTCCTAGTAGTTTCATCTCTCATCATGGAACTTCTCAAGTTGCTGCCTGCTTTACTGAAACTGCTCTCATAAGGCCTCCACCTCCATGTTGCTACTGGAAAGATTTCCTCTGACTTAGCATCCCAGTTGTACAGTCTCTCCTATTTAGCCCTCTTCTCTTGGCTTCTGTTTCACTGTGCCTTCCTGCTTTTCCTTCTTTCTTCCTAGCTACTCCTCTGCCTCTCCCCAGCGTCTACCTGTTAGATCCCTGTGGGCTTCATTCTGAGGCCTTTCCTTCAGGACTCCCTCTCTTGAGGATTTTCATCACACACTAGGCTTCAGGTATCATCTACCTGGTGATACAACCCAAGTTTCTATTTCCAACTGGATTTCCTTCCAAGCACCAGATTCCTACTTGATATCCCCAGACTGTGTTGTGAGGACCTCAGATTGAATATGGCCAAAACTAAATTCAATATTCACTTCCCAGACCTGATCCACCTTCTGTGTCTCCTTCCTCCATAAATGGCTTGACACCCACTCTTTCACTCAGGATGAAAACAGTGATTCTGAACACCTCACTGTCTCCCACCTCTCACATCCAGTCAGCCTCTCAATCCTGCTGTTCTTAGCTCTTAATTACTTCTGGGATGTGTTCGCTTTTTTCTAGTTCCACTGACATTTTCCTAGGCTATCCACTAAGGTCTCTTGCCTGGGCGCTCACAATAGCCTCTTATCATCTTCCTGCATCCACTTGGGCAACCTGCAATCAAGTCTCTGCCCTGTAGCCATGGTAATGGCATAAAAGCAAAAAACATGGTCATATCATTTCCTCTTAAATACCCTTCTGTAACCGACAACACACAAAGTCCAGAGTCCTTGATGTGGCCCACGAGGCCCTGCCTGCATGCCTTCACCAGCCCCTGCCTGCTTCCCCAGCTTGGCCACACAGCCACCTTGATGGTCTATCTTTCCAGCTCTGTGGCCTCTGCATGTGACCTCCCAGTCTTCACCTGAATAAAGTCTTAGTTATCCCTTCCATCTCTGTCTAAATGTTAGTTGCTCAGACATCCTCTGAATTAAATCAGACACTATTATCACCGTCGTTCATCATGCCTTTCAGTTTTCCTCAAACTTAATTCACCATCATATGTCTCCTCTTCTGATAATCTAACATTTGTCACCTCCAATAGACTGCAAGTTGTGGGCTGTCTATTCAGTCTTAGATATTCCTGGCATGTGGCAGATGCTCACTGATAGTATTCAAGTGAATCCAGGAGTGAGTGAGGAATAGGAACATCTTCTGGAATGGACTCAATTCTCTGGTCACTCAGACTGGCTCTTTTAGAGCCACTGGTGATGGGACAGGCTCCCCTTCCCATGGGGTACAGCTTGCTTGTGAGGCAGGTGTTCGTGTTTCCCACCAAAAATCACTCCTTGTGGAGATACTCTGTGGGTATAGGTGTGGGTGTATACCCTTTTACCTCTGAAGAGTGTTTAATCTTGAATGCTGAATGAACATGAAAGATAACTTAGGTAAAATCCAAACCTAACTACGTTGACCCAATAAAATGGCATTAACTTGGAATGTTTCAACAAGAGATATTAACACACACACACACAGTTTTCAGCTTTCTCTTTGTCAAAATTGTTGACAGTTTGCTGGGTTTTTAAATTGAGAAACAAACAAGACACATTTAAAAATTAGTACCTGCCTTAGTCAAAGTCTTCCGTAATTTCTAAGCCTTACGGGTGATGGTGAATCAGGCATGGTTGCTGATTTAATGTCACAACAAGGGCTAGCTTTAGTCTGCTTGATGGCATAATAATCAGCAATATTCAAACAAGCAAGTATTGAGTGTGTTATGAAACCCGGGTGGGGAAGGACAGGATAACAATAAAACTGGAAAAGGAAGCTAAATACCGTAGGAGAGGAAAATATCTAGTCCTCAGCCATAGCTAGGTTTATGGCTGAAGCCCCTACATCAAGCAAAAGATAGATTAGCAAGAAAAAGAACATACAAATTTATTTAATGTTAAGTTGAATATAAGCTTTCAGGGATGAAGACCTCAAAAAACAGGTAAACTTGTGTATTTTTTATGCTTAGGTTTGATGAAGAAGTGGATAGTTACAGCGAAATATGATTGAGGGCAAAAGGGTCTGCAGTGATTTTTTTCTAGTACCTGCAAAAGAGAACTATTTATACATGTGTATAAACCCCAACCCTTTAACTTAATAAATTATCCCCCTGTAGTAGGTATGTCACAAAACTATGAAGACATACCCTTCAGTAAAGAACTGGAGAAAAAATTCTTTTTTAAACTCTCCACTCACTCACCTCCAAAATTTTCTGTCTCCATACCTGAGTACCACACTGCTGCACGTTATATTTACTCAGTTATTCCTTTCTTACCTTGCAATGAAAGTCCTGCTATTTCCATCTCTTGGCTTCTTAAATTCACAAATTGTGAGCTGACTGGATGGTTGTGTTTTAACATGATTGCCCTCATCAAATTGTTGATTATTAACTTTAGGAAATCCTCTGTGGAGTTGAATTAATCAACAGGCATTTATTTAACTATGAATTAGAGGAAGGATTCTGCAGAATGTAAGACAATTGATGCTTATGCCCTGTTTATACCTCCTCAGTTATTTAAGAAAGCTGAGATAATGCTGATAATAAGGAAAGGGTAAAGAAAAGAGGTGAGCAGGTGTTCCAGATTTCAATTTCAATGACTAGCTTGTGTAGGCTAGCTCCCAGATAGTAGTTTAGAGTGCATTAGAATTTTTTTTTTTTTTGCAATACAACTATATTTCTAACATTTTGTTTACACACAAAGAAGTATTTTGCTTAAAAATATAATTTACATATATACACACCCATACAGGGTAAATAACAAAATAATTCTAGCTAATTTCTATAGAGTTGGCATTTTAAGTCAGAGGGGTATTGATGAATAGATGTAGTTTATTAATTCTTTTCCTGTATTTCCTGAATTTTCCATATGGAACTTGTAGTATCTTTATAACAGGGAAAAAATGTTATTTTAAAAAAACACCCCATATACTTTCAAAGTAGACCAAATTCAAACTATTTACACTTACTCATTTTCATCTTCGTTGTCAAAAGAAAGGAGGCTACTGTTTTTTATTTGTTTTTGTGAGTTCTTTTTGACTGAGTCCTGATTTGTTTCATCTTCATGTGCCTCCTCCTTTTTTGAGCTTGCTGTTAAACCTAAACATTTTTCATTTGAGGGGCGCTTGACTGGTTTTCAATATAGAATCCTTCCATCAGCTGAAGCTAGTTCTTCATCTGCTCTGGCAGCGTTTATTTCTGCTTTAATTTTCATGACTTCTTCAAGTGATAGGCCCCCCTTTTTCAAAACCACCACTTGAGGCTGTTCATCTTCTTTGTCACTGTGATCCCCATCTTCATCTGGGAGCTGAGGCTGGATTCTCTTGGTCTCTATGGTAGGCCCCTCCCTGTGGCCGACCCGTTCCTTGAAGCGAGCCAGGAACGCTGGTTCAGTTGGCCACACGTAAGATACCTGGTTCCACTTGCTCATGGTAGCTCCGGGTAAAGACAAGTTCCGTGACGGATTGGCCTAGAATTTCTTAAAGATTCTGTTAAAACTGATGTTTCTGGGCTCAACTCCCCTAACCCTCCAGAGATCGTGGTTTAGTAAATCTTGAATAGGCCCATAAACTTTCCTTTTTATAAGTGTCTTAGTCCATTTTATGTTTTTATAACAGAATACCAGAATACCACAGACCACAAGTAATTTATAATGAACAAAAAATATATTTGGCTCATGGTTCTGGAGGCTGGGAATTTCAAGAGCATGGTGCTAGCATCTGTTGAGGGCCTTCATGCTGTGTCAGCCCATGGTGAAAGGGCAAGTAAGGGCAAGAGCAATAAGAGGGCAGAACTCACTTCTATAACAATCCACTCTCACAATAACCACATCAGTCCATTTATGAGAGCAGAGTCCTCATGACCTAATCACTTCTTATTAACTCCACTTCCCAAGACCATTGCAATAGGGATTGAGTTTCTAACACATGAACTTTGGGGAACACATTTAGACCATAACAGTATGCTTCCAGGTGATACAGCTATTGCTGGTCTGACCGCACCCTGAGCAGACTTGGTTTAGTCTAGCTGCAACAGGAGCAGCTGACTCACATGATTTCCCTGTACCACTTTTGCAATAAACCTGTATTATAAGAGAGGAAAGAATAGCTGAAGAAATATAGAAGAAACTTTAGTTATGTAACTCACAGTGATGTGATCAGAACATGGTGGATATGGTACTCAAAACAGTATATTTAGTGGTAGTCAGTGTTTCACCATTGGTACAAGCAGTATGTGGGCTGACCAGATGCAAAAATATGTTGCCAGAATCTGAGTAAGTAGGAAAGGACAAGACATTTCTGAAAATCTAAAAGGGAGCTTAACTTTTGCAATAAGAATGCCGATCACAAAGTCAATGGTACGTCTCAGTGGTGCTGCTCATAATCAGAGAAGAGCTGTTACCTCAGGGGAGACCCACCCATCCATGGACAGAGCCTCCTTGGGTAAATACAGATGCATAGAATACTGGGTTTCCGTAAAGCATGCTTGCTGCTCAAGGGTTAATACTACTAGGTCTCAAAGAAGTCTTGCTGGACATCCATTCTCTAGATACCCCAAAAATTCTCTGAAAAGGCTTTCCCCGCTAGCCAGAGGATGCTTGTCAAAATTTGACTAACTTAAACACTTGCTCTGCTTACTGACCCAGAGTTTCACCTCTGTAATTAGAATAGCACTTTTCTTTGTTTTCGCTGAGGGCAAAGGAGTTGCCAAGTATTTAGCAATCAGCATCTAACAAGCCCCATGGAAGGAACTATTGATTGGGCTGGAGGAAAAACAAGTACAATTAAGTTTCAGACTAATCATCCAAATTCAACATTGATCAAGTTATCCTGGAGACTAATTAAAATCCCTCTCTTTGGCTCAGAGTAAGGGAGTTTCTGGGTTTTCGGAGGTCAACAGCCTTGTGAAAAACCACGGTTCTGAAATTTGGAATATTTTCTTACTCTCAAAGGACCAAAAACACAATAAAAATTGTGAATCCCCACAGTAGGTTTTGTAATTATAAATGAAAGGCAGGGAGAATTTGAGCATTTAACATCATAGCCGGTTCATTCACAGCAATTGCACTATGAATTATGCATATTTTTGTGTCAATTTTGGTGTGGTTTCTTTTGGCTTAGGAATGTTATAGAGCAAGCAAGCCTGTTGCCACGTCTGTTTTAGGTACCTAGGTAGACTGTGTGGCACCTCAAGAATGCACAAAATCACCTTGGGAGAAAAAAATGTTGCCATTGTTCCCGTTTCTGAATGTCTACATTTAGCAGTGGAAACTGTTCTTATTTTGAAAAGCTCACAAAACATCCTGGTGTGATAGCAGCGTATACTATTTTGAAAATATAGTTGATGTTGTATTATGTTATTCATATGCACATCATGCCTTTAAAAATAATCTCTAATGTGACAGACCCCCATTGCTTCCTGTATGGCCAGCCAACCTTGGGCCAAGAAGCCAGCTTGTAAAAGGAGCTCACAACCTTTGCTTCATTATTTGTAGTGTGAGGCAGCCCAAACCGTCCTATTTTCTTTCTGGAACTTAAGAGGCTCAGTTTGCCTCAGCTTGAATGTGATTGGAATTCATTTTTATGATACCATCGAAACAAAAGAGAGAAATTTTTCTACTCATTTCCACCTGTTAAGGTTTGTCACCCATGTGTCTTGGAAACATTTTAAATAAATTACTTTGTCCTGTTGGAAAAAATGCCATGCTGTTAATTGTATTGCTTTTTTGGCAAGCACATTAATGTTGAGCAGTAGATATAATTGGAGGCATATTATAAATTAGAGATGAGATGACCACTCCTAAGCGTGAGATCTCTAATAGCTTTGGATATAGGATGCTATCTGAATTCTTTTCCAAGGAGAAACAGGGGAGATGCTAAAAAATGCTGACTGTGGTTTGTTATTGTTGTGAGGATTTGCACATACTTTCAGTGGTGTTTGAATGGTGATTATGTTACTTTTGTAAGAAGAAATTTTCTTGAAATAACAGGTGTCAAAATTTTCAGGACTACTATAATTTCATTTATTTCCCGGTACATGCAGTTGCTTCTTGAGATGAGCTTTTCTCTTTCCAAAACAGAAAACACATATATAATTGTTAATATGGGATAGAAGTGTTTCTTTGTTCTGAACTTTTAATTTTGAATTCATTTAAAATTTACAGAAAAGTTGTGAATATATCGTATAGCATCCTTATACCCTATACCTTGTGACCCGCTGTTGGCATTTGACAAAACCATAGTAAAGTGATCAAGAGCAGGTATTAACACCGGTGCCATATTATCAACTACAGCGTTCATTAAAATGTCACCTATTTTGGCCAGGTGCAGTGGCTCATGCCTGTAATCCCAGTACTTTGGGAAGCCAAGGTGGGCAGATCACTTGAGGTCAGGAATTCAAAACCAGCCTGGCCAACATGGTGAAACCTCATCTCTACTAAAAACACAAAAAATTAGCTGGGCATGGTGGCAGGCAACTATAGTCCCAGCTGCCCAGGTGGCTGAGGCAGGAGAATGGCTTGAATCCGGCAGGTGAAGGTTGCAGTGAGTTGAGATTGCACTACTGTACCCCAGCCTGGGTGACAGAGCAAGACTCCATCTAAAAAAATAAATAAATAAAAACTAACAGAAATTTTTTGAAAAGAATTTCGTCTATTTTTTTCCATTAAAGTTTGTTTTCTTTTCTGGATTCTATCCAGGACTTCAAATTGAATTTAGTTTATATTTCTCTTTCTCTTTAGCCTCCTTTAGTCTATAACAATTTATCAGTCTTTCTCTTTGATAAAAATAATTCCTTTAGCACCAAAGGAAAGGTACAAAAGAAAAAAAAATTCTTAAATGTTTTATGTATCTGGTGAAATATATATGCAAGATCATACCTATGTGTGTGTTGAGGGGCACATATAGTGATTGAACAGGAAGTATTTGAACTCCTTGTTTGCTTTAAGAGAAATATGACAGGGACCTTGCCAATATGTTAATGATATATGACATCTCTAATTTATCAAATTTTACTAATTCAGATTTCTTGAAAAAAGCCACTAAAAACTAGGTTTTTTTTTTTTTTTACAAGAGTCTGAATTGATTTTAAATTATATTTTGCAAATAGATCAAGTTTTATTCCATTAACTTAATAAAACTCTTAATTGATAGTCTTTCATTCTCATCGTTGCCTAGGAGATCCCACCGAATATATAACGCCAATTTAGAGTTAGCATGAGTATTAATTATATGTGGAAATGTCCACTTCAAAAAGTAATTTTGTTCCTTAAATAGTCTCCCTAAGAAGGATCTTATCTTCTTTTTTATTCCACTGTAAAAAAGTATTGGCTGCTGGGTGCAGTGGCTCATGCCTATAATCCCAGCACTGGAGGTCAGGAGTTCAAGACCAGCCTGGCCAAGATGGTGAAACCCATCTCAACTAAAAATGCACACAAAAAAATTAGCCAGGCATGGTGGCATGTGACTATAGTCCAAGCTACTTGGGAGGCTGAGGCAGAAGAATTGCTTGAACCCAAGAGGCAGAGGTGGCAGTGAGCTGAGATCACACCACTGCACTCCAGCCTGGGCGACATAGTGAGACTCCATCTCAAAAAAAAAAAAAAAAAAAAAAAAAAAAAAAAAATAGAAAGTATTGGCTATGCAAAGATAAACCAAAGACTAAAGCCTAAATCTTACCTATAGTCTATAAATTTCAAATTAATACTGTTCAAATTACAGGTTTATATTGTATGAGAATCTTAAAGTTTTGTTACTAGAAGATGATTTTGGAGAGCACTTGAACCATTTATAAACTAATCTCCTCTTAGTACATTAGTCCTCTGTCCTTTTTCCAACACTACAGTCATGTGTATTCAAGAGGATTGTGAGCATGGTCTTGTAGATAGATGTGGCAGGAATTCTCAACACTTCACCTCTCCTTAAGAATGTCTATTGGGCCAATGTCGTGGCTCACGCCTGTGATTCAACCATCTCGAGAGGCCAAGGAGGGAAGATTGCTTGAGCCCAGGAGTTTGAGACCAGCCTAGGCAACATAGGGAGACGTTGTCTTTACAGAAAAATTCTAAAAATTAGCTGAACATGGTGGCACACACCTGTCGTCCCAGCTACTCTGGAGGCTGAGATGGGGGATCACTTGGGCCGAGGGGGTTGAGGCTGCAGTGAGCCATGGACATGCCACTGCACTCCACCCTGGGTGACAGAGTGAGACCTTGTCTCTGATGTGTGTCTGGGGTGGGAGTGGGGGGAAGTATGCCTATTAAATGGAGATACACATGCCCCAGTTCAAAAAGCTTTTTTTTCCCCTTCAATTCTGTTTCAACACTTCTGGCAGTGAGTATACGGCAGTTCAATTCTGACACTAACGATCCAGTTAGCACAAACCTCACAAACTGTGGGGCATGGTTATGGCTCCTAACAATACTGCCCTTACTAACCATGCCAGCCACAGGTGGGGTTCCCAGACCACCCATGCTCCTGACTGACTGCCTACAAATCTAAGGCTTTCTACCTTTGGCTCTAATTCTCCAGAAGGACTCACAGAACTCAGGGAAGCACTTACGTCCAATTAAAGGAAAAAACTGAGACAAAATTAATGTAAATAGAGAGTTTATTTGGGCCAACCTTTAGGATTGCAACAAGGAGCATAGATTCAAGTTGCTCTGAGTATGGACTCCATTAGCAGCAGTTACAAGTGAATTTTTAAAGAATAAAAAGAGGAATGGAGAGTGGGCTGATATCAAGTTGTATGTCAGGAATTCTCATCGATTTATAGAAATAACATTGATTAGTGATTGGCTGTCTGTTGTTAAACTATAGGGTATGAGTTATAGTATCTGGTGCAGCATTATTGGTTAAATTATAACTACTTGTGGCAATAGCAAACAGTTTTAGGAATGAATATATAGTTCAAGGAGGAAGTAGGATATGATTGCTGTGTTTCTATGGACTTGATGATTTAAGAGGTCTGTTTCCTCAGATAAAAGCTCTTTTCTCATTGACATTGTTTTCAGGATATTCTGTATAAATGATCGTGTCGCCTGCAAATAAAGACTTACTTTTTCCTTTCCAATCTGGATTCCTTTTTTTTTTTTTTATTTTTATCTTGCTTGATTGTGCTGGCTACCTAGGATAATTTTAAGGGCATTTTATAATACAGCACAGTGTTAAATAGAAGTAGTGAGAGGGGACATCCTTGCCCTGTTCCTGATCTTAGAGGAGAGTCATTCAGTCTTTCATAATTAACTATGAAGTTAGCTACAGGTTATTTGCAGGCTGTATTTATTTTTTATTCTTTTATGTTTAAAAAACAAGGTCTTGCTCTGTCATCCAGTCTGGAGTGCAATGATGCAGTCATAGCTCACTGCAGCCTTGACCTCCAGGCTCAAGCAATCTTCCCACCTCAGTCTCCTGAGTATCTGGGACCACAGGCATGTGCCACTATGCCTAGCTAATTATTTTATTTTATTTTATTTTTTGTAGAGATGGGATCTCACTTTGTTGCTCAGACTGCCTTTATTAAGTTAAGGAATTTTTTTCATCTCTAGTTTTCTTTAAAAGTCATGAATATTTTGAATATTGTCCAATTTTTTTTTCATCTTTTGAGATGATCACATGATTTTTCTCCTTTTTTATATCAAAAAGACAAATTGCAGTTGAATGCCTTTTGAATGTTTGCCAACCTTGCATTCCTGAGATAAATGTGAGTCGGTTTACATATTTCGGTTTATGCTGTATTACACTTTATATATTACTGGATTGAATTTGCTAATATTTTGTTAAGGATTTTCGTGTTTATGTTCATAAGAGATACTGGTCTGTAGTTTTCTTGTAATGTCTTTGTTAGGTTTTGTTAACAGAGAAAAGTTGACATTATAAAATGAGTTAGGAAATCAATCTCTCTTTCTGTCTCTGTCTCTCTCTCCCTGTCTCTCTGTCTCTTTCCAGACAGAGTCTTGCTCTGTTGCCCAGGGTGGAGTGCAGTGGTATACCCACAGCTCACTGCAGCCTTGACCTTTGAGGCTCAAGCAGTCCTCTGCCTCAGTCTTCTGATTAGCTGGGATTATGGGCACGTGCAACCATGCCTGACTAATTTTTAAAGTGGTAGAGACAGGGTCTCACTATGTTGCAAGGGCTCGGCTCAAACTCTAGGGCTCAAGGGATCCTCTCACCTTGGCCTCCCAAAGTGCTGGGATTATAGGTGTGAGCCACCGTGCTTGGTCTCTTTCTCTTTTTATCTAAATAAGTATGTGTAAATTTGTTATTTATTATTTAATAAAAAAATTCAGCAAAGAAACCATCTGGTCCTGGAGTTTTCTTTGTAGGAATGGTTTCAATTTCAAAGCCACTATCTTTAATAGATATAAAACTATTTCTCTTTCTTCTTATGTTACTTTTGATAATTTATGTCTTTTAAAGAGCCTATTCATCTCATGTTGTTGAACTTATTAACCAAAGGCTGTTCACAATATTCCATTATTATCCTTTTAATGTCTGTGGTAACTGTAGTGATGTTTCTTAGCTCATCTTCCATTCCTGATACTCATAATTTTAAAAATTATCTTCTATTCATAATCAGTTTTCCTAGAGATCATCACTTTTTCTCATCTTTCCAAAGAACCAGCCTTTAGTTTCATTTATTTTTCTTTCTCGTTTCTTTTATTTCCTTTCTCATTGATTTCCAGTCTCTATTATTTCCTTTCCCTCTATTTGAATTCAGTTTGGTTTTGCTTCTTCAGTTTCTTTAAAGTGGGAAGTTTGCATCATTGATTTTCTTTGTTACATAAGGATTTAAGGTTTTCAGATTTTCACTTAAAGTACTGTTTCAGCTGCATCTCATAAATTTGCTAGTTTACATTTTCATTTATCCACTTCTGAATATTTTCTAATTTTATGATTTCTTCTTGGACTCATTGATTATGTATGCTAGTGTTATTTAATTTTGTAACACACAGCTATTTTTCAAATTTTTGGTTTTTGATCTCTAATTTAATTATAGTCATAGAACTATTTCTTGTGATTGCAGCCATTTTAAATTTAACTTGGTGAATGTTTTTAGGTGTCCTTGAAAAGGTGTATGTTGCAGTTAGGGGTAAAGTTTCTGATAAATGACAGTTAGATCAAACTGGTTTAAAGTGTTCAAGCTTACCACGTCATTACTTGTTTTTGTCTACTTTTCTAGAAAATACCAAAAATGTATCAGTATAATATGGACTTTGTTTTTTCCTCCTGTCATACTGTTAGAATTTGAAAATACATTCATCAAAAACTGTTGTTTAGGATTATTATATATGTTGTCTTTAAAAATTAACTCACACCATTCCAGCTTCTTCCCGTTAGTGTCTAAATAGTGTATCTTTATTTCATTCTTTCACTTTTTACCAATCTGTGTCTTTACATTTAAATTATGTTTGGTTTGTAGTAGATAGCATATAGTCATCAGGATTTTATTTTTGTGCAATTACCAATATGGTTGGATTTAATCTACCATTATGCTACTTATTTTCCATTTGTCTCATCCATTCTTTGTTCCTTTTCTCCCCACCTTTTGTCATCTTTTGATTTGAGTTTTATTTTTAGGTGGTTTTTTTTTAACATTTTATGTACTCTATTTGCTTAGTAGCTCTATTCCTCTATTATTTTATTGATTGCTCTGGGATTTACTATATTCATCTTAATTTTATCGCAGTCTACCTTCAGATAATATTAGACTACTATGTGTGTAATATCAGTGACTTAAGATGGTAAACCTCCATTTTCCTCCTTAGTCCTTGTGCTATTGTGGAAATATACTTTATTTCAACATATAAACCTCACAATGCATTATTACTTTTTTATACAGCTGATTTTTATTTTTATGTAAATCTCAGTTTCATTTGATATTATTCAGCCCTAAAAAACTTCCCCTAATATGTCTTATAGTGCACATCTACTAATGATAAATTATGACTTTTATTTTTTATCTGAAAAGTTCTTGATTTTACCTTAACTTTGTGGGATATTTTCTCTGAATATAGAATTATAGGTGATGTGTGTTATTTTTCTATAAATATAAAATTACTTATTCATTGCCTTCTGGATTACATTATTTATAATAAGAAGTCAAAGATAAGAATTATCTTTTTTTCACCTGTATCTAATAATTTTTTCTCTCTGGCTACTCTTAAAATTTTCTTCTTATCACTAAATTGGAATAGTTTGATTAAGGTACACAATGGTGTCATTTTATTAATATTTATCCTGCTTTAAGTTTGTTACGCTTTTTGGATATTTAGATTTATACTTAGGTAGCTTTTATCAAATTTTTAAAATTTTAACCATTAATTTTGCAAAAGTTTTCTGCTCCTCTTTGTCTTTCCTTTTCTTTTGGAATGAAAATTGTATGTATGTTATGACTCTTTATATTGTTTCAAAGATCACTTGGCCTCTGTTCAATTTTTTCAGAGAGAGAGCGTGTGTGTGTGTGTGTGTGTGTGTGTGTGTGTGTTTCAGTGGATAGTTTCTATTCCTGTGTCTTCAAGTTCACTGATCTTTTCTTTCATATTATCTAATCTGTTGATCTCGTCCAGGGAAACCTTTAATTTTGGTACAGTATTTTTCAGTTTTATATGTCTTTATTGATTTTTTAAATATCTGAAACTTCTCTCAGTTTCTCTTATGTTGTTATTTTACATTCTTGGGCATACATAAAAAAGCTGTTTCGAAGTCCTCATTTGCAGATTTCGTTATCTATTATTTCTGCATCTGTTTCTATGGACTGATTTTTTTTTTCCTGGTTATGGTTCACGTTTTCTTGTTTTTCTGTGTATCCAGTAGTTTTTTAATTAAATACCAAGCATTTATTTTAGTCCTGTATAAAGTGTTAAGTTTTTTTCTGGCTAGCAGTAACTTGCATGATCCCTCCAAAGCTGGTTTTTGCTTTGGATGGATGTAGGGTAGTTTTTTCCTCTGTACATAGTTTAGCTCTTCTATGAAGGCATTCTGGGGTTTGTGCAGAATGCTGCAGGTGATCACTGAGTTTTCTTCACTTTTTATGGTCAGAATTTGAATGTCTTCAGCTTTCTGATAGTTTTTCTTTCCCCAGCGGTTGTGATGTGCTCAACAGTTTTGAATCTCAGCTACAAATGCAGGAGGATTTCTGCAGTTCTGCTCTGTGCAGCACTCTCCTCTCCAGTACTCTGCTTCTCATTCCAGTTACCTTAGTCTCCTTGTGAACTACAAACTCCACCACTTCAACTCAGTAGGACTGCTAAGCTCTTTGGTATTCCTGTTCCTGTACCACAGACTGGAAAGTGTCTCCAGACAGAAACTGGGGAGATCATAGGGCTCACTTCATTTGTTTTCTTTTCTCACGTATCACAGAACTGCTCTGCATGTCTGAACTGTCTGAAAATAGTCGGCTTTTAAGTTGGTCCAGATTCCTACTTTTTACAGTTGAAGGTCAGATCTGGCTACTGTATCGTGGCTGGAAGCTGAAATTCTGTTCTTCCTGCAGAGTTTTGTGTCTTGGGTTGGTTTGTGATTTTTTTTCTTCTTTCTCTTTCTTTTTAAATTTTAAGTATTTTCCATAATCTTCTGGAATTCTCATTTTAATGACTGGAGAATAGTCCTTTGAATGGATATACCACAGTTTACATAAGAATCCCCCACAATTCAAATAAGAACATAGACTCTCAGTTACAGTGCATTAGTATTAATGTCAATTTTTGTTATATCCATAGGACAAAATGAAATTACTGTGTCAAAGAAAGTAGATATTTGATGAGCTCTTTGTACAAATTACCATATTGTCATCTAGATAGATTATTTTAAACTCAAAGTATCACTATATGACAGTGTGCATAACACCATGATCTCATTAGTACTGGATATTCAAATTTTTAAAGTTTCCAATTTAAGTAAAAATGGGCATCTTGTCATTGTTGGAAGTTTATTTGGAACTCCATTTATTTTACTATTGCTATGCTTGAATTTGCATAGTGTCTTCTGGTTACTTGCATTTGTTAATTTAAATCCTGTCAAGTGAAAATATGTATGTGTTTCATAATATCAAATAGTAGAAAAAAAATCTTACAATGAAAACAGCCATTCCCTATCCCACACCTCATTATTTTAGTCCTATTGCTCAAAGAAAGCTTTTTGTTTAGATTTCTAAGTTATGTATTATAATGCTACAATGTCAGTTATTAATTTGAGAAGTTTACTTCCTACTCTTTTAGGTTAGACTTACTCCAACTCTCTATTTCTTCCCCCATCCTCTCAATATAGGTATACAGTTAAGTCAACAGTGAGTGTTCACATTACTGTGCCTGTGTAATGATAGTCTCTACAGAGCTAATAATCATCTCATTACAGGTCTCTTCTCACGTGTTTTTTTCCCTTCCGGAGGGGTTTGTTTTTGTTTTCTTCCTGTAATATTTTCCTATGATTTTCTTTTTCAGCTCTAGGATATTTATTCAATGCCTTCATATTTTTTAACTGTTAAGTTCTGGGTATATGCACAGGTTTGTTATATAGGTAAACTTGTGTCATGGGGGTTCTTCATACAGATTATTTCATCACCCAGGTATTAAGCCTAGTACTTGGTAGTTACTTTTCCTGATCCTCTTCTCCCTTCCCAACCTCCACCTTCCAATAGGCCCCAGTGTGTGTTGCTCCCCTCTACATGTCCATATATTCTCATCATTTAGCTCCAACTTATTAGTAAGAACATGCAGTATTTGGTTTTCAGTTCCTGCATTTGTTTGCTAAGGATAATGGTCTCCACTTCCATCCATGTTCCTGCAAAGGACATGATCTCATTCTTTTTTTATGGCTGCATCATATTCCATGATGTATATGTACCACATGTTTTTTATCTATTCTGTCACTGATGAGCATTTAAGTTGATTCGATGTCTTTGCTATTGTGAATAGTACTGCAATGAACATATGTGTACATGTGTCTTAAAATAAGATGATTTAAATTCCTTTAGGTCTACACCCACTAATGGGATTGCTGGGTTAAATGGTAGTTCTGATCTTAGATCTTTGAGTAATTGCCACACTGTCTCCCACAATGGTTGAGCTATTAAATAATTTACATTCCCACCAGCAGTATATATGTTTCATTTTCTCTGCAACTTCACCAGCATCTGTTATTTTTCGGCTTTTTAATGATAGTCTGACTGGTGTGAGATGGCATCTCATTGTGGTTTTGATTTGCATTTTTCTAATGATCAATGATGTTGAGCTTTTTCCATATGAAAAATATGTTGGCCACTTGTCATTTTTTGAAGTGTCTTTTCATGCTGTTTGTCCACTTTTTAATTTTTTCTTGTAAATTTGTTTCTTATAGATACTGAATATTAGATCTTTGTCAGATGCATAGTTGCAAAAATTTTCTCCCATTCTGTAGGTTTTCTGTTTACTCTGTTGATAGTTTCTTTTGCTGTGTTGAAGCTCTTAAGTATAATTAGATCATTATAGTGTAAAAGCCCAGGAGTTCAAGACCAGCCTAGCCAATATAATGAGAACCCCATCTCAACAAAAAAATAAGAAAAAATTAACTGGGCAATGTGCCATGTATTGGTAGTCCCAGCTACTCAGGAGGCTGAAGGGTAAGAATCACTTGAGCCCGAGAGTTTGAGGTTGCAGTGAACTATGATTGTGTCACTGCACTCCAGCCTGGGTGGCAGAGCAAGATCCTGACTCAATACAAAACAAAAAAACTTAGATGAAATAAATTTTTAGTAAAAGATAACTGGTCAAAACTGATCCAAGAAGAAATAGGAACCTGAGTAAGTCTGCAACCATTAAATAAATTGAATCATTAGGTAGAATTATTTCAAGGGAGAATACATAAAAGGTTTTAAACCAAGTTTTACCAGACTTCCAAGAAGCAGATCATTAGAGTTTTAACCAGCCTGTTGCAGAGAAAGGAAAAGCAAGGGAGGCACCCTACCTCATTCCATTAGACTCAATTAATAATTCACATTAACAAAAGAGAAACTAGTAGATCATTGTAGACGCAGAAAAAATATATTACAGAATTTAACACTTGCTCATGATTAACAACCAATACAGCAGAAGTTGAAAGGAAGATTCCTTATCTTAATAAAAGGTTCTGATAACAATAAAAACAAAACCAGATACCACACAAAATGGGAGCAAGCATCTTTTTTTAGCGCTTTTCAGCATTTAAAACGAGACAAGGCTGCCATCTAATCAGGCTTCTATCTCACCAATGTACCATTGGCTCTGGCCAGTGTAATAAGTCAAGAAAACTATTTTAAAATGATGAGGACTGGAAAGGAAGGAACAAACTACTCTTATTTCAGACTGTTGATAGTTCTAAGACTAAAGTTGTAAGGCCAGTTATTAGAAACATTGAAAGTATTGAGCAAGGTAACTTGCAAGTATCAAAAACCAGGTTCCAACTGGAGAAAAAGCAGTAAAAACTATGTTAATTTTGGAAACATAAAATACTAAGAAAATCCAAAAAGAAAATATAAAGGTCTGCAAAAATACTTCACTAACAGCCATGCACAGGGAAGATTGCTGAGCCTATAAAAGTAGCTGAATGAATGAATGAATGAATGAATGAATGAATGAAGCTAGTGCTGCTTCATTTGTAGCTTCCCTGCTCCCCAGTTCCCAGACTCCCAGAAGCAGACTCACTCTGGTGGCTTTACTTTGCCCCTCTCTCCACTGCCAAGACCTGCTCCAGCTGCTCTCACTAGTTGGCTTAAGATCAGAAAAGAATACAGTTTTTTCTTTGTTTCTAAAAATTCCATGTTCCCTTGAGCCTTCTTATAGTTTCAGTCTCTGGAGTGGAAAGAGAAGTCATCTGGTTTGAGTTCATCCCTAGAACTCATATTCTTGGTATATCTCCAGGAATAATGGGGGGTTTCTCCACGTTCAAGGTGATCCTATCTGCCTTGACCTGCCCAAATGAGTTAAACCTCCTTTCCCCCAGGGAAATGTTCTTCTATTAGAGGATGAGAGCTTCAACAAAGCATAAATGTAAGGTAACAAATATACATATATACCATGTAATAAGTTAAATTTCAAAACAATCAGGAATCAACAGATTTAGAGTTAAAATGTAATTCCTCTAGCTCAGCAGTTCTTAATCCACGGCATCTTTGCCACCTACTCCCCAGCCCCTTCAGACATTTGGCAGTGTCTGGAGGTACTACTTGTTGTCGCTACTTGTAGGGGATGTGCTACTGGCAAATAGTAGATAGAGTCAAGAGTACTGCTCAACAGCCTATAGTACATGGGAGAAACCTGACCCCCAACAACAAAGGAATATCTGGCCCAAAATGTCAATAGTACTGAGACTGAATCGCCCTGCTTTAAGTTATAAATCTAAACGATCATCACAATAATAATGCACATTTATTGACACAGTGCTAAGTAAACTGCATATATATTCTCACAAAGCTATTCTTATACCTATTTTACATATAAGAAAACAGCTTTAAGGAGGCTTTAAAAATTATGTAAGGTCACTTAGTGACTGATGCATGAAGCTGGAATTCAAACTGGCCTGACTTCAGGGCCAGAAATTTTAGCTAGGCTAAACTGTCTCCCAAGTTTGGGCCAATGCCCTCATTTTATAGATAAGAGAACGGTACGAGATCTTAACATAGGTTTGTTTCCCTTTCTGTCCTTACAGTTAAATGCTGTAATGACTTGGGACAGGCTCAACCCAGAATTGTTTTTACACTTCCAGAGAACTGTTTTGTTGTAGACTTGTGTATCTCTTATTTTACTGCAATCCAACTCAACATAAAATGACCAACCTACAGCTACACAGTACCTTCAGGAAGAACTGAGAACCCTTCCCTCAAACCTTCAACACACTCCCTTTCTCTCTCTCTCTCTCTCTCTCTCTCTCACACTCTCTCTCTCTCTCTCTCACACTC
>NW_016107336.1:156443-157677 GCF_001604975.1 Cebus imitator
TCTCTCTCTCTCTCTCTCTCTCTCTCTCTCTCTCTTTCTCTGTCTCTTTCTCTTTCTCTTTCTCTCCCCCTACCCCAGGTATCAGTCTTCATTGCACTTGATTCTTCCTCCCAAAGAGATACCTTTTGAAACTACACCTTCTTCTGTTTTCTACCCATGTCTTACTTTGTATTGGCCTGAAAGCAGAGCCTGAGATGAGGGTTTGGAGTTTATTTGGTAGGTGGTCTCAGGAAACAGGCGTGAGGCAAAGTCAGGGAGGGGAAAAAAAAGCCACTATCAAGATGTGTTAAGTTACTAAGGTTAACACTGTCGAAGCTCCCATCGTCATGGCTTTAAACCCATGCATTTCCAGGCTCCACTTAGGCTGTGTAAAGGGCTTGGGGCAGATAATTGAAAGATGCATGTGAGCACTGCAAGCTTGAGAAGGGGTGCTTTCAGTGAGGTTGTGTCTACACTCACACAGAACTGTCCACCGCAGTTCCAACTGAATTCAGAGTTAAATCCAAGGGATGAGAACCCATTTCTTCTAAAAGGTTCACCAAGCCCAGTGACAGAACAGCAGGTGGATAGGAATTTCTCAGGTAAGCTGTCAATCTTCTGCTTCAGATGAATAGAGGGAGATGAGCTGGTATGACAAGGATCTGCCATGGTATGTGACCAAGTGGCCATGGTGAGTGTGCTGCAGACTGACTCTTGACACACTAGATCTCCACTTTTTTCTTCCAAAATTGTACTGAAACTATCTGGTTTTTCTCTAACAGTTCTAGATGAATTCAGTCAAAAGATGTAATCATTATGGCTCCAGTCCTCATGGACCCTATTGAGGAAGCTAACAATAGGCAGTTAACTGAACTGAAATTGAAGGAACGTGTGTTCGATTAGCAAAAGCTGGAGTTACAAATCCTGCATGGTGTGAAATCTCACAGCCGTATGCAGAGTGATAAATGCAAACTGCTTATGCCCTGAGACAGGCTAAAAGTGAGATGCATTGCATATTAATACAATTATGAGGTGAGGGTAATGTTAAACGAGGAGAAGGTAAACTGTTTGAGTGTACCTTTTATTGTCTTTTTTAAAAAGTAGCCAACATTTGTGGAGCACTTACCATGCCCATGCATTAAGCCTGCCTTGAAAAAATATTGAAGTATTTTAGAAGACAGAACAGTGTTTACCTTTAGGGAGGATGGAGGAAATTGGTGGGGAGGGGCTGTGTGAGGTTCTTTTGGGGAATTGG
>NW_016107336.1:157697-185776 GCF_001604975.1 Cebus imitator
CATTCTTTTTTGTCTACGAGGTTGTCTGTGTGAAAGGGCAAGGTGATCTCTCAAAAGACATATTCATTTACTTTCCTTTTTTTTTTTTTTTTTTTGAGATAGTCTCGCTCTGTTGCCCAGGCTGGAATGCAGTGGCGTGATCTTGGCTCACTGCGACCTCCGCCTCCTGGGCTCAGGCGTTTCTCCTGCCTCAGCCTACCAAGTAGCTGGGATTACAGGTGCCTGCCACCATGCTAAGCTAATTTTTTGTATTTTTAGTAGAGAAGAGGTTTCACTGTGTTAGCTAGGATGGTCTCAATCCCCTGACCTCGTGATCCGCCCGCCTCGGTCTCCCAAAGTGCTGTGATTATAGGCGTGAGCCACCGCACCCAGCCTCTTTCTTATTTCCAGGTGATGGCTACAGAGTTGTGCCCTTTTAAATAAACATGCATTCGCTTGCTGTATAATTTTTTGTAAGTGTGTAATATTTTGCAATTTAAAGTATTAAGTTCAATGACTAAATGGAAAAATAACTGCTGAAGAGAGAATAATGTGAGAAATGTTTGAGTCTTCTGTTTGAGTGATCTCATTTCATCTTCACAATAACCTGTGAATTACATGACAGTATGATTATCCTCATTGTCGGATGAGGAAATTGAGGCATATGGATTAAATTACTTGTCCCAGGTGACACTGCTAGTAGGTGGTGAGGCTTGATATGTAGACATGATATTTTCATTTTTTGAAGTGTCAGAGCTTTCCTATTGAGTGAGGTGCTCAATAGCATCTTGGTTTATTCAAAACCTGCGTGAGGTCTGAGCTGGCTTAGTCACTCACACTGAGCCTTAGATCTGCAGAATCTTGAAGCCCAGAAATGCCAAGGACAAGGTGCCCCATGGGAAGAAGTCAGCCGCCATGTTGTTTCAGAGCTGCTGACACTTTTCTGTGGAAATTTGCCTCTTTTCCCATCTCTTGGATTTCTCTTTAAAAGTCTGGTTATTTGTAGCAGCAAAGACAAGAGACCACTTGTTTTAGTGTCTACAGACTTGACCTAGGCAAGATGCCATGTTTAGTGAGTTTCTTGTTTGGTTTCAGTTGATATCCTTTTCATTATATGTCATATGTGGACATTTTTTGACACTTGGGCTCTTTTTCAGTGTTGATGTGATGTGGATTTGTTTGGGAAATGGATATCTATGAATAATCTCAGAGAATTATTAATAAAGGGCATGAAATATCAAAATACATACCCAGCTTGTAAAGGGCTAAAATTCGAATTCCCATCACCATCTGACCTGCTTAATTCAAACATTTTTTTTTTTATTTCACACCTGTTGTATAACCAGTTAGTGCACACTGTAAGTTTCACAAAAAATGTGGTCTTTGGTCAAGGAGCTGGGATATATGTGAATCTGTGAATATTTTAAATCCCACTGAGACAGGCTTTTAAAATGGCATGTAACATAATTTGCAGTAATTCACCTTATAATTTTAGCCCACACAGATCACATCACTTTCTCTCTCCATTATGTTCATGAGTGATAGTAGCACCATATCCATCTGTCATCCCCTGGTGATTGTAATCTCCTTCCTTAGCCATCTCCTTTGCTATACTTTTATCCCACCTAACACAAAGCTCTGTATGTGCTAAGCACTCAACAGATGCCTCAAATAAATTAATGCAACCATAGCCTCTCCACTCAACTCTTGATTTTTACAAGCCCGAGGATAGTTTTAAATACTTGTATTGCACACAGAATCTCATATGACTCTCCCCCTTAAACCAATATTTAGTGCTCAATGCTGGTCCTAGAAGCTAGATGGAATGAAATGAGAAATTCAACATTCAGTCTGTTTCTACCAATGAATGAAAGCTTCAGAGAAATATTTTAAACTTTTCTAAAATGGAAAAGGAAAGTGAGCTGAATGTGTTGATGGGTCTTCTGCTTCGTCTGTCATTCCTGCCCAGAAGCATCTAAGCATGAACATGCACCATTCTTCACATAAATCCGGAAGCACCTAAGCTTTGTGGATGTATGTGAAGAGCAGCACCTGTTTCCCAGTAATGCTTGGGCTCCAGTCACATCCTTCAGAAAGGCTGGAACTGCACTGGCCTCAGGGAAGCAAGAAATCAAGAAGCTGCTTGCCTGGGAGTTTTACCCAAGTTCCGGCAGCTTATCAGCTAACATCTTTGTGAAGCTCTTCCGTGAGTTCATTGCCCTGAAGCTTGCCCAACCACGGCCCTTTCTAAGAAGGGCAGTATGGAGCAGTGGAAGGAGCCCAGGCACTGCAGCTAGAAATACCTGGGTTTGTAACTCTATTTAGCCACATACTAGTTTCACTTTTGGATGATTCTTGTAGTGCTCTGAGCCTCAGTTGCCTCATCTGTAAAATGGAATGATAGTACTTCTAATGCTAGATACTAGTGAGAGTTCCTATGAGTCAAAAAGCACCTAGCACATAATAGACCTTGAACAAAGGTTTCATCTCACCTTTTTAAAGGCTTTACGGAAAAACCTCCTCGCCTTGTCTTCCTTTTTCAGCCTTTCTCTATTTTTCTATCTCATAAAAATATTGAGCAAGTTTTTTAAACTTCATTTCTGTTTCTCCCCAAGCACATTTCTCTCATGTTGGAAGATAACAAATTAGGCCTTGTGTGTGGTCAGAAAATCTTCTCTTCCGGAGAAATACCCAGAGAGAGGCCAGTGTCATGTAATACGCTTTGGAAAACCCGTTGGGATTAATTTAAGCTTCTAACACTTGTTGGAAAACAGCATTTAGCTTCAGAATGGACTTGAGATTTTTCATTTATAAAGTTTACCAATTTCATGATAATTTGGTCACTTTTCTCATAACGTCAGAAGGCTACCATATAGTCCTACACATACTGACTTCGTTAGTGGGAAAATGAATTTTCTCCACATTAGAGGACGGTGAGGCTCTGTGATATATGGGGAGGGCTGAGGGTATTCCCTAGGAAGGCCTCTCAGGGCCGAACTAGCCCAGAGTGTACGCTGGGGGAAGAGGCTCCCAGCCCCTGCCGCTGTAACTCACATCCCAGGGTTTGCTGCTTTTGCATTTCTGCTTTCTACTGAGGAGTAGGTTCAGAGCATGTGCTCCAGCAGGTCATCCCTGAAGTGCAGGGCCTCAGAGAGGCTAGGCAGGCAAACGCTTCTGCTAAAACTTTAGAGCCTTGGATCTCAACACCTCACCTTTTGCTCCAGGAACACTTCCAGCAGAACAGATGTTTCCATGAGAAGCTGACGGGTGTTCTTTTTTCCACTCACCCTTCCCTGTGTCATTTCCCAGGAATCCAAACCTGTAGAGAGACAGTCCGAGTGGTAAGAGAATGTGCCACGGTTTTTTCCTGGCATAGAAACATTTAAGTCAAATCCACCTTTATTTATTGGGGAGTTTCTTCCTGGAGATGCACCCTGCCTGTCACATCAAATCAACCTGCTGGATGAAATATGTGGTGATGGGACCCCTGGACACAGGGGCCACCAGAAGTGCCTCTCCTGGTACGTCCTCTTCTCTTTGGAGAAAACAGCTTCCCTTGCCAGTGTCTCAAGAGTTTACAAATATTTTATTCATTCTTGCCACCTACGAAGGTCTACAATATATGGCCTATGATCTAGCTTTGCAAACTAACTTCCTTTCCTCCTCCTTCCTTCCTTCTCCCTCTCTGCTCCTCCCTCTCTCCTATTCCTCCCCTCCTTTTTTTTTTTTTTTTTTTTTCCTGGAGAAAAACATTCCATTTAAACGAAGTAGGAAAACAGAAAACCCAGTAAAACTGAATCACAGGGGCCCCCACGGTGACATCCTAAACCCACACTGCTAAGATAGGATTTCTTGGCATGGAGAGTTAATGGGAAAATGATCTTAAATGAGTTAGGGACAGAGCCCAGGAAGGCTGACCGTGGAAGCATGCTGGTGGCCACATCTGTCTTCACAGGGTGGTGCAAAGAAAGTGTGGAGCGGTTTAGGATGGTAGCAATTTGGAGAAGGCCCAAGGTGGGAACAGCTGATTTTCTCTTTTCTTCTTGCTAGCCATTGAGCATGGGGCCTACTTGCTTCCTCGACAGACTGCTGGACTCATCTCTTTTATGTAATCCTGCAAGCCAGGATGGCTGTGGCTGCAGAGGGCACGCTGCCCTTCCTCCCTTCTCTGCCACCATTTGTAGGAAAAGCGGGGGTGTGGGGAAAGGCAGGGCATCATCTGAGAGGACTCCATGCAGTCCTCGTTACTGTTGTCATTTTAAAGCATATGTCTGCCCCTTGTAGAGAAAACTTCGACCCAGCATTGCGGGGTGCAATCCCTATGCATTTCTTCACATTTGTATCATTAAATTCAGTGACGGGGTGATTGAGAGCTCTGTGCCAGCCCCCAGGTGATAAAGAGCAAGCCTGGCACCCTAGCCTAAAGAACATGAGGTCTGCAGGGCATTCAGACAGGTGCAGCTGACAGCTGGCTACACAAGACAGAATCACATAAGGGTGTAAAGGAGGCGTGGGCACCCGCCACATGGAGGGAGTGATATTAATGTATGTCTTGGGTGTTCTGCAGAAAGAATTTTTACTAGTTCAAGATGGATGTGTTTTCCAGGTAAGGGAAGCGATGCCAGCAAAGCACAGTGTGTCTGGAGGGAATCACTGCAATGCGGATGGGTTGGGGAAGGAGGCACCTAGACAGGAGGTCTGGCAGGGACAGTAGCACAGAGTGGCTAGGGGCACAGACTCCAGAGCCAGACTGCCTGAGTTCAGCTCTCAATCCTGTCACTTAATAGCTAGGTGACCTTGGGAAAGTTACCCAATCACTTTCTGCCTCAGTTTCCCCCTCTGTAAAATGGTAGTGTAGTACTTCCTTCAGAGAGGTCATGTCTTCTCATATTATTGACCATATATGTTAATTATATAATAACATATAAGTTTATAATTAACTGTTGAACAGGAATTCACTATTACACTCTACTATGTAGGATATTTTCGTAGCTATTATTATTTGAGACATTGTTTGCATGGGGTCTCACGTGCCAGTTTGATGGATTTTTAAGCAGCAGAGAGACATGAAAGGGACTCAAGGTATATTTTGTATGATCTGACATGGTTTCTAGCAAATAGATCTGGCAGCTGTATGAAGCCTAGGTGGGAATGGGTAAGACTGGCTGCAGGAAGACACATTAGATGTCTGTCAATCTAGACAGGGCCTCCCCCAGGGCTACAGCAATCTTTATGGAAAGCAGGCTGTGCATGAAATGATGGTGATCACATGAGCAAGGCTTCACAGTGAATCAGTGTGGGAATCTCAGGAAGAGGGTCTTACTGAGTCCAATGTGAAGTTCAGGACTGCATGGGCTTTAAATACATGCATGTGCATATGCATATATATGTATGCGTGTATAAATATATGCATACGGTCTTGTAAGAAATATTACAGGCAGTATTATGACATGAGCATCTGTGTGATACGGAGGCAGTCTGTTCCTGAGCCTGACAGCCACCAGTCCTTAATAAAGACTCATCCTCCTTGATAGAATACTTGCAAGCACTTTCCAAATGGTAGGCAATCCAATGAAGATTGTGTAAGGATTTTTAGGCTGACTGACGGCACCACGGATGCTGTGGTGACCCCCGTGAGCCACACATAACACCTCTGGAGGACCTTCCAGAGTTAGAAAACCTGAAGCAACTGGAAGACGATGAAAAACAAAAGAACGATCAACCCCTGCGACGCCTACCTAACTTGAGACATTCTTCTGTTGTTTCGTATTCAGGCCCCAGTTGACAAGGCCATTGACTTTGTAAACGACCTTAGTTCAACCTCATGACTCCAGACTATGACCCCCTCCCAGCTTGCAAAACACTCCCTAAACTGTAACTTCTGTAACTTGCCACTGCTTACCCCAAACCTATAAAACCAACTCCTATCCCACAGCCCTCCACTGACTCTTTTCGGACTCAGCCCACCTGCACCCGGGTAAATAAACAGCCATGTTGCTCACACAAAGGCTGTTTGGGGGTTGTCTTCCTTAGGGCACATGTTTTAACAGATTGAAATAAGTGTTTTAAAAAAACGTTGTTAAGAGTTTAAGTATGTAAGGACTTTGTGTTTTACATCTAGGTATCTTGTGTTTTCAAAGGTTATTTTTAATTAGCGTTGCATAACCTGCTACTGATTAATTCCCCAAATTCATATTCAGTTTATGTCTGTAATTAGGCGAAGTCGAACGCTCCCAAAGGAAGAGATGTGGTGAACTTCCTCCACACCTGATCTCAGAAGGGCTTCGTAATTGCCAGAAGTAAAGCTTTAAAAATATGTGTGTGCATCAGCAAGGTGCTTATAGGTTAACGTGTCCTGACAATGTCAAGCTATTGACATATTGTCTTACCCCATACAGGACTTTCCCACTAGAATAAGGCCAATTTGTCAAACTTGTAAGAATTTTGGTGACAGTTGTCGAAATGGGGGATGAGTAGATAGGGGTTGTTACTGATCTCTCTACTTTTAAATACTTAAAATCTTTTGTATATGTACTGTTTTATTTTTATTTATTTATGAGATGGAGTCTCTCTCTGTCACCAGGCTGGAGTGCAGTGGCAGGATCTTGGCTCACTGCAACCTCCGCCTCCCAGGTTCAGGCAGTTCTTCTGCCTGTAGCTGGGATTATAGGTGTGTGCCACCACACCCAGCTAATTTTTGTATTTTTAGTAGAGATGGGGTTTCACCATGTTGGTCAAGCTGGTCTCGAACTCCTGACCTCGTGATCTACCCACCTTGGCCTCCCAAAATGCTATGATTACAGGCATGAGCCACCGGGCCTGGCCTATACTTTTTTATTTTTAAGGAGAATTTAACTTTTAGAAATTGGAAGATACTGTTAGGAACAATTTTCTAGCAAGTACCTGGTATGATTTTAGGGCCATTGGAAAGACCACTTATCGAATCTAGCCTGATGAGCTCAGCATGAGAATGACTCTATTAGTTAAAGTCACTGTCTTTAGTTCTTTTAAAAACAAGCAAGAGTTACTACCTATGAGCTTGCCCAGTGCCATACAAATATTCATTCAATGGCAGCACATACTGAGCATTTTTTGTTTCTTTCATTTTGTTTATTTTCCTGGCTTCTTAGAAACTGGGGAGGAAATGTCTCAGGAAATGCTCACAAGATGAATTTGGAAGTAACATAAAGAAAAAATCACAAATGTAGCAAGCTTCCCAGAGTGTGGCTCTCTGAACTTGGGAAGAGAAAAGGGGCCCCTCTACCAAAAAGTGAAAGAATAAATAGTTTGGATATGAAGACAAAGATTTATTATTTAATTTCACCTAAAGCCAGCTCAGCCTGTATCCAGCTCCTAGTTGTGGGTAATGAGGAGAGAATCCCATTGCCTTTCACCCCTCTGCATGGGGAGATTCCAGCTGAGCTCCCCAGGGATCAGATTTAGTAGTTGGGAACATTATAAAGATTTTAAGGGAATCCCCAAATCTGTATATTCTTACAGTGGGAGCAGAGTTACCATTGAATGGGGCTGTCATAGAAATATAAATGAAGGACAAGGAGAGCAAGAAGCTTAACAGCTTGTCTCTTTCTCTCACCCAGGTGCAAAGCATTAAACATTTAAAGGCTCATAATGGGTGTGTATCTGAAAATGGGTACAGGAAGGCCACTTAAGTCTAGATCCTACAGCCAGCTCTGATGAGGGAAAATGGAAGTCATTAATATCCTCTATCAAATTAGCAGCTATCTTTCATTCTTGCTGATTTGAGGGTGAAGAGATATATTTGGGGTGTTTTGTTGTGAATCATTGAGATTTTGACAAGAGTGCCAATGTGCATACCCATTCTTCTGAAACAGATTAAAAAAACAGCAAGTTGAAATCAGAACCATGATGAATTGTGTTTATATATGTGGCCACTCACATACACTAGAGGCTCCCATCACATTCCTTCTGTTACCTGTGTCCAGCCTGGTAGAAATTGCATGCTTTCAGGCTTCACAGTAGTGTGTGGTCTGAGGCAGGGCTGAAGACACAAGCAGTCCTGAGGGCCAGTGTTTCAAATGGCTGGTGTGAAGATGAAGAACCCTGCACCTGAGGTCAGACAGCCCAAGTCCCAGAGGAGCCAGGGAGCTTGCCATCTTAGCCAGGGGTGGGAGCTGGGGCGCAGGTCCTCCCATGCACAGATGATCCAAGGAGACAGAATGCTCCCACTATCCAAAAGGCTGAGCTAAGTCCCTCATCAAAAGAATCCAAGGGACGTGGAAGTATTGAACTGCAGAAAGCTGGGTTATGAGCAGTGCTCCAAAATCTAAGCAGGTCTCCCTCCCACAGCATTTTAACCAGAAGCTACCACTGGAACCTCTTGTTGATGCTGGGAGAGGAATGCATCCCACCCAACTTGGAGGAGCCACAGAGCACAGCTTCCCACACCACGGAGTTACCAATAACTTGTGTTCCTGGAGTTCATGTCACTGAAGCCTATAATAACATCTGTTTGCATTTATTTTCTGAAATGAGTCAGTAAAATAACTAGGTATGTTCCCTATAATGCACAACCATCCAAGAGCATTTAGGTATGCACATGCAGTAGTTGGTGTTCAGTGAACAGGCTCACACGACTCAGTCACTTGGTCACTATTTTTCAGTCGTATGCTCCTCACCTGTAGTCATTTTGGCCACTAAGTTCAAATTGCCTTTCTCCTTAGACAAATATTGTTTCATTCATATCTCTAAAGGCCTTTTGATTAAAGACACAAGCCCATATTGGTTATCTTGGGCTGCCATAACAAAATACCACAGTCTAGATGGCTTAAACAACCGAAATGTATTTTTTACAGTTTTAGAGGCTGGAATTCTCAGATAAGGGTGCCTGTGTGGTGGAGTTCTGGTGAGGGCTCTCTTTGGCTTGCAAACGGCCACCTTCTCACTATATGCTCACATGGTGGAGAGAGCCAGCAAGCTCTCTGGTGTCTCTTCTTATAAGTATCTCTATGTCTCTTTTCTTATCATCCCATCTCCCATTGGAGGTTAGATCTTAAACATAGGAATTTTAGAATACGCAAATGGCCAGTCCTTAATATAACCCAAATCTTGAAATCGAAGCTAAGGATGTCCAGGTGTCTCCATTTCCTCCCAAAGCACCAGTAAAATGATAAAGGGGTTTAGAGGCATGAATCCACAGGACAATCCAAGGGACGTGGGAGTTTTGTGGAAGAGACAAAAGCAAAGAGAAACTTCTACAAATGTTCATGGCTGGGAAGCAGGTGAATTGACTGAGCAAACCAGAGAAAGTTGGAAACCAACTGCTTAGGACTGGAGAAGCCAGGGACAGATCGAGAGTAATGAGAATCAACTATAATAATTTCCTGCTATACTGGCAGTTTTAGGTGGTTTTAGAAGGGATTTTTCCTTAAATTCTCAAGTATCTGCTCTGCTCTAATTTGTATTTGTATTCTGATTTGTAAACACAATGGCAGACTTCCTATTGTACTGTTTTTTTTCTGGTAGCTTGATTTTATCTGTTTTTAAGACCAGCAGCTTTTTGAAGTTCTCATTTACCTTTTAGTCATTTTTTATGCTAGCCTCAATGGAAGAAACTTACTGAAAAGTAATTTATAATTGCTTCTCCTATGACTTTATCTGCTGTTACCCTCCAGCAAAGGAAGAAATATGTCACTCCTAAAAATTCATAAAAATTTAAAGAATTTAAATTAAAAATCCCCAATATCTAGTGGTACATTTCTTGCACTTTGAAAAAAATATTATGTTGCTGGGTATAGTGGCTCGTGCCTGTAATCCTATCACTTTGGAAGGCCAATGCAGGCAAATCACTTGAGCCCAGGAGTTTGGGACCAACCTGGTCAACGTGGCAAGACCCCATCTGTAAAAATACAAAAAAAAAAAAAAAATAGCCAGGCTTAGTGGTGCACACCTATAGTCCCAGATACTTGGGAGGCTGATGTGGGAGGATTGCCTGAGCCCAGGAAGTTGAGGCTGCAGTGAGCCATGATCACACCACTGTGCTCCAGCCTGAGCAACAGGAGTGAGACCCTGTCTCAAAAAATAATTATGTTAAACATAGTCCAAATTAAATAAATGCCATTTGTATGGAGATATTTCCAAATGGAAGACGTTCAGATTCCAGATTGTGCATCTGTGCTTGGTTAACATTTGAAATTAAGAATTTAATAATATTTAGAAACATTTATCTTATTCAAGTAAGATTTCCTTCTTGGGAGTCAGACCAAATAACCATGCAAGAAGAAAGAAAAATGGTTCGAATCATGCAACTGAATTGGCTGTATGTGAATGTGTGTGAATTAGAATCTATGTTAGTGTATCTGGAACCTAGTAAGTGTCAAATAAATGTCTGGAGGGGCAGAGAGAAAGGGGGGGGGGGAAAGGAAGGGAGAAGGAATTGCACTATTTACTTCTTAAAATGTGCAAGAAAAATAAGCCCAGATGCCCATAAAATATCACTTGGTATTGGAAGTGTACTGAATGCTAAATCAACCTCTGCAAGTTAGCAGAATGGAGAGCTGGTTTGCATCAAGAGACCAAACCCTTCCTACTAAAGAATGGCCTTGAACAAGCTTCTTATCCCTAGAACCAAAAAGGTGACCCACCATGGTATCCAAGCTAAATATCCACTATGTGTTAAGTGCATATCTGGGCTCATTTAAACATCACCAACCACCTGGTGTGATAAATATTTCTCTACAAACAAACTGAAATGCAAAGAGGCTCAATAGCTTGCTCAGGACAACACAGTTAGTAAATGGTAGATAAGGAATTTGTGCTCAGGTCTGTTGGACTCCAGAAATCTGTGCTTCTAACCAGTTGTCAAAACTTTACTATTTACATTGTAGGAGACGCAGATTTTTACATCTATTCTTTTTAAGTGTTTTGGCTGGGCCTGAGAGTTACATTGATACAAGACAGATCAACAGGAGAAAAGCATGCAAATTTATTTAATGCAAGTTTTACATGGCATGGGAGCCTTCATGAAGAAATGAAAATTAAGACACAGATATGAACACTTTTATGCTGAATTGGACAGAGCAGTACATTATGAAAATATGACAAGGCAGAGCAATTGGGGCTAGGGTAGTTAACTGGGTGGAGAAGTGGCTAGAAATATAAGGGGTTTGTTTAACAAGGTTGGTTTAAATAGATTTCTCTGGGCCTTAACCTCCTGTGCTTGATAATAAGAATACTTTCCTTCTGCTGTAAAAAGGACATCTTCCACATGGAAATTATCACCTGCTTTTAAGAAACAGAAAGAAGCCAAGAGTGGTAGCTCATGCCTGTAATCCCAACACTTTGGGAGGCTGAGTGGGGAGAATTGCCTGAGATCAGGACTTGATACCAGCCTGGGCAACAGCATGAGATCCCATCTCTACCAAAAACAAAAAATTAGCTGGGTGTAGTGGCACACACCTGTAGTCTCAGCTACTCAGGAGGCTGAGGCAGAAGGATCACTTGAGCTTAGGAGGTTGAGGTTGCAGTGAGCTCTGGTCATGCCACTGCACTCTGGGCTGCATAACAGAGTGAGACCCTATAAAAAAGAAAGACAGGAAAATAGAAGATCACCAATGGTCTTTGTGTACCTGTTGGTTTTTAAGTGCATTTAACTCAGTCGATATGTCAGTGTGGCATATTTTGGGGGTGACATGTTCTTAACCTCTTCAGCACCCACACATTTTTCCGGATGCCCATTTGATTCACAGTGCTTCAGTATTCTTATTTGCCCTTTCTGTCTATAGTAGGAGCTGTAGTTGGCAGTGTAGGATAATGTATTTTTTCAGCGTTTCATACATTTGCAATGTATTAGTCCATTCTCACCTAGCTATAAAGTACTGCCCAAGACTGGGTACTTTGTAAAGGAAAAAAGTTTAATTGACTCAGTTCTGCATGCCTGGGGAGACCTCAGCAAACTTACAAACATGGGGGAAGGGGAAGCAAACACATCCTTCTTCACATGGCAGCAGGAAGGAGAAGTATGAGCCAAAGGAGGGAAAGCCCCTTACAAAACTATCAATCTCATGAAAAGTCATTCACTCTCATGGGAACAGAAGCATGGGGTAACCACTCCCATGATTCAACTACCTCCCATCAGGTCCCTCCTCTGGCAGGTGGGGATTATGGGAACTATGATTTAAGATGAGATTTGGGTGGGGACACAGCCAACCCATATCAAGAAAACAACTGACACTATTTCTAATGAATCATATGAAAGTTCGCTGTAGAAGTAAAGCATCTGACTAAAGGTTTTTTAGCAATACTGACTACCTGGAGAAACTTTTTGGCAATACTGACTACCTGGAGAAATTTTTAACCATTAACTATGGAAAAGTTCCTTTTTCTTTTTCCATTTCTCCCACCTGACTCCTTGATGTATATGAAGGCCATTTGAAATGTCTATCAGTTTATTTTGAGAGAATAAGATTCAAAGAATAAAAATGCAAAGTGAGAAAATTTTGTATCCAGTATGTTAGTGTGCATCTGACATTGATGGGATCGATTCACAGTGTGGTTGCTAGAGTTTGGCTTTTGGTCTTAGTCGTACACTTTGCTAAGTGTTAACCTTAAGCTCTGTGGCTCAGAAGGTTGGAAGTCTTTGACTTCTCCCTTATTCAAAAAACATTTGACTTCATATCTCTTTGTTATTTACCATATATTCTTATAGTATGAAGACATGCACTATATAATGTTCAGAAAGAATTTTAAATGACTTTTTATACAAGAATATGAACATATATGTATCTCTAATGCTGTTTTGTGGGTAGATGATAGAGTATACTTGAAAGCCATGACATTTTTTTCTGTACTAGATTTTGCCCTGTCTTTGGGTGGTTTTTACAAATCGTGGCTTAATTGGAGCCATATTTGCATTCTCTCATGTTTGACCAAAGAAGATATGACTAAGAATTAAGAGACCATATGGGACCCGCCAGAGTATCCTCTTCCTCTCTAAATAGTAGATTGCTCTAATGACAGCAGCCAGAAATTTTAGCCACTCACCTTTAGGAATCTAGATTTAAATGAAGTAGGTTTGAAGGACATAATATTATAAAATTAAGAGAACTGTTTCTGGCCTCATCATTTTGAAAAAGTCATCATTCTGAACTTCAGAGAATATGTGTTAAAATTGTTGAAGTGCTTTAAAAATAGTAGCATCAATCTACCTTTATTAAATTGTTAATTTCTTTGATGTCTTAATCAGGCACACAGTCTTATAGCTTTGTGGATAATCATGTCTCTGTATGATTTGTGTCAGTTTACATCATTATGGAAATATAATGCTTCATTAAGCATTAGGAAATTAGATGTTCTGTTTTTACCAAAGGACTATCTCTTTTAAATGCATTAAAGAATTTTTCAATCAACCTTCAATAGACATCTCTTTAAAATATGGACTTTGCCATTTCTCCTTAGTGTAAAGTAAACCTAGTTTTATATTTTCATAATGCTTCAGGGCCCTTATTAAAATGTTTCTTACCATCCCATGCCCAGAATAATGATGCCCACTGGGACTAATAAATGGTGTAGGAGGATTTCATCTTTTTTGCTGTAAAAGCCCCTCACCCATCTTCATTTCTTCAGGCTGCTGCTTCTCCTTTCAGCCAGCATCTTGCTTTCTAATTTGTGTTTCTAAGTGGATATGGGCTGGGAAACCAGACTACAAAGTCTATGTAAATTGCAACTAAAATTAAAGTAAACTAGCTAAGAGTGGGAGCTGGGGGAATGCTCAAAATGCTTTAACTGGGTGAGTTTTAATGCATGATTTGTGCTGCCAGCTCCTTTGCTTCTTGCCTACCTGCTAGCTAGAAACGTGACTATATGATTAGACAGGTAAATGCTGCAGTGACTTAAAACTCCTGAAAGCATTTTGAAGTTATTCCTGGGTTCACGGAGAGGAAGAAAATTTGTTAAATCCATTTCAAATTATTATTAACAGTGAAATCCCTCTAATTTAAAATACAACACTAGAAAGAAACAATGTTAACTATGTTTCAAAATCATTCTCGAAATTAATTGGATCACCTGCTATTCCAGTGGTTTCTTTGAATTGGGGGGAAAAAATGGACACAGTAGGGAAGACTTTTTCTTCAATTCGCATCAGCTCACATTCTGGAGGACTTTTTTTCTCTCGCATATTTTTGTTAAACAATTATAAGCTCAATATAAATTTTGTAACTCTATTGAGGCAAATTAAAATTTTAACTGAACTTTCTCATAAACTAACAATATGAGGCTTGAAAATAGTTTAATAATTTCATTTAAAAACTCAAAAAATCTGCAGTTTTGCACAGGTGCATTTTAAAATAACTTTTCCGGTGCATTCTAAATTAACAAAGACTGATATGCCTTAAAATGAAGCCAGTTCTGTCAAATCCCCACCTCAAGTTTATAATCTGAGACTTAAAGTTTTTTAACGCCTCTTTCTTCTACAAATCTATTTCTTATCTTTGGAGTCTTGGTAGTAGAAGAAAATTCTGTGTTTTCCCTATATCAGAATAAGTTCGTTGCAGGCAGTTTTCATAAATGGAGTCTCCATACATGTTTCGAATGTGAAAATTCCTTGTTTGGAAAATTAAAATTCCTTTTCTTAACTACAGAAATTAGGAAATAACAGTAAGTTTAAAATGAACGTTTAAAGTTATAAAAATTACACTTTTACTGGTGGTACAGAAAATCCCACTAAAGGTGTTCAAAATAGTTACACAACTCTTGTTAGTAGTATTCCTTACATATAATATTCTAACCTAAAGTATGTTAAAGCAGCAGCTTTTTCCCCTGTACCTTCTGCCAAATGTTTTTGACCAGCGTCATCACTGTGGTTGTCTCTAAGGCTCAGTCATTGCCCATTGGTTGTTTCTGATCTAATTTCTTTCTCTAGGAACCCAATTCCTTCCCCTGATTTTCTACTGAGCTCTGTTTGGTTATCTCTTTTCTTCTGATTTGTCATTTCTTCAAATATATTCCGTTGCCCATAAAAAGTTTTCATTTGAAAATCCCAGTCCATCCAAAATATATGACCTCCTCCATCTCACCTCCAGCCCAAAGCAGACCTCTTTTCAACCTCTGCAGCATAGTTGGGATATCATTCAATGTCAGTGCAGTAAGGGATTTAAAATATAGAAAATGATGTGTTTACATGATTTTTATTTTTTTTTTTTATTTTTTTTTGTGTGTGTGTGTTTACATGATTAAGGGAATGGAAAAATTATAGACAGTTGCCTAAATGCAAACAATTGGAGTATAATATAGGTGGGTGAGTAGTCAGGGTCAGGGAAATAGCAGACTCAGCCATAGGCCTTTAGCTTCAAGTACATGATTGCATTCCCAAGCAAAATCCTTAAGAAAAAAAAAAAAACCCTGGCAAACATAGAAGAAATAGGAGGATCTTAGTCCCTAAGAATAGAGAGTTAAAGAATGAAACTAAGAAAAAGACTGAGTTACTGAAACTGAGGTACCAGAATCGGAACACTTGAACAGAACAATATTAGCCCTGATTTGCTCTCTGTTTTAAATACCAGAATAGGTGTCTTATTCACCCCTCAATCTCCAGCACTAGGTCTGTGCTAGGACATGGGATGTGCTAAAAACAAGACAAAATTTGTCAAAAGAATGAATGAAATTCAAAGACAACACATTCAAAATGTGCTCAGTGACTTCAAGCAGAGTGGAGAGTTGGTCTGGGTTGCCCTTCCTGGGTGATATGAAGTCCTGGAGCCAGGGCAGGATTAGCCTCCCACTTGGGCTGAATCTTAGGGAAGTAAAGCACAACTAGTGAGACCTGCCCCTGATATTCCTTTAAAATTAAGTCACAAGAGAAGAGACATAGGTACTACATTTCATTTCTGTGACTCTAAGGAGGGGGAAGATGGCAGATAGGAAACTGGGCTAACATGTAGCTCCCACATGGATGGACCAGTGTGTGGAGACTCACACGTGATCTTTTGCCCCAAGAACCATTGCAGGAATGTACCAGGAAAACCACAATAATTCACAGATCCTTTGAAAGAAATAGCACAGCACAGTGCCAGGGGGACACTGTGGGAGCAAGACCAGCCTCACCAACTGCATGGGAGCTGAGGGAGGCTTCTTGAGGTCTCCTGCTTCTTGAGGTCTCCTGCTGCCAGCTATCCCCCATGACCCTGGCAAACTATATAACTCTGCAAAGTTGGCCAAGATCCCCTCTGGAATATAACCCCATTGGCCTGAGAACCCCTCCTCCATCCCCCACAGTGGTCTTGGCAAGCCCCACCCTATAAGAGTCTGAGCCTGGAGTTACCTAACCCTGCTCCCACCTACTGGTATTTCCCTACTTACCCTGGTAGCTGAACACAAAATAAAACCCTTGGAAGCTTTATGGCCCCACCTGGCACCTAAGAAACCAAAATACTTAACCCTGGCCATCTTCAGGCAAGCTTAGATCCCCCTGCTACTATTGCAGTTGATAGTCTCTTGAAAGTGCCACCTCCTGAATGGAGGCCAACCAACTTAGGCCATTACAGCAACTCAGAACAGAATTACCCTGATTCCAGGAAAGAAAAGATAACATCTAATTCCACTGCCTGCAATATCCTTGCTAACTAGAGGTCCTAAGGGTGTCCACTTGACAACTTCACCACTAGTATAACCAGCATTCAAGAAAGCCAGCACACTAGACATATTTATAACCAAGGACTCTCACAGAGTCTATTTTACTTCCTTGCCATCTGCTACCACAGTAGGTGCTGGTATCCATGGCTGGGAGAACTGAAGACAAGTCACATCATGGGACTCTTTGCAGACATCTCACAGCACCAGCTCAGACAGAGCCTAGTAGCCCTGCTGGGTGGTTAGATCCAGAAGAGCAATAACAATCACTGCAGTCCAGCTCTTAGGAAGCCCCATCACTAGGGGAAGGGGAAGAGCACAACATCAAGCGTTCACCCCTTGGGACAAGAAAATCTGAACGGCAGACCTTGAGTTTCAGACCTCTCCATGGAATTAGTCTACCCAAATGAGAAGGAGCAAGAAAAGTAACTCTGGTACTATGATAAAATAGACTTCTATATACCCCCTGATTACACCAGCTCTCCAGCAATGGATCCAAATCAAAAAAAAAAAAAAAATATAAATAAAGTGCCCCAGAGAAAAAAATATTATAAAAAAAAAATTACAACTTCAAAAAATGAAAGATACAATTATGTACAAAATGCACTGGAAAGTTTCAACAATAGTCTAGAAGAAGTAGAAGAAAGAACTTCAGAGCTTGAAGACAATGCTTTTGAATTAACCCAATCAGACAAAGATAATGAAAACAAAAATTTAAATGAACAAAGCCTCCAAGAACTTTGGGATTATGTTAAATCACCAAACTTGAGAATAATTTGCATTCATGAGGAAGAAGAGAAATCTAAAAGTCTTGAAAACTTATTTGAGGGAATAATTGAGAAAAACTTCCCTGGCCTTGCTAGAAATCTAAATATTCAAATACAAGAAGCTCAAAGAACACCTGGGAAATTCACTGCAAAAAGATTATCACCTAGGCACATAGTCATCAAGTTATCTAAAGTCAAGACCAAGGGAAGAATCTTAAGAGCTGTGAGACAAAAGCATCAGGTAGCCTATAAGGGAAAACCCATCAGATTAATGGCAGATTTCTCAGCAGAAACCTTACAAGCCAGAAAAGATCAGGTCCCATCTTCAGCCTCCTGAAACAAAATAATTGTCAGCCAAGGATATTGTGTCCAGTGAAACAAATATTCATAAATGAAGGAGAGATTAAAGTCTTTATCAGACAAACAAATGCTGAGAGAATTTGCCACTACTAAGCCAGCACTACAAGAAATGCTAAAAGAAGTTCTAAATTTTGAAACAAAATCTCAAAAGACAGCAAAATAGAACCTCCTTAAAGCACAAATATCACAGGGCCTATGAAACAATAATACAATGGAAAAAAACAAGGCATTAAGGCAGCAACTAACATGATAAATAGAACAGTACCTCACATCTTAATACCAACATTGAATATAAATGGCCTAAATGCTCCATTTAAAATATAATGGCACAATGGATAAAAATCCACCAACCAAATATCTACTGTCTTCAAGAGACTTATCTAACACATAAAGACTTACGTAAACTTAAGGTAAAGAAGTGGAAAAAGATACTCCATGCAAATGAAAATAAAAACTGATCAGGAGTCGCTGTTCTAAAGCAACAGCAGTTAAAAAAAAAAATAGGGACTTATATGATGATAAAAGGAATTGTCCAGCAGGAAAATATCATAATCCTAAATATATATGCACCTAACACTGGAGCTCCCAAATTTACAGAACAATTACTACTAGACCTAAGAAATGAGTTAGACAGCAACACACTAATAATGGGGGATTTCAATACTCCACTGACAACAGTAGACAGGTCATCAAGACAGAAAGTCAACAAAGAAACAATGGACTTAAATTATACCCTAAAACAAGTGGACTTAACAGATATTTACAAAACATTCTACCCAACAACTATAGAATATACATTCTTTTCTTTGGCACATGGCACATTCTCCAAGATAGACCATAAGATAGGTCACAAAACAACTCCCAATAAATTTAAGAAATTTGAAATTATATCACGTATCCTCTCAAACCACAATGGAGTAAACTGGAAATTAACTCCAATTGGAACCCCTAAAACTATATAAACACATGGAAATTAAATAATCCGTGCTTAAATGCTCTTTGGGTCAACAATGAAATCAAGATGGAAATTTAAAAATTCTTTGAGCTGAACAGTAATAGTGACACAATTTATCAAAACCTCTGGGCTTCATCAAAAGTGGTGCAAAGAGGAAAGTTCATAGCCTACATCAAAAAGTCTGAAAGAGTGCAAATAGACAATCTAATGTCACACCACAAGGAGCTAGAGAAATAAGAACAAATCAAACTCAAACCCAGCAGAAAGAAAGATCAGAGCAGAACTGAATGAAATTGAAACAACAGCCAAAATTACAAAAGCTAAATGAAAGAAAAAATTAGTTCTTTGAAAAGATAAAGTTGATAGACCTCTAGTGAGATTAACCAAGAGAAGATCTAAGATCCAAATAGGCTTAATTAGAAGTGAAATGTGAGATATTATAACCAATACCATAGAAATGCAAAAGATCACTTAAAGCTGCTGTGAACATCTTTACACACAAAACCTAGGAAATTTAGAGGAGACTGGTAAATTCCTGGAAATATACAACCTTCCCATATTAAATTAGGAAGAAATAAAAACCCTGAACAGACCAGTAACAAGCAGTGAGTTTGAAACAGTCATTTAAAAATTGTCAATAAAAAAAGTCCAAGACCAGATGGATTCACAGCTAAATTCTATCACAGTCAAAGAATAATTGATACTAATCTTACTGAAACTATTCCAAAAAAAACAGAGAAAGAAGGAATCCTCCCTAAATCATTCTGTGAAGCCAGTATCACTCTAATTCCAAAATCTGGAAAGGACATAACAAAAAACTACAGACCAATATTCCTGATGAATATAGATGTAAAAATCCTTAAGAAAATACTAGCTAACTGAATCCAATTGCATATCAAAAAGATAATACACTATGATCAAGTGGGTTTCATACCAGGGATGTTGGGAAGGTTTAACATATTCAGGTCAATAAATAAACTAAAAACAAAAATCATATGATCATCTTAATAGGTTCAGAAAAAAGCATTTTACAAAATCTAGCATCCCTTTATGATTAAAACCCTCAGCAAAATTGGCATACAACAGACATACCTCAAGGTAATAAAAGCCATCTATGATAAACCCACAGCCAACATTGCACTGAACAGGAAAAAGTTGAAAGAATTTCCCCTGAGAACTGGAACAAGACAAGGATGCCCACTTTCACTACTTCTATTCACATGGTACTGGAAGTCCTAGCCAAAGCAATCAGACAAGAGAAAGAACAGGCATCTAAGTAGGTAAAGAGAAAGTCAAACTGTCACTATTCACTGATGACGTGATCATGTACCTAGAAAACGCTAAAGACTCATCCAAAAAGCCCCTAGATCTGATAAATGAATTCACTAAAGTTTCAGGATACAAAATAATGTACACAAATTTGTAGCACTGCTGTGCTCCAATAATGACCAGGCTGAGAAACAAATCAAGAACTCAGTCTCTTACAATAGCTGCAAAAGATAAAATAAAATTAAAATACAGTACTTAGGAATATACCCAACCAAGGAGGTAAAAGGTCTCCACAAGGAAAACTGCAAAACACTGCTAAAAGAAATCATAGATGACACAAACAAATGGAAACACATTCCATGCACAAGAATGGGTAGAATCAATACAGTGAAAATGATCATACTGCCAAAAGCAATCTACAGATTCATTGTAATTCCCATCAAAGTACCATCATCATCATTCGCAGAAACAGAAAACACAATCCTAAAATTCATTTGGAACCAAGACAGTCCCCACATAGCCAAAGCAATACTAAACAAAAAGAACAAATCTGAAGGCATCACATTACCTGACTTCAAACTATACTACAAAGCCATAGTTACCAAAACAGCATGATACTGTTATTAAAAAAAAAAAAAAAAAGGCACATAGACCAGTGGAACAGAACAGAGAACCAGAAATAAACCCAAATACTTATAGCCAACTGATATTTGATGAAGCAAACAAAAACATAGAGGAGAAAGGAAACACTGTTCAACAAATGGTGCTGGGATAACTGGTAAGCCACATGTAGAAGAATGAAACTGGATCCTCATTTCTCACCTTATAAAAAATCGACTCAAGATGGATCAAAGACTTAAATGTAAGACCTGAAACCTAAAAATTCTAGAGGACGACATCGGTAAAACTCTTGACATTGGCTTATTCAAAGAGTTCATGACCGATAACCCAAAAGCAAATGCAACAAAAACAGAGATGAATAAATGGGACCTAATTAAACTAAAAAGCTTCAGCACAGCAAAAGAAATAATAAACAGACAACCTACAGAATGGGAGAAAATATTTGCAAACTATGCATCTAACAAAGGATTAATATGTAGAATTTACAGGGAACTAAAATCAGCAAAAAAAAAAAAAAAAACCAAAAAACAAAAAAAAAAAANAAAAAAAAAAAAAAAATCCCAAATACCATCAAAAAGTGGGCAAAGGGCATGAACGGACAATTATCAAAAGAAGATATACAAATGGCCAACAAACATGAAAAAATACTCAGCATCACTGATTATCCAGGAAATGCAAATTTAAACCGCAAAGAGATACTATCTTACTCCTTCAAGAATGGCCACAATTTAAAAACCATAAAATAAGAGATGTTGGTGTGGATGTGGAGAAAAGGGGACACTTTTACCCTGAGTGGTGGGAATGTAAACTAGTACAACCACTACTGAAAACTGTGGAAATTCTTTAAAGAACTAAAAGGAGAACTACCATTTGACCCAGCAATCCCACTAGTGGATATCTACCCAGAGGAAAAGTCATTATATGAAAAAGACACTTGTGCATGCATGTTTATAGCAGCACCACTCACAACTGCAAAAATATGGAACCAGCCTAAATGCCTATCAACCAATTAGTGGATAAAGAAAGTGTGTATACACACATACCATGGAATACTACTCAGCCATAAGAAGGAATGAAATAATGGCATTCACAACTACCTGGATGGAATTGGATACCATTGTTCTAAGTGAAGTAACTCAGGAATGGAAAACCAAATATTGTATGTGCTCATTTATAAGTGGGAGCTAAGCTATGAGGATGCAAAGGCATAAGAATGATATAATGAACTGTGGGGACATGAGGTGAAGGAGGGGAATGAGGGATAAAAGGCCACACACTGAATACAGTGTACACTGCTCGGGTGAATGGTGCACCTAAATCTCAATAATTATCACTAAAGAACTTATCCATGTAACCAAAAGCCACCTGTTCCCCCAAAAAAATAGAAATACCAAAATTTCTCTAACTCTCAATAAGTTAAGAGCAATGTTTATTTTTAAATTTCTTCTGTTCAAAATCCTGTTCAAATTTTTGAGAGATTTTATCTTCATTTAATTTGACAACATGTGGCATTCTGCTTTGAAAATGGTTAAAATATTTTTAAAGCTTGCTTGGAATGGTTGGGTAGACCTGTTAAATATTTTAGAGGATGCATTTCAATCATTTGACTGTACCTCAAACACAAGCATAAGCTCCCTTGATCCTTTCCACTATTTTATTAATGTAGAAAGGGAATTCATGAAGCTGGAAGTTTAGAAAAAAACTTGAACTCGGCTGTCATTCAAAATCTGACCTTCATATTTCCTCATCTCCTTTTTTTCCAGCATCCCTTCCAAGAACCACTGTGAGTGAAACAGTGCACTAGACCTACATGAATCTGAAGAAATTGAAATAGTCACTCACTCCATGACTGTAAACAACTGACTTTAATCTCAGGCATCAAATTAATATATTACAGTGAAGGTTTCAGTACTAACACACTTGAAAGAACTTTTCAGAATTAGTAACTCAGAGGAGTTACAATAACTCAGTGAGAGAACTGGCTGAGGTCTTTGTTCTAGTTCTGATCAACTAGTGGAACTTCCTGGCTCAGGTAGTCATGGAGCCAAACTCTTTCCCTTCCAGTCCTACTGCAAGTCTCAACTGCTGGCACCTGCCTATGGGGACTGCTCCCTCTTCTAAGCCCATAGCAGCCCCTAGTTTCACTCCTCATCACATGGCCCTCAGCTTATCAGCTTTCTCTAGAGACCTGTGCCCTAGTTAGACTGTATGTTCTGCAGACACCCATGCCCTCCCACTGTCCTCCATGTCTTGCCCATACAGATGCTTAGCAAGTGTCTATTCATGATGTCATGATTTGTGACATAGCGGTGAGGATTACTGTTTTTAGAGAGATCACTGAGATGTTGTAGGTTTGGTTCCAGGCCACTGAAATAAAGTGAACATTGGAGTAAAACAACTTACACTATTTTTGGGATTTCCCAGTGCATATAACAGTTATGTTTATACTATAGCTATTAAGCATTATGTCTAAAAAAACAATGTACATGCCTTAATTTAAAAATACTGTATTTCTAAAAAAATATATGCTAATGATCATAAGAGCCTTCAGCAAGTCATGATCTTGCTGATGGAGGATCTTGCTTCTATGTTGATGGTTATTGACTGCTCAGGGTTGCCAAAGGTTGGGGTGGTTGTGGCAATTTCTCGAAATAAGACAATGGAGTTTATAGCATTGATTTGACTCTTCCTTTCATGAAAGATTTTTTGGAGCACCATGTGATGCTGTTGGATAGCATTTTACCTACAGTAGAACTTCTTTCAAAATTGGAACCAGCCCTCTTAAACCCTGTTGCTAGTTTCTCAACTGGTTTATATAATATTCTCAAGCCTTTTTTTTTTTTTTGTCATTTTAAGAATGTTCGCAGCATCTTTATCAGAAGTAGACTCCCATCTCAAGAAACTGCTTTCTTTGCTCCCCCATAAGAAATCCCAGATGGCATTTTCCAATAGAAGGTTATTTGTCTCTCTTGAGAATCTGTTTGTTGTAACCACCTCAATGCTCTTAGCTAGGTCTTCTGAGTAACTTGCTGCAACTTCTCCACCAGCACTCGCTGCTTCACCTTGCACTTTTATGTTACAGAGACAGCTTCTTAAACCTCATGAACCAAACTATGCTGGTTTTAGACTTTTCTTCTGCAGCTTACTCACCGTTCTCAGCCTTCACAGAACTGAAGAGAGTTAGGCCTATCTCTGGATTAGTGTTTTGCTTAAGGGGATATTGTGGCTGGGTTTGATCTTCTATCCAAACTATTTAGACTTTCTCTGTATCAGCAAAAAGCCTATTTCATTTTTTTTTTTTTGTATCATTCATATATTCACTGAAGCGCCACTGGCCAGTTAGCCAACTGGTGAAAGAGGCGCTGGCTTTTGGCCTATCTCAGCTTTCACTATGCCTTCCTCACTAAGCTTAATCATTTCTAGCTTTTGATTTAATGTGAAAGGTAGGTGACTCCTCCTTTCACTTGAGCATTTAGAGATCACTGTAGGGCTAATTGGCCCAATTTCAATATTATTGTGTCTCAGGAGTTAGGGAGGCCTGAGGAGAGGGAGAGAGATGGGAAATGGCTGCTCCATGGAACAGTCAGAGCACATACTTCATTTATCGGTTAAGTTCACTGTCTTATATGGCTGTGATTTGTGGCATCCCAAAACAATGACAATAGTAACATCAAAATTCAGATCACCATAACAGATCTAATGATGATGAAAAATGGCAAGAATTAAAATGTGACACAGAGACCCAAAGTAAGCACATGCTATTGGACAAACGGTGCCAATAGACTTGTTCAATCTAGAAGTGTCACCAGCTTTCAATTTGTATAAAATGCTATGTCTTCTAAGACAAGGTATGCTTGTGTTTTGTTATGGGGGAAAACTATGTTTGGAAAGCTTTAGGGGCAAATTGGTCACTAAGGTAACTGAGTTAATCAATGGGCAGTCTTTTTTTCCCAGAATATGCAAGGTTCTTTTCAAAGCCTAGAAATAGGAGGCATTAGATTTTTGGTTTGGTTTGGTTCTGCTCTGTTTTTCTTTGTATGGAGCATAAAAAGTAATTTTTCAAGATGTACCTAAGCATTGAGTTAATGGAATGTGCCTACTCCCTAAAGCTATTCCAATGTCTTAACTACGAAGAAACTACGAAGTATATGGTAATGGAATATATGAATGACGACTGATTTTGGAAATGTCAGCTTAATTCAGAAATTCTACATTAAAAATAGAATTTTTGAAAATTAAACTATTTGGATTAATTCATCTATGTACCGTTTTCTGCCCTCTGTTGTCTAAAAGATTGAAGAACATTCAAGTTTCTGTGTTTAGCAGTTCCTGTTGTTTGAATCCCATGCAATTGTTTTCATGCTAAGATGTAGTTATGCTGCACAGGTGACCCATGCATTTGTACACTAGGAATGGGAATAGTTCAGGCCATTGCTGGCCTCATTCACTAGGAAGAGAGTCCTGTTTCTCCAGAAACCCAAAACTGAAAGGGCAAGCTCTCAGTAGAAGAGAAAAATACGTCTGTTGGGCTCACCTGTAAAACCTCATTTAGAAAGTGTGCTTGGGCCTCCTGGAATAGGAATGGTGCTGTATCGCAAGATACGCCAAGGAAAATAAGGGGAGAGAATCCTAATCCTCTTATGTCCTGAACATTAAAGATAGGGCAGTTTTCCCTCAAGGCAGCATGGAGCAGCAACCACTGTCAAAGAGATAGAAAGCCAGATGCTAATTAAATGCAGTGAGATGGATTTTCTCCAGTTCTACTGCAGTAGGAGAGAGACCCCAGTGAACTCAGTGTATACTGAGCTCAACTCTATGGAAACTAAAATGTAGGAGTCCTCATAAGCACTGGGAGGAAACATACTAAAGGAAACATACTAAAGGTCATTACAGGATGTGATGAGGCCATTTATGTGTGCTAATTTGTGCTTATTGAAGTTAGGTTCCTACCCTTCCCCAGAGACTGGAAGATGAGGGCTTTATACTTCTCGATGATTACATTTCAAAGAGATGGTGCCCAAGTCTCTGGCAAAGACATTCCTGGGTTGTAGAAGATACATGTACAGCTCAAAGGCCAGAGAAAGGATTTACAGTTGTAAGCTTTCTAAAGTAAATGCTCCAAGAAAAGGGAATTTAGGAGTTTATTTTCAAGTATTGGTTAGAACAAACAGCAAATATTTTTCGTGGTATTGAAACTTCTCAGGCAGGCATTTTGAGGTTACTGGGATTCCTAGGGGCATGGCTTTGACCTTCTAGAAATTGTAGTAGTGTTTCTTCAAGTCTCTTAGTGTTGAAAAGTGGATGAAATTAGTTGTACTGAAAGTTGTAGCTCTTACAGGCCAAAGTTGAACCCTAGCTGGAAAGAGGCCTCAGAGGAACTGACTCAAGTTTGGTCAAGGAGAGAGTCTGTCACCACCTTGGGAGAAACTCAAAGGGGAAAATAGGATGGTTGTCAGGGGCAACAGCCACCCACTAAGGAGGTGCATGTCCTTCCAGTGGTGACCTTGGAGCCAATTGTATGTTGATGAGGAAAATGTCATTTCCTTATATGCCAACAATCATTTGTTGAGTGACTTCTGTTTAAGGATGCACTTCCTGGCTGTCCCCTGACATTTTCTTCTTTGTCAAGTTAAATGTTATCTTGTGAGGAAGGGTTAGGAATTCAGGGTTTCACATCTAAGCTTATGTTGATTTTCATCCATCTTGCGCTTCTTTAGATCAAGGATCAGAAGCTTGAACATGACATGGAGACATGAAATAATTCTTTTTTTTGATCAAGCATTTATTTCCTTCCTCTTATGGTAGAAGCAATTATGTGAATTTTAAATAATCAGTAAATTATTGAATTAACAGTAGCAGAAACATACAATCTAATGTATAAATTATTTTTTGCCATTGCTCTCATTTATTGCTTCAGCCTTCTAGTTGCACTGATATTTCAAGCACTGCAATTAACAATGACCACTTCTTCCCCATAGTATTACTATTTTTTAAATATTTTATTGCATTTTAGGTTTTAGGGTATGTGTGAAGAACATGCAGGATTGTTGCATAGGTACATACGTGGCAATGTGGTTTGCTGCCTTCCTCCCCATCACCTATATCTGGCATTTCTCCCCATGTTATCCCTCCCCAACTCCCCACCCCTCCGCTGTTCCTCCCCTGGTTCCCCCCGGCCCCGGCCAAAGACCTCAGTGTGTGTTGCTTCCCTCCCCATATCCATGTGTTCTCATTGTTCAACACCCGCCTATGAGTAAGAACATGTGGTGTTTGATTTTCTGTTCTTGTCAGTTTGCTGAGAATGGTAGTTTCCAGGTTTATCCATGTCCCTACAAAGGACATGAGCTCATTGTTTTTTATGGCTGCATAGTATTCGATGGTGTATATGTGCCACATTTTCCCTGTCCAGTCTATCATCAATGGGCATTTGGGTTGGTTCCAAGTCTTTGCTATTGTAAACAGTGCTGCTATGAACATTTGTGTGCATGTGTCCTTATAATGGAACGATTTATAATTCTTTGGATGTATACCCAGTAATGGTATTGCTGGGTCAACTGGTATTTCTATTTCTAGGTCCTTGAGGAATTGCCACACTGTCTTCCACAATGGTTGAACTAATTGACACTCCCACCAACAGTGTAAAAATGTTCCTATTTCTCCACATCCTCTCCAGCATCTGTCTCCAGGTGTTTTAATGTTACCGTTCTACCTGGTGTGAGACGGTATCTCAATGTGGTTTTGATTTGCATTTCTCTAATGACCAGTGATGATAAGCATTTTTTCATGTTTGTTTGCCTCATATATGTCTTCTTTTGAAAAGTGTCTGTTCATATACTTTGCCCACTTTTGAATGGGTTTGTTTGTTTTTTTTCTTGTAAATCTGTTTTAGTTCTTTGTAGATTCTGGATATTAGCCCTTTGTCAGATGGGTAGATTGCAAAAATTTTTCCCATTCTGTTGGTTGCTGATTCACTCTAATGATTGTATCTTTTGCTGTACAGAAGCTATGGAGCTTTTAGATCCCATTTGTCTATTTTGGCTTTTGTTGCCAATGCTTTTGGTGTTTTAGTCATGAAGTCCTTGCCTATGCCTATGTCCTGAATGATTTTACCTAGGTTTTCTTCTAGGGTTTCTATGGTGTTAGGTCTTACGTTGAAGTCTTTAATCCATCTGGAGTTAATTTTAGTAATTTTTTTATATGAAAGCCACAGTTTTATTTGTTTATTTTTATTGTACTTTGGGTTCTGGGTACATGTGCCAATGCAGGATTGTTGCATAGGTACACATGTGGCAATGTGGTTTGCTGCCTCTATCCCCCTGTCACCCACATCTGGCATTTCTCCCCATGTTATCCCTCCCTGACCTCCCATGCCCCTCCACTGTCCCTCCCTTGTCCCCCATCAACAGACCCCAATGTGTGATGCTGCCCTCCCTGTGTCCCTATTGTTCAAAACCCACCTATGAGTGAGAACACATGGAGAAATCATATCTAGAGGGTTTATTTTGCCATTTGCCCCCCCCCCC
>NW_016107336.1:185786-221563 GCF_001604975.1 Cebus imitator
TGCCAAAGAGTTTGAAAGCCTGTTCCTCTTCCTTCTACTTATGAAAGGACTGCAATTTTCAAAGTTCTTTCCTTTGGGTCTTCCATAACTGGGGTTAACAATGTATGACCCATGGGCCAAATCTATCCCACCGCCTGTTTTTGTAAATAAAGTTTTATTGGAACACAGCCACATACATTGATTTTCATACTGTCTGCAGCTGCTACAGATGAATTGAGTCATTTCCACAGAGACAGCATGACCTACAAAGCCTTAAGTATCAGTTATTTGGTCCTCTTCATGAAAAGTTTACCAACACCAGCTCTATGTATTCATAGACAAATTGTTTTTTTCCATCATACTTATATTTTCTATCTATTTGAATCTACTTCAACTAGAAGGCACACAGAACCCATATTGCTACCTTTATATTCCCAAAAAACTTTCATTTGAGTCACTGAACTTGAAATAACAGCATTGTTTCAGGCCCCAGTGAAGCTTCAAAGACAGAGATCAAGCGTATACCGAGCTAAGCTAAGCAGGTTTCCTCATAAACTAGAAACTTTGACTGGCTCACATGATTAAAGACTTTCATCACACACAACAGAGGAAGATATAAATAATCTCAGTAAAGTGACTGTTCTTCATTAATTATAAAGAAATGTGTAGCTAAGTCTCTATTTTGAAAATAAAAATAAAAACACAATAATAAAAACCTTTCTTTCTTCTTTTGCAAAACAAATGTAATCCTTCCTCCTAACTTACTCATGCTTTTGACAAAATCCATCTCCACTTTTCCTCTGCAGAGAATTCAAAAGTCTTATAGTCCAAAAGGGTCAGAGGAGGACTTTAGTTTGTAATATTATTGTTTCTGTGCTCTTAGGTAAAGAAAGGGCAACTTTTAAAAGTTTTTAAGCTCACAGACAAATATAAGCAACACTAGATGCTCATGTTCTCTCTCTCTCTGAATTTTGACATATTAAAATGAAGCTGATCACTTTGTATCCCTAGGATGGTTAAAAACACAGATAATAACAAGTAGTGATGAGGACGTGGAGAAATTTGAACCCTTGTGCACTGTGGATAATCAACATAAAATGGTGCAGCTGCTATGGAAAGCAGTGTGGCATTTCCTCAAAGAATTAAAAATAGAATTTTTCTATATCCCAGCATTTCCACTTCTGGGTGTATATCCAAAATAATTGAAAACCGGATCTTGGAGAGAGAGTTGCATATCCATGTACATAGCAGTATTGTTCACAAAAGCCAGGAGGTGGAAGCAACCCAAGTGTCTATTGACAGATGAATGGATTTTTTTAAAAGTAGTCCATACATGCAATGGAGTATTCTTCATCATTAAAAAAGAAAGGAAATTCTGACACATTATATAGCATGGATGAAACTCGAGGACATTGTATTAAATGAAATAAGGCAGTCACAAAAAAAACAAATACTGTATGATTCCACTTAATAAGCTACCTAGCAGAGCCAAGCTCATAGAGACAGGAAGTAGGATGGTAGTTGCCAGGGACTGACTGGGTTGCAGGGGAATGAGGAGTTACTGTTTGGTGAATACCAAGTTTCCGTTTGACAAGTTGTAAAGTTCTGGAGTTGGTTCCACAATGATGTGAATACATTTAACACTGCTCAACTATGCACTTATAAATGGTTAAGATGATAAATTTTGTTACTTATAATCTACCCAAATGTTGGTAAAAAAACGAAGCTGTCAGTACCATGGACAGACAAACTCTCTATTTAGCCTCTACATGGTTTCACAGAAATTAATCTATTTAGCTCTATCAGGTGACTGGATGTTTTAATGAGGGGAGAACTCAAATCAAGTTGATTGATCTGTTTGCATCACTTGTTCCTGTAATAGTGTGTAGAATATAACCTCGGGCAAGATTTTCTATTAACCCAATGATGAGGACCAGCAGAGTCCCTTTCATGAGTTTGCCAGTAACTAAAAAAAAATGGGTTTGACGGTTTGCATTTGTCTTTGAACACGGTAGAGATCAGCTGGGTTCCCATCAGTCCCATGGCCAAATCCTTTATCCCCTCACTAACTCCAGCCAAGATTATACTAAGAAGCAGGATTTGAATTCTAAATTGCTGCCTTGGCCCAGACCTTTAGTCATATCAACCCAGCTCAAACCAACTCGGGGTCAGTCTCTAGAACTAAGAAACTGTTAGACAATATTATGGAACAAAGCTCCATTCATGATGTCATAAAAAACCTGTCTCAAGCAAATAAAAGAAAATGATGTGTGCTATTTTTGTTTGTGAATTAAGGATTGCCTGTTCATCAGCTTCCACTGGGCGTGCTACCTTTATTTCAAAATAAGTGTAAAAATAGTCGTCAAAAAACAAAACTCAAAAGTTTCACTCACAAAAGACAAGTGGAGAAGTCTGGATGCTCAATTAGGGGAGTAGTGTGCTTCCTGCTCTGTCTCGCTGCCTTGTCATTACCATGAGGATGATGGCGTTCTGTAACACCAAGAACGCCTCAGCAAGAGCTTTGAGTAGCACTGTGCTTTTTTATATGAAAGCCACAGTTTTATACTTAGAGAAATCATATCAATCATATCTATTACATACGTTTTTAGATTTCTTCTTATGCTTGTTTTTCAGTTTTTTTTTTTTTTTTTTTTTTTTTTTTTTTTTTTTGATTTTTTTTTTTTTTTTTTTTTTTTTTTTTTTTTTTTTTTTTTTTCAATTGCAGTTAGGGTAAATGTTTGATTCTCAAACCTCCCATTTAAATATTCTGGGATTGTTTTTTTCTGTGATAGTATGTGGTTACTAAAGGTTGATTTTTCCCTGATACAGGTAGAAGAATAATTCATTTTCCCTATTTGAAGATAATGGATATTTTTCCATACTGTTTTTATCATTAGCTGACAAATGCTTGGGTGCAATCCAGCTAAACCCAGACCCTGCTTCTGGCTGAAACCTCTTGCCATGCAAGAGGAGAAGGCTGAGTCTGAACAAAACACAATATGCTAAGCGTGCAGAATGGGAGAGCACATTTCTAAATTCCTTGGACATTTTCTTAGATTTAGAAGCTTTCATTATTCAATTAAAATGAAAGCAATTTAATGAAATTTAAGAAAACAAAAGAAATAGAAAATGTAACGACTATACCTATTGAACAAATTAATTAAAAACCTTGCCAAAAGCAAACTGTAGACCCAGATTGCTTCATGAATGAAGTTTCCCAAATATTTAATAAATAATATTAGTTTTACAGAAACTGACTCTAGATAATATAGACAGAGGAAAGTGCCACCCACGGAAAGAAACTTCACATGTTCTCACTTATGTTGGGGAGCTAAACATTAAAACAATTGAACTCAGAGAGATAGCTAATAGAATGATGGTTTACCAGAGGCTGGGAAGGTTAGTTAGGAAAGGAAGGAAGTGGACATGGTTAATGGATATAAAAAAGTAGTTGAAAATGAATAAGATCTATTTTGCTAGCACAACAGGTGACTATAGTCAATAATAATTTCATCATATATTTTAAAATAACAAAGTGCATTTAAGGGTTTGTAAGTCAAAGGATAAATGCTTGAGGTGACACTCATTTACTCTGATATGATCATTACACATTGCATGTCTATGACAAAACATCCCACATACCCCATAAATATACCTACTGTATATCCACAAAAATTTAAAATTTAAAAAAATGTATGCATCCTTTGCTTCTCAAACTGTGTACAATATCTCCTGGGGATCTTGTTGAAACACAGATACTGATTCAGCAGTTCTGGGCTGGATCCCGAGATTCTCCATTAAAAAAAATTGTTTTTACATTTTCAATTGTAGAAATTTGCATTTTAAAATAAACCAATAGATGATATTGATACCCCTGGTGTTCAAACATTTGACAGATATAAATACGTATAAATTAATTCCAGCACTTTGGGAGGCTGAGGCAAGTGGATCATGAGGTCAAGAGATTGAGACCATCCTGGCCAACATGGTGAAACCCCATTTCTACTAAAAATACAAAAAAAAAAAAAAAAAAAAAAAAAATTAGCTGGATGTGGTGGCACATGCCAGTAGTCCCAAATAATCACAAGGCTGAGGCAGGAGAATTGCTTGAACCCTGGAGGCGAAGGTTGCAGTGAGCCAAGATCATGCCACTGCCCTCCAGCCTGGGTGACAGAGCAAGACTTTGTCTCTAAATAAACAAATAAATATCAAAAACCAAAATGAGGAAAGACTAGCCTAAGTTGAATTCCATAACATGGTAATGATACCCTAAGACAGAAAAATTATAGGCCAATACTCATATAAACATAAAAACATTATGTAAAATATTAGGAAATTGAATCTGGTGATGTATTTAAAAGGATAATGTATCACAATTAAAGTTGGATTGGTCCTGTGAATGCATAGTTTAATATTCAAAATCAACCAATATTAATTATACAATTAGCAGAATAAAGGGGAAAATCTTATCAATTTATAGGTGCAGATAAAATTTAATAAAATTTTACATCCATTTATTCTTAAAACTTTAAGCAAGGTAGAAATAGGGAACTTCTAAACTCTGATATAAGGTACTTACAAAAACTAAAATGAAAACCCACAGCAGATAACAAACTTAATTGTGAAATAGTGAAAGATATTCTCCTGAAATTAGAATAGGAAAAGATGGACTGTTTTCACCTCTTCTGTTCAGCATGACACTAGAGGGCCTAGCCAGAGCAATAAAGGAAGAGAAGGTAATAAAGGTTTGAAGATTGAAAAGCAATAAATCATTATTTGTGAATGACATAATTATGTATCTACAAGATACAGTAACGTCTGCTCATAAACTATTAGAACTAAATGAATTTAGCAAGATCTCTGGATACAAGGTCAATATAAAAAAAATAAATTGTATTGCTATGTATCAGCAACACACATTGAAAATAACTTTTGAATTCTATTTTTAGCCACATAAAAACAAAATGAAGAGAGGTAGCATATTCATGGACTAGAAGACTCAATATTGCAAAGATGCCAGTTCTCCCCAAATTGGTCTCAAGACGCAATCTAATTCTAATAAAAAACCCAATAGGTTTCTTTATGGAAATTGACAAACTGATTCTAAAATATGTGTGAATTAGCCAAATGAGGTGGCACATGCCTGTGGTCCCAGCTGCTTGGGAGAATAAGCTGGGAAGATTACTTGAGCCCAGAAAGTAGAGGCTGCAGTGAGCCATGATCATGCCACCGCACTCCAACCTGGGCGCAACAGAGTGAGACTCTGTCTCAAAAAACAAAGTATGTGTGGAAATTCAAAGGACCAAGAATAGTCAGAGCAATTGGAGAACCAAGTTAAAGGATGTATACTACTAGATGTCCAGTCTAATGATGAGGCTACAGTGATTAAAACAATATAGTACAGGTGCAGGATAGGCAAAGACACCAGAGTAGAAAATGAGAAAGTGCCTAGATTTAGATTCAAACATATGTAACCGTCTAATTCAAGGCAAAATTACGATTGCAGTGAAATAGGCTCTGTAAAATAAATGATGTATAATCAATTGGTTATTTTTAAAAAGCTGTCATTATGCATATCCTCCATGAGCATATCTATTTTGCTTTGGTTTAAAAGTCTTGATATAGCTCAGTATTTCAAGGATAGGGATGAGAATTGACAGAAAATCTACATATTTCTTCCCTAAAATGACTCTTGAGAAGTAACTGAGCAACTATTTGTCTTTCTAAATATGGGCATTACCTTATCATATACATATACAAGAAGTGAGTTAAATGATAAATGTGTGACTTATTTCCTCTGAATAGTTTAATTTTTTTCCTAAAGTAGGAAAGTGCTAATAATAACAGTCACAGCTGATTGAGTTTTATGTTTAAGGCAACGTGCTTGGTCTTCATATGTGAATTCTCATTCCATGACAGTCCACTGCTAAACTTAATAAAAATGATTTAAGAAGTCATCACAGTTTGTGTTAGAGACTAAGTGTTTGTGCCCACCCCACCACCAGGTTCATATGTTGAAGCCCTAACCCACATGCGGCTACATTTGATGTAAGGGAGTAACTAAGTTATATGAGGTTATAAATGTGGATCCCTGGTCTGACAGAATCAATGTCTTTGCAAAAAGAGACACCAGAGAGCTCTCTTTCTCTGAGCACACGAACCAAGCAGAGGCCTTGTGAGCACACAGCAAAAAGCACCACAGCTGTCTGCAAGCCAGGAAGTGAGCCCACATTAGAAGCCAAAAAGGTCAAGGTCTTGATCTGGGACTTCTGCTCTTTAAAATGTGAGAAAATAAATTTCTGTTCTTGAAGCCACTCTGTGGTATTTTGTTATGGCAGTCCTAGCAGACTAATATATCAAGCCAAAATTCTGCCCAGGAGAGAGCAAAATATTGTATCTTTAGTTCTTCTGTATATACATACATGAAAGCCTATCTGCACAAGTTTGTTCATGTACAGATCAGCTTGGCAAACTGATCTAGCTTGTGAGGCTTAAAAGGGCAGTGATAGTGTCATGCTTAAGTGTTCTCACACTGGAATCCCATAGCTTGGGTTTAAGTGCAACTCTGCACCTTGGGCAGGTCATGTAACATCTTTATCTACCAAGTGGAGATAACAGTGCTCACCTGTCAGCGTTGTTGTGAGACTTACATAAAGTACTATGTGGAAAGCACAGAGTGCATAGTTCTAATACATAATAAATGTTACCATGGTGATGATGGGAAGAAATCAAGTCTTCACACAAAATGTCCTGTTCAGGCAAAATATTTGTCTAGATGACATCTGACATAGCTACGCATAGTTAGGATTTTTTTAATTTGGTTCACAATTATTAGCTAGCTTTCATTCTAACCATAGATAATAAGAACAACTAAAAACCCTCAATCTAACACTGCTGTCTTTCTCAGCCTGATAAAAAGTCAAAGCAGTAAGAATGTAAAACCTAACTATCTTAACGCTGTCTTTTGATGACTTCATTTTAGCAGTGTTGATCCAACTGTGGGTAGAGAAGCCGCCAAGCAGGCAAGCTTATTTCCATTAACTTGGCACCACAAAACATGTTGAACAAGGGCACTATTATCTTTTAGATAACAGGTGGTAGCTGGGGTATTAAGCTGTTCTGGGCAGGATTTCAGATTTCTATTCTTCACTGCTTTGGGCAATACACTTGTATCATAAAGCGATCAATAATAATTAGGTGACTGGAATGAAACACAGTACACCATTATACTTCCTACATCTGGAAGGAGAAGCCCACTTAACTAGCTCTAAATCAATGAATTTTCTTTTTATTCCTGGGGGAAGTGTTAAAGGCAGCAGAGAACAGGGTGGAAATGTGAATTGTGGATCTGAGCGCAATCACAAAAAAATTAGATGTTATGATACACCCTCTTACAAGTAATAGAAGCAAACCCCAGAGCATCGAGTGTGTGTCTAACAACAAACATATTCATTGAATGGCATTCTCTTTCGCCACAGGGTGACTTGTTTCACATTTAATGAAAAAATCTGTCCTGATAGGTGATATATGGGTGAAAGGACAAAGTGAAGGTTGTACGTGGGGCTTAACATAGTTTATTTTTCAGATCTTAGTTTAAGCAAGTCACGTTTTACCACATTCCCTTAACAGGGGACCAATAAATGGAGAAGGAATTATTTCTTTTACACTTCATCGTTCTCAGAAAAGACAACTGATATTTATTCTGTTCAAATTTGATTTGAAGTTCCCGGTGCAGACTGGTGCAGAGAGATAGAAAATGGAACCTGTAAGTTGTAACATAAATTCTCCTCCGTGCACTCCCAAGAATGTGCAGCCTGGTTCTTGCAAAGCTATCTTTCCTCCTTTGCTTCTGACTTGTCACTTTTAGGATGGTCTTCAAGAATAGTCAATCCTATTTTCCAAATTCAGTAATCCTTCCTTCTGTAAAATTACTCACCTCTGAAGCTTCCTGCTGGCTTTCTTCCCCCAATACTTCAAGTTTCCATCTTACTTTCCGGAGACTTGGAGAGAGATTAAGCAAGTGTTAAGAGCAACCCTTCTACACTCTTGTCTGACCTATTTGAAGAAATGACCAGGAAGAGACTTATTGTGGCATTTATTGCTCATAACCACCGTTTCTTTCATTAACGGCAGTTTACTGGCCAGCTGCATGATTTTATTATGTGATGGCTGAGTGTTTTATTCCCCCTCAGAAACTATTGGAACAGTACAAAGAAGCAGAGTTAGTAAGAATGTTCAAATTTTTTTTTATTTGGGAAATAAAACATAAATTGAGAAAATGGGTTAAGCACCAATATGCAGTTTAACAATATGCAGTATAAAGGGAACACGATGTAACCACTGCCCAAGTCCAAAACATGAAATATTGACAGCACCTGAATGCCTCTTAATGTACTTTTCTAATTTCCCCTTCCCACCGGAAGTAGCCACTGTCCTGATATTGTAATCATAGCCTTCCTTTTCTTTGTAGTTCTTAAGCTTAGAGATACGTTTCTCTAAACTACATATTGAGCTTTTCCGGTTTTTGAACTTTATATAAATGGAATAATACTGTATGTATTCTTTTGCTGTGTTTTTTTTTCACTCAGCATGACTTGTAAGATTCATTCATGTGTTTACTGGTTTCTTTTGAAAATTTGCAAACGTAAGAGAAGTTGAGAGAATTTTATAATAACTATATATTCTATAATTGCATAGCCATCATATAACTAAGATCCACCTGTATCTATTGCTTTTTCTTTCTGAAGTGTTTTAATGTAAATTACAGACATCTGTAATCACACATCTCCAAAAAAAATAAGGAAATTGTTCTGTATAATCCAAGACCATTATCATACGTAGCACAACTAATTAAAATTCCCTTATATAATCTAATACCTAGTTTATATTCATATTTACCTAGCTGACCCCAAAATGCTTCAACAGCTGGTTTGTTCAAACAAAGATCCGATCAAAATTCATGAAGAATGCACTTTTGACAGCATGCTGAAAATGAGGCTGTTTCCCTTCCTTTTCCACATATACCTACTCAGTTAACAGAACTCCCGTAGGACCTGGCTGCAGATACTTCTCCCATAGTCAAGAGGAAAACAAGTATCCTCCTCTGTGTTAATGACATGATTTGCCTCATACTCTATCAATCTAGAAGAAAGTATGCTGTCTGAATTACTGTCAGAAGACAAGCCTAATATAAATGAAATCAAAACCAAAGTTGTCATCTTGGGGAGATACTCTGTAGGGCTGGGTTGCTTGAGGTTCAGCAAGTCTATAGTTTTATTTATTAGGGGAATGCACATGAGGGCCAGCCCAGCCAAGGGAGCTCATTAGAACACAGGTCTCTACTGACTGAAGTTTCTACAGAGACCACAGGAGTGCAGGGAGATCGATGGTTGGTCATTCTGCTCCATTAGGATCTTCCAGGTCAGTCATGTCTTCCTTGCTTGATATTGCTGGACTTAGGTTTTTGGTTGTGTTTATTTCAAATGTTTACTAGAAAACTCTTGATGAAAGAGCATGGCCCCTGCTGAATGAGCTGACCTCCCTGGTGCCTTTTTACAACAGAACACCTCATTTGCTTTCTGCAATCTTGTATTTAGATCAGCATCTCCCAGAGGTTTTTTCTCAGAGTACTAGTCCCGTGGTACTCCATAAAAGGGTGATATTGTCCAGTGAACTGGGGAGAAACACTGGGTTGAACTGAGTTACACTGCTTTCTTTATTCCAAAAATTCTTGGGGCCTTCAGTGTGCTAATGAACATAGTGATTCTCTAGTGGTACATGGCATTTCCCAAAATTATTTGTGCTCAGAACCCTTTGCTCAGAGCATTTCTGTGGGTTACTATTCTGTAAAAACAGACTCTAGAAGAGTGCTGATGTAGATGACTTGGATATAATTGTAGATCATAGTAAATAAACATTCTTATCTCTTTCCTCATGGTCCATGAAGAGTTTATCCAAGCTCATTATATAGCTTTACATAAGTACAGTGGTTGGAAATGAGGAATTTTGTTCACATGGACTCTGCTAAAGTTCCTATTGTGATCATGGGGGAGGGGCTCACATAAGAGCAGAGATCAGGACCTATGCTTCTTATCTTACAACAAAGACAGTGAGCCCTCAGACTTCAAGCTTGTCCAACCCACAGCCTCTAGGCCACAAGCAGCCCAGGACAGCTTTGAATGCAGCCCAACACAAATTCGTAAACTTTCTTAAAACTTATGGGTTTTTTTGTGTGTGATTTTTGTTTGGCTCATCAACTATTTTTAGTATTAGTATATTTTATGTGTGGCTCAAGACAATACTTCTGATGTGGCCCAGGGAAGGCAAAAGATTGGACATCCCTGATTTAGATAGACGTTCCATATGGTTTGGATTTTTAGAGGGGAAAAAAGTTCTAAAGTGTACCGCCTCTCTCGGCTTTTGAGGATCACTTGGCCTTAGTTGACAAATATAAAAAGAATTTTCTGGCTGGGCACAGTGGCTCACACCTGTAATCCCGGCAGTTTGGAAGGCCAGCACAGGAGGATTGTTTGAGCCCAGGAGTTCAAGACCAGCCTGGGCAACACAGCGAAACCTTGTCTCTACAGAAAATACAAAAGTTAGCCGGGTGTGGTGCCGCACTCCTGTAGTCCCAGCTACTTGGGGGGCTGAGGTGGTAGGATCACTTAAGCCTGGCAGGTGGAGTTTGCAGTGAGCCAGGATTGCACCACTGCACTCCAGCCTTGGCAACAGAGTGAGACTCTCTCAGAAAAGAATAATTAAAAATTTTCTTTCTTTATGAATCAGTGATTTGGAAAGCTTTCCTTGGATTACTGAGTAATTGAAAACCTTCTTATCTAGTAATAACTGGGTTACTGGCAATATAGTTAGGTATTCTTGGTACCTAAATATAGGTAAGAGCACCAATATGTAGTGCTCTACAAATTGCCTATAGATTAATGTGACTTTTCCTTGGATATGTTTACCATATCATGTTATCTACAATTAGGCATTCAGAGTTGGATTCTTTTTTCTTTTTTACATTCCTTTCCATTTTCAACATATCATTCGATTGACAGCCTCGTTTATTTTCTCATTAACTTCCTTGTAAAATAAAAGATCAACTGATATTTGCCACCTGGTCTTTTGAAATGGAAGACCACTAGGTTTTTCTCATCGTTCCACTTTCTCCTCTTTGATATATTGTTTATGTAAACTTAATTTTGAAACATCTCTTGATCCTAAAAAAAAATAAAATAAAAAGCATTTTCTCTTGAGATAGCATAAATGTGGATTGATTGTTTCATTTGGAATTGTTATATTGTTGCATCATACTAATATGTGGGTTGATTGTTTTGAGTCATTCTAGGCTGCAGTTATTATATCATATGAATAATTCTCATTAGTCATGAAGCCAGATGGGAAGTGAGGGCATGTTCTAGGTTCTGGAGGCTCATTTCATTTGTCACTTGGAGATTTCTAGCCTAAGAAGTTCCTTTCACTGGAGTTGTAAGATCTACAAAAGATAAAAGCTATAGATTTTACTTGCAAGTAAATTACTCAGCAGTAAGCTACCACAAATTTTATCATTTCTCAATTGCATTTCCCCCTTCAACTTTCTATTCCCTCAGAATGTAATTTAAAGGCAGTTGAGCAGAGAATTCAACAGAGACAGATTATCCTGGAGACAAATCTAAATCACCCTTGCTCTGGTCATCTGAGCAGGACCAAATGACTTGTTTCAACATCAATATTGCTTTTTCTCCAACTTCCTCACCTTTTTTTTTTCTTAAATAAAAAAGCAATACTTAAAAGTTATGGAACATAAGATTTTCTTTCTTCCATCAGTACTGGGAGCATGTATGAAATACCCGGCCCAAAAATTGTACATCTAGCTATATATTCTAGAAAAATTCTTATGCATGTATACATGGGTGCCTGAGCAAGTATGATCACAGTAGCGATGTTTGTATGCCATGTTGTGGGAACAATTTAACTTGCCTTCAGCTACAGGCTGGTTAAATAAATCACAATACGTACATCCTATGAATGTGGCATGCAGTACTCAAAAAAAATGAGGTGGGAAGAGCTTTGGAAACACTTGATAATTTAGAGGAAGAAAAGGCCTTGTTTGTAGAAGAATATGCATAGAATGATTCATTTATGTTTTTAAAATGGTATTTGTATATAGTGTGGGAAGATGTGAGTGTTGTAGGGGAGAGGCAGGGAAAAGATGGAGGTAGTAGTGGATTTGATGAGTTGGGCTATGAAGGGAGAGACAGTGAAAAGGACTGTTTTCTCTTTAATCTTGAATTTTTTATGGTAAAATATTTTCGTGTATTTTTATAAATAAGTGATAAGTGTGTGTGTGTGTGTGTGTGTGTATTTGTGTGTGTGTGTGTGTGTGTGTGTAAAAGAAATTTTTTTAATGCCCTATTTTTAACAAATTCATCTAAGCTAAGTATTCCACCAAGGAGAATGAGCCCGTTCAAGATGCTTATTTTACATTCATCAGTGTCACGCTGGACACAATGGTTCACACCTGTAATCCCAGCACTCTGGGAGGCAGAGGTGGGTGGATCACCTAGGTCAGGAGTTCAAGACCAGCCTGGCCAAAATGGTGAAACCCATCTCTGCTAAAAATACAAAAGATTAGCCAGGCGTGCTGGCGGGCCCCTGCAGTCCCAGCTACTTGGGAGGCTGAGGCAGGAGAAATGCTTAAACCCAGGAGGCAGAGGTGGCAATGAGTCAAAATCGAGCCATTGCACTCCAGCCTGAGCGACGGAGCAAGACTCCATCTCAAAAAAAGAAAGAAAGGATTCATCAGTGTCAGTGTCAATGAGACATAGGATTCCCTGGTTCATCACAAATTCATGTGGAGATGGAGACTGGGAAAATACATTAAGGAGGTATGATAGCTTTCAGTAAATACAGCATAGACTGACATGGTGGCTCAGAAGAAGAGTTTACAAAAATGACTAAGCTAGAACTACTGTCACTATTAGTAGAGGTGGTCCTTTGTCCTTTATCTCCAGACTCCTCATTTCCAAAGTACTGGGTCACATGCAGGCAGATTTCAGAACAACAGAGTGGAACAGAAAGCTGGGAGAATTTTCCTAGTTTTCCTGTTTTTTCCTTCCTTTACAAACCAGAGCAAAGATCAGTGTGTTTTAAACTGGAGATTTGATAATTTTTCAGGTATGGTGAGTCCAACAGATAAGAAGACAACTGCTGTTGAAAAGATTGTTTTGCTCTCAAATCCCAGGAGCAAGTGGCATCCCACCCAAGCAGGGCCACACGCAGGGGAGGTATGGGAGGAAAATGTGGGCATGAGCCTTTTTTGTGGTTTCCATAGAAAAGAACAGGCAAGACAGAATAAGCAGTCTTAGGATGGGCTAGTGGGAATACTTTCAGTCAGCTCTGTCACTTAGGGGCATTGTGTAGTCGTCTAGTGCCTTGCCCTGGGGTGCTGAGGACAGGTGCACAGTGGCTGAGAGCATAGTAGCTCATTAAAGGAGCTGGTCAGGACTGTGGGCTCTGAATTGATTCATTGGGATATGAAAGGCATGTTCAAAATATTCCATTCATTATCTCTGGGAATCAGCCAGTCATAGAAGAGGCAGTCCATCCAGGGTCAGCAAAGCCCCGAGATGTCAAAGCATCGGTAATACAGAATAAAAGTGCATGGGAAATACACAGTGGTAAAGATGCAAGAATCGCCATGCCTTTTGAGGTTTCATGCCTACTTTTCATATTAAGGCAGAGCTTGAAGGCAAGTTTAGAGAGCCTTCCTTGGACATACCAACCTTTGAATACAGTTTCTTGGGACCATTTTTGGCTACATTTGGCACTGCCATTGAGAAATCATTCTCCCACTAATATTTCAGGCAAGAGGGATATGTAAAACTTTTTTTTTTTTTTTTAACACATTTGGGTCTTTTCAGCTAACTTTGTTGGTCTATAAAAGCCAAACACAATTTGCTTTTTTCCTTTCTCTCTTCAGGCTCTTTCATATGTTGGTTCTGAATTGCAGACTAGATGTTTCTGGAAGAGTTTTTGCACCTTTGCTGGTTTATGTGGTTTTGTTTTGGTGTTTCAGTTGCCAGCATCACATTGTAAAGTCTCTGATGGTTTTCTGCATTTATTGCAGGCTGGAAATTTGGTTATTTTCTAAAGATCAGGGAGTTGCATTGGCCACTTTCTGAGCTGCATATTCATTTAGGGGAGAACCAGATTCCTGATTTTTCTATTTTGGTTCTACCGATCAATTAGGTGTTAGAGGCTTAAAACATTGCTGAAAAGCAGTTTACCTTTATATGCTATATTTCTAATTTTTACATTTTAATATTGGCTTCCTAGCTTTCTGTGGCCTAAACTTTATTAATTCCTTAATTGTCTGCTTAGATTTACTATTTTCATTTTTTTAACTAATGCTTTTGCTATCACAGGCATTTTTCCTTAACAACTTGATTGAGGTATAATTTATGTACCAGAAAATGAACCCATTATAAGTGTACAACTCAATCATTTCAATAAATTTAAAGAGTTGTGCAGCCATCACCATAATCCAGTTTTATAACCAAACATTTTACACCAAAGCATCCCCTTGTGTGGACACTTGGATTTTATACTGCTCTGTATTTTATTTTATTTTGTTTTATATTTTATTTTATTTTTTGAGGTGGATTCTCACTCTATTGCCCAGGCTGATGTGCAGTGTTGCAATCTCAGCTCACTGCAACCTCCACCTCCCGGGTTCAAGCAATTCTCCTGCCTCAACCTCCTGAGTAACTGGAATTACAGGCCACCATGCCTGGCCAATTTTTATATTTTTAGTAGAGACGGGGTTTCACCATGCTGGCCAGGCTGGTCTTGAACTCCTGACCTCAAGTGCGGCCCACTTTGGCCTCCCAAAGTGCTAAGATTACAGGTATGAGCCACCACGCCTGGCTTGCCCTGTATTTTAATAACTATATAATATTAGAGTGATCCTTGGCTTTTAGAATAGATTTTCTTGTTTTAAAATAAGTCCTTCTGACTTTATTCTTCTTTCATATAAAAATAATGTCTGCTCTCATGCTTTTCCCGTACCTCTGGCAATACAGGTTTTTGCCTAAAGGGATGGATTGCTTTGTTCTGTTCACTTTGATTTTCTGCCTCCAGACACCAAACACTCCCAGGCAGTCAGCTCCCCCTCACAGCTCGGTTTGTGTTAGCTGATTTATCTTATCCCTCCCATCCGTTGGGCTGGTATACTACACATCACAGCTTCTCTCTTTCCCAATGCCTCCCTCCTCCTCTTCTAAATTATTTAACTTTTCATAATTTCTTCTTTTTTCTTCCTTTTTCATGTTTGTTCTATCCAAAGTCAAAATTATCAAGGAAGGAGGGTGAGACCCTACCCCTGGTTAGTAAAAAGGAAACCATCGTATTTTTCTTCTTTCCCCCTAGTAACCCCATTTTCGCCAGTGTTTTATGGGTCAGTCATATACTAGGTCCACTGGTTGTCCCTTTGCACCAGACAGCCTACAGTATTTTACTTCCTGGAGCAGTGGTAAGCTTGTCCCAGTGTACAAGTTAAAGCAACTCCATCTTGGATGCTAATCCACCATGCTGGCTTCTGATTAACCCCAGGTCTTAGAAGCCCTCTGAGATTTCCAGTGTACCTGCTGTTCTTTGTGCAAGAGCATGTACTTACCATAAGTGCTGCCCTTAGGTTAAAGCAGCCTTGATATTACCAGGCTTCGGTTGTCCTAAACACTCTTTTCAATCATGTAGACCCTTTCCATATGGTATATAAGCCCTGGGTCTGAAAGAAGAATGGCCTGGGAATCCACTATCTCATCTCACCACTGCCCAAGACACAGTCATGGCTTCTGTTCATGAGTCCCTACTGTAAATTCAGAAGCTGAATTTGTCAGCCTCTCTTTGTCCTCTCGGCTTCCTCAGACGTCAGGGGAAGGTTTGCATACGCCTGCCTGCTGCAGAACACTTTGACCTCACTTAAACTTAGCTCTGATTTTGGAAGAGCTGCTGAAAGTAAGACCAGAAGAGAGGCATTGTGCATACCTTGTTAAGAGAGATGGTAAGAAGTGGAGAGTTTCTTACAAGGAAGAAGCTCCTGAGAATAAAGTGGAATTATGTCACTTTACCTTGACTTTCAACCCCAAGTAAACTAACAATCAGATTGCCTTCGGTGTTTAGAGCCTTGCTGTTTTCACATACATTATAATCATTCTCACAGCAATACAGCACCATGAAGAAAAAGGGAGGAGTATTACAATCTCTTTCTGCCCTTCCACTTACTGCCGTGGGTGTGGGACTCTGACCAAGTTCATTTTGCTGGGCCTCAGGTACCTCATCGTGAAATGGGAATGATTGTGGGGAAGATTAAGTGAAGTAACATAATTTTTCACCCTCCTCAAAATGATCTGTGCATTTGCTGTGGGCTCAGGGTTCTAAAACAGGAATGGACGAAGCCGTAGAAAAATAAGCCATCTCTTTCCAGCATGTCACTTTAACTTGGAAGTTGGTGGTGATGGAGCAGGAGTATTTTCTTAGGTAAATTAAAGCAGATACATTATGTGATGTCTACATTTCCTTTTAAAGAAAACTTAGTACATTAAAGAAATGGCATGCTTGGCATGGGCAATTTTAAGTCCTACCCTTGGGGCCCCTGGTATTCTCCTTTTGCCTTAAGGAATGTTTCCATGGAAAAGTTTGAGAAGCACTGGTGCATGAAAGCATCTGGCATCGTCTGTACCACATAACATGTTCTCATTTGACTTCTCACATCTGTTTATAAAGTATCCAACCACATTTCCCTAGCACATGCTTGGTAACATCTCCTCTTGGATGTGGCTAGCATTGAATTCGACATGCATCCTCCACCCACCCCTCCTGCTCCCGATTCTCATCCCTGCCTTAGTCATGGACAGCACTGTCCATGGAGTTACGCAGATCAGGAACAGGGCATCCTCCCTGGCCTGTCTCTCCTCTGCATATGCCTGTCCAACCTTTAACATGTAGTTGTGCCTACATTGCCACCTTCATGTGTCTTGGGTGCATCTTTTGTCGCTGTCGTCAGCATCTTAGTCTCAGCTGCCATCATCCCCTGCCTGGATGCCTGTCATCACCTAGTCATTGGCCTCTTTCCAATCCATTCTCTATACTAACGTGAATGTTCCTCTTTCATATCCGCAGAGCTGACCATTTCTTCCCATTGCTCTTAGAATAACATGGTCCATGAGTCCTTTCATGGCCCAGCCTCCTACCCCATCTCAAACATTCTCCACGTGATGCTTGCAGCTGCAGCCACACCAGCTTTCTATCTGTTCCTTCCTGGCACCGTGATTTCTCCATCTAGAGCATGCTGCTCTATCTGGAGTATTTCCCTCGGCCCCTACCCAGCCCCCCTCAGCTCAAAGATCTCTTCTTCAGAGAAGTCTTTTTCCAACACCTTACTCAGGGACAATATTTATCATATTCTCTGATAGGAACTTGTCCCTTTCCTTAAGGAGGACTTATCTCAGCTTGTGATCATACATTAAGTCATATCATTTGATGATGGTCTGAATGTCACATGAGTCTGTAGACTCTGACAGCAACAGCGGTCTCTTTGGTCACCATTATCTCCAGCCCCAGTTGGAGCCTTTGACCATGGACAGCAGGTTCACAGTTAGTGACAGCTGATGTCCAGATGGCCCAGTGCTTAGCCTGAGAACATCCACAGGTCTCCTAATAGCTGGGGGCCTTGGACCTCCAAGAACAGGGTTCTGCTCACCTCATTGGACATCTTCCTTACAGTGCTATAGACCAGGTCTGTCCACTTTCATCTGTGGTTTAGAAAAGCGCCTGCGAAACTCATTTTATTTAGGAGAAATCTGCTTTATTTATGTGGTTAAGTATAGAAGGGGAAAGCATCTCTTTACATTCAGGTGGCTTTATGTCACCAAAATATCTATAACGCCATACTTAAAAACCCCCTGCTTCATCTTACCTATCCAGTTTTCTCCCACGGTGCTACTTAGCAGATCTTTTCCTTTTTTCTTTCTTTCTTTTTTTTTTTTTCTTTGAGTCAGTCTCACTGGGTCGCCCAGGCTGAAGTGCAATGGTGCAGTCTCACTGACTGCAACCTCCACCTCCCAGGTTCAAGCGATTCTCCTATCTCAGCCTCCAGAATAGCTGGGACTACAGGCATGTCCCACTATGCCCGACTAATTTTTGCATTTTTTGTAAAGACAGGGTTTCACCATGTTGAGCAGGCTGGCCTCGAACTCCTGACCTCAGATGATCTGCCTGCCTCAGCCTCCCAAAGTGCTGGGATGACAGGCGTGAGCCACCACGTCCAGCTGCTTAGCAGGTCTTTTCAATTCAAGCAGAACTTTCTAACCTAATGGCATGCCCTATCCCTTCTCCAGCCCTTCCCCAAGTTCTCTTCTGCTAAAAGAACATCTTTCTACCTTCCTGCCACTATATCATGCCATCTGGTATGGTTCATAAAACTCCTGAACCCCCAAACAAACTGTTTCTATGTTTTCTGCACCCAGCTTTCCCCCTTGTCCTCCTATCCAACCCTCCTACCCTCACTTCTGTGGGTACAGATTTGTGTCTCTATTTTAGGATTAATATGTTCTCCTGATACTCAGCTCTATGTGAGAGCATCCTAACCTAACATTTATTTTTCTCCCTCATACCACTTAATTCATTATAATTTAAGAGAGGGAGCTAGAACATAACATTTTTAAAATAGTAAGTTCCAAAATATATAATTAGTGATTCTCAGCCAAGCCATGCCTGAGAATAACCCAGAGAGAGCTTTTTTTTTTTTTTTTTTTAATCACAATGGAGATGTCCTAGTCCCACCCTGGACCTGTGAAATTGGAATGGCTGGGCTGAGTCATCAGTGTTTTCCCGGTGTGGCAAAGTGACTTGCCTGAGGTTTCTTCACTCATGTCCCATAGCTAGGGGGTGACAGAGTTTCTAGTTCTTATTCATATTCTTTGGACTACATTCTGTTGAGGGCAGTGTGTGTTTAATTAATCTCTATCTGAATTTGTCTGCATAAAATAGTTTCCTTATTTTATAGCTAATGATTTTCCCCTGAATATGTTTCCAAAGACTGCGGAGGTTGAGTCAGTGTGTACCAGAGATTGCATCAGCTGTTGGAATAGCCTTCATTCCTCCCTAGGTTCAGCATGTCCCTCCTTCAAGCCACAGACCTGCCTCTTATGCAGCCCCTCGCTTCCCCACTCCTGGGCTGTTTCTACTTGATTTGCCCGTCAGTATGCCCACCGTTCCCTCTTTCCTCCTCCAGCCCCACCACCGTCTTCCCAAGCACTTGACCTAGGTGCGTGGCTGGGCCATGGCAGAGGCGCACTGGGTAACTGAATAGTTCCTTCTCCACTTGGCTGCTCCAGCCTAGAGCCTAAGAGAAAAAGACAGTAGAGGGCCGTGCCATGGAAGCCACCCCTACCCTTAGACAGTATTGCCCCCAGACCCTGGGAGGCCACACCAGGAGCTTCTTTGAAGATATTTTCACATCGCTTTTAAAAATAGTTGGGAAGCAACGAAATCATCAGTGAGGCGTGATGTCTATGAACTGGATCACTGAGACAGCAGTCCCTCCTTGGAGGAAGTGCCATGCTCAATAAAGTGCAGTAAGACTTTCATCTGAGGTGGCATTTCTGGCACTCAATCCCAGTTCCTTTACTCAGTAGCCATGTGCCTCTGACAAGTTGTTGAGCTGTCCTGTGCTACAGGTTCAACCGTAAATTGGGGTTCAATTAATTAAGAAATGCCTACCTCTCATAGGTAGTAATTGGAAGATTATTTGGAAGCTTAAATGATATAATCTGATGAAAAGGTTTATTATGATAGTATCAAAATATATTAACTGGTATGCCTCATTAGCTCACTTACATTGTGCTTTACACAGCGTACGTTACATTGTGTGATATAACATTGCCTATACATTGCATTGCCATATTTAACATGGGATCCTTTAGAAGACAGCTGCTTTACCGACTCACATCCGCCTCTCTGTCTTTTGTTTGTAGCCCTGGAAAGGAAAATATCTATGAGGCAAAGCAGAGAAGAGCTGATAAAGCGAGGAGTCCTCAAGGAAATCTATGATAAAGGTAAGGAGGATTGGTTCGCCCTCCCTAGGCCAGAGTCACGTGTGGAATCTGTGTGCACATTGCTTGGAGTTGCATCTCGTTTTGTGCCCCACCATATATCAGGATTTAAACCACTGAAACTCCAGACGGTTCTGGAGAGAAAAGAGAACATAGCAGACAGTGCCGAAGCTGTCAGGATTATATGAGATGAGGGAAACAAAACTCCCCTTTTCTCAGCGTCAAAATCAAACCACGGGAGGCTAAGCAAAATGCTGAGGCCACAGGAATGATGCAGGCATGGGCTGTGAGTCTGTAGGTGTGCAGATACACCCGGCCAGGGTGGAGTCGACTGTTTAGGCCTTTCAGACACTAGGGATTCCCAAGACAAATGGGAGAAATCCATACTCATCTAGGATTTCCTTGACGTGGTTTTTTTTTTTTTTTTTTTTTTTTTGGTGGTCCATCTCCCCACAGTAGAATAAATTGAAGGAGATAAATTTGTGATATGTAACTATACATTTAAGATATTTTAAATGATAATTTTACAGTGCTTCAAATGCTCTATGACATTCCACAGATAATTGCCAGTGAATACCATCTGTCCTTTGCTAATCGGATTATTGTCTTTAAATATGAATGTATGCAGTAGTCTACATGGCATATCAAGTATCCTTCACTCTTCTAAGAGCTTTGCAGGATTTCATTTTATTTTACATATATATATATATATATATATATACACACACACATATATATATACATATATACATGTGTATATATATATATATATAAACAAGACCCTGTCTCAAAAAATATATATAAACATACATTTTAAAATATATATTATATACATATTTTAATACGTATGTTTATATATATTTTTTGAGACAGGGTCTTGCTTTGTTGCCCAGGCTGGGGTACGGTGGTGTGAACACAGCTCACTACAGCCTTGACCTCCCAGACTCAAAGGATCCTTGCTTTGGCCGCCTGAGCAGCTGAGACCACAGGTGTACGTCACCACACCTAGCTAATTTTTGTATTTTTGTACAAAAAGGGTCTCACTACATTGCCCAGGCTGGTCTCAAACTCCTGGGCTCAAGCGATCTTCCCACCTCGGCCTCCCAAAGTGCTGGGATTGCAGGCGTGAGCCACCATGCCTGGCCTTTGCTATTTTACATGGAACTTGCATGTGTGGCTTCTCTTCTTCTTCCCCCTTTCTCTCTTCTCTCTCAGTCTGAAGACCACTCTCCCGCTGTTCGTGCTTTAAGTGAAATAACAGACTGTCACTTCCAATCTTGCAACACTCATCAACAGTGATTGTCTATGTCAGGTTGTCTTATTGATTCAGGCAGGTGTTATCTGGCAGGCCAGATGATTAAATCACGTAACATTCTACTTTAAGGATCCATCCTGATAGTCAAAGTGCTCCTGTAATCTGCCGATCAGTCCATTCACCGTGTTTCTGTAGGGCTTCTCCATGCCTCATGCGTGTTCTTCTACAAGGCAGGTTGTATTTCTGGGTTCTAGCACATCTTTCAGATTTCACTGTTTTGTGGGTTGCTTCTTACTCCTCTGGTGCATCTGACTTTCTCCATTCCTGTCGTGGGCCTTCCCCATGGTACTTTTGAAGTATCTTCTCTTAGTGCAAATTACTAGCCTGAAATGCAAGCAGAAAGTGGCCTAGCTCTTGTGCTGCCCTGGTGGCAAGGCGTAATGGAGGCAGAATGTGAAGGTGCATGATTCCAAACTACGTTCTGTCAGCATCAGAGCTTCCTGGGGCCAAGCAAGCCCAATGGTAAGCCAGCTTTATCCATTGACTTCCGTGTACATCCATACCAAAATACCACTTTTTTGGTGCATTAAGGTCTCCAGGAGAAAAGAATCCCCTTTTGTTGCTTTTCTTCAATGTCTTGTTTCCTGTGTGAGTCCCCAACCCTCCTTTGTTTTTTTTTTTTTTTTGTTCATTTTTGAAAGCCTCCTTCTGTCGCCCCGGCTGGAGTGCAGTGGCGCAATCTCGGCTTACCGCAACTTCCACCTCCCGGGTTCAAGTGATTCTCCTGCCCCAACCTCCTGAGTGCTTGGGACCACAGGTGTGCGCCATCACTCCTGGCTACTTTTTGTTTTGTTTTGTTTTTCAGTAGACACGGGGTTTCACCTTGTTGGCCAGGCTGGTCTCAAACTCCTGACTCAAGTGATCCACCCGCCTCAGCCTCCCAAAGTGCTGAGATTACAGGTGTGAGCCACTGCACCCAGCCCATCCCTTGTTCTGACTTTAAATCTCCATGCTTTATCATAAGTAACTTTCACCATATTCACCCCCCAGGAGAGATGGAAAATGTCTAACTAAAAATATAATATGATAAGCACCCAAGTGCTTAAATAAATATTGTTACAGCTAAAACCTGTTCAGATCCAGTTAAACAGTCCCTCTTCTCCCTCAGGAATATTCCGAAGTAGAGAATACGTCTACTGTAGCATTTATTATTTCCATTACATCTAATAACTGGGTTAAGAGTTGCCTAAGTGACTTCCTGACTTAATAAAAAGAAGTCACAGACTGTTGGAGCAAAAGCCTCATTTTATAGGGAAAGAAACAGAGGGTCCCTGAGGCCCGAGGGCCCCTGAGCCTGCTCTCAAAGAACTCCTGACTGCTGGTACCCCAAGGCCACACCAACAGTCTGCAGTTTCCCGAGAGCAGGCGATGTGCCTCCATCACACTAGCATCTTTCTCCATCAGCACACGTGCAGCTAACACAGGACTTGCACTCAATAAGTGGCTCACACCTGTAATCCCAGCACTTTGGGAGGCCAAGGTGGGTGGATCACTTGAGGTCAGGAGTTCAAGACCAGCCTGGCCAACATGGTGACACTCCATCTCTACTAAAAATACAAAAATTAGTCAGGCACGGTGGCTGTAGCCCCAGCTACTTGGGAGCCTAAGGCAGGAGAATCACTTGAACCTAGGAGGCGGAGGTTGCAGTGAGCCAAGATGGCACATTGTACTCTGGCCTGGGCAACAGAGCAAGACTCTGTCTCAAAAAAGGAAATAAAGGCCAGGCACAGTGGCTCATGGTGTAATCCCAGCACTTTGGGAGGCTGAGACGGGGGTGGATCACTTGAGGTTGAGAGTTCAAAACCAGCCTGACCAACATGGAGAAACCCCGTCTCTACTAAAAATACAAAATTAGCCAGGCATGGTGGCATATGCCTATAATCCCAGCTACTTGGGAGGCTGAGGCAAGCGAATCGCTTGAACCCTGGAGACAGAGGTTGCAGTGAGCCAAGATCACACCATTGCACTCCATCTTGGGCAACAAGAGTGAAACTCCGTCTCAAAAAAATAAAAATAGATAGATAGAAAGATAGATAGTTGCAGAGGGAAGGACCAGTCTAGTTCCCACTTCTCATCTGGTGACAACCTCCTGTTTTACTTTGATTCTTGAACTTACTGCTGTCTGCTGTTTCTGTTGTTTGTTGACTGACTTTCCTCACTAGCACATAAGCTATAGGAGAGCAGAGGCTTCAGAGGCTGGGATTCCCCAAGCCCCAAATCATGTCTGATGTAGTTGAGATGCAAAAAATGTTTACTGTTTGGATGTTGGGAAGAGAAGAGATGGGCTAAAACGAAAACTTCATTGCACACAGTAGTGCATAGGTTTGTGTTTTCTGTGGGATTTTCTGATAAAAGCATTCACTTTATATCACTGTGGATATTAATCTCATTGCCTCATATTATAGTCTATCTACAGTCAGGGGCATGAGCCCTGGAATCAGATTCAATTCTAGTCCCACTGTTGACTAGTTGTACAACTTTAGTCAAGTTGCTTAACTTCTCTGTGCTTCTCTTTCTTTATATGAAAGTATGGGTGATGATGTGGTGAGGTACAGCAGATAGCACCTGTGAAATAGAACAGTGACTTTTCTTACAACAGTGATTTTATAGCAACCTATAAATTCTCTCAATCAGGGTTAACGTGCTGTGATTCTTATTAGTCTCATCATCATCATCATTGTCCTTTACATTTTTTTTCAAACTCTTTATGTGCCTTACCCTGGGTGACCCTGTCAACAGGCCCAGTAATTCAGAAGGGTGAACATCACTGTTCCCTTTTGTCTGAGGATTAAAAAGGTACAAAGATCCATGACCTCAGAGTGTCCTTAGTGTCAGTGTCCACCCAGATCCCAGCCTTCTGTAGCCAAATTCAGTTCCACCTGGCTTTCCTCTGAGCCTTTAAGCAAGCCTTTTCCTGTCATTTGTTCTTTCCTTTCTATAACATCATTCTTCTTGCCGTATCTGAGATTCTGGTGGGTAAGCAAAATAAAATTTTATTGCCGCAACCTGATGAACAGCAAATGGCAAAGAGACGGTTTTTTCAGTTTGTTCGTTTCAAGGGTAAATCTCATAGATTTGGAGCAGTCGTTCCCTATTGCCTGGCTGGTAATGCCTCATTTTGCACCACTTCCTTGTGTTAGTGCACATGACTCTAGTGAGTTACCGGCAGCAAAATTGTTTCCACCAGAGATGCGTGGACCCTGACAGCTGCTGAGTTGATTTGTAATGACTGTGTCAGCCCGTCCCCCTGCATGCGGCCTCCAGGCCCCTCCTTTGTTTGTACTGCAGTTATGCTGTGTGTGTGCGTGATACTACTAATGTGGTGGAAAATAATTTGTTCTCTTTAGTAGGTAAGATTTTTCTCTTCCAGTGCTTTTTACATTATTGATTTTCCTTGATAATGCCCCGCTTGTTCATATAAACCATGAAAATCAACTGTAGTGATTTGAGAGTCATAATTAATTTGGGCAGGGTACACATAGAATTAATGAGGTTTTATTACTCTGACAGTTCTCAGAATTCTTTCCATTTTTTTTTGTTGGGTTAAAAATCCCAAACTGGACAATGAATTTAATTTAGGCAAAATGAGAGCTTGGGTCTAAGAGAAATAACCTCAAATGTCTGTTGAGCTAGCACAAAGATTCCTCATTGAACAGAGTGTGAAAGACAAGAAGAGCATAGTTAGTCAACAGCTTTTTTGGGGGGGAGGGGGGTTGGCTTCCATATTGAATCACGTAATTTTACAGTCTAGAGATTTAGATAAACGTTTTAAAATCAGGAAATTGATCTCAAGGTATATTGAGGCCAGGTAAGAAGGCAGCACACTTTGAAAACCATCTAAGAGGAAATTTAAAATTACGTTAGTTGTGATGGTAGCAGGGACATAAAATTGTAGGGGTTTTTTTTTCCCATTTTCCACAATATGACTATGATTGTTTTGTAAAGAACACAAACATTAAGATGAACCACCAACACTAAATAGTAAAAAGCTTAAACCAATTAATAGTGTAAAATAATCTGCTGTCCGACAGTTTATTTGTATTTATTCCTCAATCTTACAACTTATTTGCTTAAATTTGAGCTTAATTTAAAGAAACTAAACAAAGTTTAATTAAAGTTCTCCTTGGCTCCTGGACTATGCATGTATTTCTTCATTCAACAAATTGGCACCAGGTGCTCCCTCCGTGCCAAGGAGCTGTCTAGGTGTGGAGCTGCGTTGATAACCAATTGCAAAATCTTACCATTTCAGAGTTTGTGTTCTACTAACAGAAATAGGGAATAATACATATAGTATTTATTGCCAAGGAGTGATGAGTACTCTGAAGAAAAATGAAGCAGCAGGGTAAGAAAATAAGGTCAGGAGAAGGGGGTTGTGATTTTAGGTAAATGCAATCATGGAAGACCTCTTCCTGAAGGTGATATTTTCACAGAGATCTAAGTGAAGTGACCGGGTGGCTCAAACAGGGGCATAGGCACCCAGATTCGAAACTTTACGACTTTAAAGCAACTTGTAACTTCATTCATGAGCCCTGAACTTCTTCAGATTGCCCCGGTATGTTTCTTTTCAATGAAGGCCTTTCTCTCTCATTACTCTGTAAATCCGAGCATGGCACTCCCTGTTGAAAGCCTGCCATGGCTCCGCATTTTGCTCAGAGAAATTCCAGGTTTCTACAACAGCCTAAAGCCCTGCATAATCTGCCCTCCAACCCCTAACATTTGCTTTCACTCACTTCATTCCTCCTACAAATTCCCTGGTCGCACTTCATCCCTGCTTCCTAGCCCTTGAGGTTTGCATTGGCTGCACGCTCATCCAGAAGCCTCTTCCCACAGATATCCAGATGGCTGGCTCCTCTTTCCAGCCTTGGCTGAGGGGTCCCCCTCTCCATGAAGCTTACTCTGCAACCACCAAGTTTAAAATTGCTGCTGCCTTCTCTAAGTTCTTAGAGTTCGTAGACCCCTTGCCCTCCTTCCTCTTTTCTTCTGGCTCTTATCACCTTCCACCTTCAAACGCCTCTAAATTATGTATTTATCATGTTAATTTTTTCTTACCTATCTCTCCTCACTTCACTTCATAAGCTCCACCCAGCAGGGCAGGGGTATTCATCTAATTTGTTCCCTGTTGTAGCCCAAGTGTCTATAGCAGTGCCTGGGACAAAATTGATGTTCAGCAAATGCTAATAGGAAGCAATGAATGCAGGCCTGAGGCAATTTCTGCATGTTCACGTGACTTGGTTTATTCACCTGCACTGGTGAAAGCCAGAATACTAAGAACACTGGTCCCCTTTTGTTTATTCAGTTTATGGTCCATAAAACTTTATTGCCAGGTATTTAAATGGGTAATGTTATGTATATATGTTTGTATACATGGATGCCAAATGCTGTACTTTCAGATAGAGTCTTTAGGTGGTATGGGAAACACATAGCAAAGTCAGTCTAGTATAGTCATCCAAGGCATATGCAAGGGACTGGTTCCAGGACTGCCTACCATACCAAAATTGACACACACTCCCATCCTATCATCAGCCCTGTGAAACCCACATGTACAAAACATCAGGCCTCCAATCAGGTTTTTCAATCTGTATTTGGTTGAAAAACATTCACATACAAATGGACCCATGCAGTTCAAACCCATGTCATTAGGATCAACTGTATATTGTTTGGCCATTAGTAAAATAGTGATTATATTTCTCAGACTTAGCAAGGATATCAAGAAGTCACCTGGCTAGCTACTGATTATTCCTACGTAAACACGAAGCAGCTGAAGCCCAGAAAGGTTACTGATGTAACCTAAGTCACAGCCAGTGAGTGTGCACTCTGAAAACCCCTGCTGAGATCACAGGTCCTTCATTTGGGATTTACAGGAACACAGGAAAGCTCTGCACATTGGTTGTCAGAGAATCTCAATAAATATTGCTATTAGTGGCTGTTGCAGGTAATCTCTACAAATGAACCTGATGCTGTATTTGTAGAAAGTTAGGGATAGCAGTGGTGATTGTGCTATTTCTATCACGGAACTTCTCCAGGAAGCCTCAATTCTATTACCATGTCGCTCGCTTTGTGTAGTTTGGGTATGTTTAATTCACATGGATGTATCCCTTGTTGAGAGGATGGGGAGGGAAAAGAAGACCTCTTCTCTACCATTGAATGAAATGAAGTTATCCCTGCATGTCAGACGATTCCACACCCTGCATGTGGCAGCCTGCAGTGAGATCACTGAGGCTGCTGCAGCTCACCTAGCAGTTTCCACTGCAGTCCTACCTAACCTGGAGGAAGAGGTCATCCCGCAGGGAGGGGAAAAGAGATGAGGAGGGCATGTATCCTTCAAGGAACGAATAAAAATGACAGCGTGCCAGGGAGCAACTCCGCTTTCCGTTGTGTGCTGGGAATTAGAGATAACACGGCACAGCAAGTAATAAAGTGCATGGAGGGACGTTTCTTCCCTTAATCAGGTTGGAGCAGCATTTTGGAAGGTGCTATTTTTAATTATAAATACAAACAGAAGCTTCCTGAAATGGACAAGTCTTTTAAACAGGGGTTGCGCTTTTCCTCTTCTGACATTCAAGATGAAAAAGCCCCATATTTAAATTAAAAGGTCATCATATTTTTAAAAAGAAAATTTCTCCTCTGTATTAGAGGAGACAAATGTAGACTCGCGCCTTCTTAAATCCCGTGGTTTATCTGGTATTCCAGGTGCATAGACTTTTAAATTCTTGACGTTTATAGGAAACGCTTTTCACAACCTTTACCAGGCACTGTCGTTTGTCCCATTTTTAGCTGTTTCTGATGTCTCACCTAGAAATGGCATTTTCTGAAAGCTGTGATTGGGAGTAACCATGTGAAAATGAACAGTGTTTACTTTCAGCATCAACAACCTAGAATCATTTGTGTAGCACCTGAGCACTTCATACAATAGGTTTACTTGGACTTGCTTTTTAAATACAATCCACCTCTAAAATGTAAAGGTGTTAAGACAGATGGAAAGTGGTTTAAACAATAAGAGGAAAGAGCAATTGTGATAAACATTCTCTTAAGCAACACTGTTCCCTCAGAAAACCGCTATCCCAAGCCTAAATTAATGAAATAATAATTATTATTGTAATGGTAAGCATTCCCCATAAATGTATTCATTCACTATATATTTGTGAGTACCTGTTGTGTTTCAGGCACCATTCTGAGCACCAGGAATACTAGGAAGGCCAAGCCAGGCATCTCTGGCCAATAGAATTTACAGCCTTGGTGATGGGTTTAGGCTGCTTGGCAGTTACAATGGAGAAAGGATAGAACTTTCAGGTGTATGTGGAAGCATCACCCACCCAGGTCTGGAGACTTAGGGAAAGCATCTTGGAAGGAGCAATATCTTAGAGGGAACCCTGCAGGGTAAGTAAGAATTATGCGAGAGAAGTTAGGAGGGGTAGTGGAATGTTACAAGCCAAAGGACCAGTACAGTGGGAGGCACAGAGTCAGGAATAAACAAAGGGAAGGCACGAGAGTGCCCAGCATGGCTGTAAGGTAAGGGAGAGTCATGCAGGCTGGAAAATTATATTCATTGTTTAGTCTTCATCTGGAGAACAGTGAGGTGCTTTGGGAGGGTTTTCCACACGATCAGATTTGCAGCCTCATCACACTGCCTGCAGGGAAACTGACTTGCAGGGAGAGGAAGACACGAGTCAGGGAGAGCAGCTAGCCAGCTGTCCTGGGATTCAGACGATGTGATGATGGGGAGTGGGAAAAAGGGCAGTAAGTGTGGGGAGAAAGAAAGGACAGACTGGAGAGTTGCAGGAACTGAGGTCAGAAGGGCCCTGTGACCACTTAGATCTGGGGAAGCGAGGAAAGCGGGTAGGCAGGGCTGAGACTTAGGATTTGGGCTTGGGCGACTGAATAGACCATTCCCTGAACTGGGATCCCAAGAGAAGTGAGTTTAGGACATAAAACATTGTGATGATCTGTCCCCATTGAGTCTGAGATATCCAAATATCTAAGTAGACCACTAAATGTACAGACATGACATTCGGGGGAGATCTGTGCTGGTCTCGGTGGAGATGGTTTAGACCGGTCAGTGTATACATTATTGTAAAGTTATGTAAATTGATAGTATTTCTCAGAGAATGTAAAGTAGGAAAATAAGGTGGCCCTGATAGAAAATTTCATGAAACCCCAACATTTAATGTTTGGAGAGTTTTAAAAAAATGACTGAGGAGTAAGAAGTACCCTCAAAAACCAAGAAGTGGTCAAAAAATAGGAGGTCAACCAGAAATGTGTAGCATTATGGAAGCCAAGGCAAGAGACAGTTGCTCAGCTGGGGGCAAAATGGCCCACACTGTCAAATGCAGATGTATCAAATAAGATGAGGAATGAGAACAAGATCAGGAATAAGAAGTGCCCTTTTGGTTACTTTTGGGCTATTATATAGATTCTTCAGTTACCTGTGAAGCCAGTATGCAGTCAGCAGGGTGTACGTTGAAATGCTGTGGTTGCAGATAATAAAAAAGTTAAAGAGGCTGAAACGGTAACCAAATTTAGAAACTCCACAGGCTAATCATCTTTGGGTTTGACCTCTAAGGTATCCCAGATGCCTTCAACAATCTTAGAGTTTGCTGGTGCTCATTTCGTATTTATCGTGTGAAAGAATGAAACTCGTGTAATAAAGTCCAATTGTAGGGCAGCTCTAGGGCTGGTTCATTCGTCAGCTATACGCTATGGCTAATGGATGCCATCCTCAGGCTATAACTGCTCATGGTAACAAGATGGCTGCAGTAACTCCGGCATTGCATGCTCTTACCACAGTGTACAGGGAACAAACGAAGGCTTTATCTTCTTGGTATCTTGACGAGAGCAAGAAAATTTTGCACCAAAGGTTTTTCAGACTTACCCTCATGTCTCATAGATGAAAATTTGGAGAGATAATGACCAGATGTTTTCCTCCTAATTTTGACAAATGTTTCCATAAGTTTAAGTATCGCAAGTACAGTCAACTCCCTGAGTGCTGCTGCGTAATGTAAATTCATATTGGAGTATCCCCCATGAAAGCACCCTTTCTAACTGCTTACCTGGACCCCTCCTTTGAACTCAGGGAAGGGCAGGGTACATGGAGCATGGTGGGCATCAATGCCTGATCCACGTACCCCTGGTCTGACAATGCTCTTCTACTCCCCAGCCACTGACATGCATTGACCTTCATAACTAGAAAGCCAGCCAAACTTTGGGAGGCTAGTAACTGGTGAAGGAAAAGCTGGAAATAGCTTAGAAAAATGTTCCAGATTTCATACTTTGCCCAAGACTTGTGTAAAGTTAGACAGTCAATGGGGCACACCACTCCATTATTTAATGGGTGAAAGAACAGTATTCTTATGAGAGTCCCAAGCCAGAGGTTCTGGTCCTGGCTCCCTCGTGTTCTGTCTGTGGAAGACACAGGGCATATTTTCATCTCTCTAGACTCTGCTTTCTGATTGAGTATGACCCTAGGAGCCTAGACTGCTGTTGCCGGCAAGGCCATGCTTTCCTTTGATCCCCTTTCGCTATTCCCAGGCCCCACCCTGCTTGACTGAAGGCAGTCTCTTACCAACCAGGTGATCCTCGTAGAGTCTCTGGGAATCACTCCATCCTCCCATGGAATGATGAACTCCTCAACTCCATTGTGGCCGTTGCCTGTCATCTCATAAAGGACATAATCCAATGTGGGGAGTTAGGTTATCACCTGCTTAGAGCAGATACCCGATAAATGTTGAGCTGTGGTCTCCGCCATTCACCTGCCCTCCCTGCTCTTTTGCTCTCCTTTCATGCTTTTCTCAAGTCCCCTTCACTGTCCCCACCCGCCCCACTTCCGCCCAGGTAGAGCTGAGATCTGCTGTAGGCTCAGGACTCCTCCAAGGGCTGTGTCGACCTCTGTCGTTCTGTCCTGCTGCTCCCAGGGCTCCCACTGCCCATGTGTACCCTGGAGCTCATCCCCCATCCCAGTACTCCAGGTTTCCCACAACTGCAGTTTCTCTAACAGGACTACAGTACACTGAGCCAGCCACTCATTATGGTGGAAATGAGTGTAGCAGTATCATTTTAACCTTTCTGTTCCAGAAATGGATTGACTATTGCGTACATGTAAGGCCCATTGTTGTGATTTTTAAGTCCACCTTGAGCAGTGCTTTCCTGCAGAAATTTCAACAGTAACAGAAATGTTCTGTTATCTGCGTTGACCAATGCAGTAGCCTCTAGCTACATGTGGCTGTGGAGCATTTAAAACATGGTTACTCTGACTGAGGAACTGCTTTGTGAATTTTATTCAATTTTACTGAACTTGAACACTACTACATATGTCTAGTGAATGCCCTATTTGAGAACCCAACTAGAGAAACAGAGCTGTGGGAATTTTGAAATGGCCATCCCCTATAACATCCCCCCCATCCCAACTCTAGGCTTTTTTTATTTTATTTATTTTACTTTAGGTGCATACTATATCTGGCATTTCTCCCCTCCCTCCCCACCCCCCCCGCTGTCTCTCCCCTACCCCCCGCACAACTGCCCCCAGTGTGTGATGCTCCTCTCCCTGAGTCCACGTGTTGTCATTGTTCAACACCCACCTATGAGTGAGAGCATACGGTGTTTGGCTTTCTGTCCTTGTGTCAGTTTGCTGAGAATGATGGTTTCCAGATTCATCCAAGTCCCTACAAAGGACACAAACTCATCATTCTTTATGGCTGCATAGTATTCCATGATGTATATGTACCACATTGTCTTTGTCCAATCTATCATTGATGGGCATTTGGATTGGTTCCAGGTCTTTGCTATTGTACACAGGGCTGCTGTGAACATAGTGTGCATGTGTCTTTATAGTAGAACGATTTATAGTTCTTTGGGTATATACCCAGTAATGGGATTGCTGGGTCAAATGGAATTTCTATTTCTAGATCCTTGAGAAATCGCCACACTGTCTTCCACAATGGTTGAACTAATTTATACTCCCACCAACTGCGTAAGAGTGTTGCTATTTCTCCACATCCTCTCCAGCATCTGTTGTCTCCAGATTTTTTAATGATTGCCATTCTAACTGTCATGAGATAGTATCTCAATGTGGTTTTGATTAACTCTAGCCTTTTCTAAAATCTTGAATGCCAGGCTCTGCCAGGCTACTCTATTAATGATGAAAGAGGCCCCTTGCACCATGATTGATTCTGTGAGATTCAGACTATCATATTGCTTAGGAGGGAAACTGCGACATTCTGTTCATTTGATAGTCAATCTCTGCCCGGGTCGCATTTTTTATATCAAAATGCCCAGGAATAGCAAGTTGGTAACTCCTCTTGCAGCTACAAACCTTGGAGCCAGAGTCATGGTTTGGAAATCGTGGTCAGAGCCCTTACAGTTCATGAGGATACATCATCTAAGAACCAATGCACTGGTGTGCAGACTGCTGAGGAGGCATAACCATACCCGGGGAGACAGTCACCACACAATTCCATCCAGTGAGGTGCTCAGGTTACCAGAAGGCTGAAGTCAGGGGAAGCAGCCCAGATTCCACATGAGCCATGGTTTACTGACCATGAGGTGCAGTCAGAGGCAGCAAATACTAATAAATTCAGCAGGAAATAGCTCCAGGGAAGTGCAGTTGAAACAAGCTACCCAGGGTCAATGTCTTTGCCACTCTTATGTTGGAAAGTCATTGCATCTCATCTATTTAATGTTTTAGGCAAAGGCTTCTCAGCTAGTAGGAAAAGCCTATTAAAATCAAAATAGAATATTAAACTCAGAACAAAAACCACAGTAACAAAAGGCAGGATGATTCTTTGAGCACAAAAACATGTACCATTTCATTCCATGTGTGAAAATATCCACTCCGAGTAACACAGAATCAATTAAATTCTGAGAATGAAAATAAATTTTGCACAGATTTTCAAGGTGATTGGATTTAGAAGGATTTTGTGAGTCACAAAGATGCCTGCATGAGACAGAAAAGAACATCATGGCTCTTGCAAGATTGTTCTTGCATATATACTGGTCAGAATAATCCAAAGACTTTTGGCTGCAGGTAGGGGTAAAAACTGGAAGTCTCTGACGTGTGGATTCTGACAATATAGGTTCCCTGGCCCTATGGACCCCGGCAGTGTCTGCCTCAAATCCTGACAGTACACAGAGACTTTTAAACACACACACAAATGAAATGAATTTTCCTCACTTGGAAAATGTGCCAAAGAACTAATGTATTTGGTTGGTGCAAATGTAATTGCAGCTTTAATTAAAAGTAATGACAAAAATCACAATTCGTTTTATACCACCTTAGGTTTTTTTGGGTTTTTTTTTTCTTAATTTTTCCAAGTAAGACTATTAAGTCTTTAAATGCCCAAGCATCAAATGATAGTAACACTCATTAGTAAATAGGCACTATTTAATAAGGATATTGCTTTTGGCCAGGTGCGGTGGTTCATGCCTGTAATCCCAGCACTTTGAGAGGCCAAGGTGGGTGGATCACCTGAGGTCAGGAGTTCGAGACCAGCCTGACCAACATGGAGAAACTGTATCTCTACTAAAAATACAAAATTATCTGGGTGTGGTGGCGCATGACTGTAATCCTAGCTATTGGGGAGGCTGGGGCAGGAAAATCTCTTGAATGCAGGAGGCAGAAGTTGTGGTGAGCCGAGATTATGCCATTGCACTCCAGCCTGGGCAGCAAGAAAGAAACTCCATCTCAAAAAAAAAGAAAAAAAATTTTCAGCCTGGGCAACATGGTGAAACCCCANTCATATCATATTATTTTAGACGGGCTAATGTAACAGGTTAGAAAAATGCCTTTTGGGGCAGTGTGGAATTCTTTTTTGAATTCTTATTAAAGTTTATCTTTAATATTAGGAATGGTTATTTTTTGAGGATCAGAGGAGAGCTGCTAGTGTTGGACTATTTGTTATTTTGAAATCAAACGTGTTTAAATTATACTGCTAATTTTTGTAAAAATAATTTTGAGACCTCCACTGATGACTTTGTATTAATATTGAAAATTGGTTGATATAACTCACTTATTAACATGTTCAAGGGGGCCAGGTGTGGTGGCTGATGCCTGTAATCCTAGCACTTTGGGGGCCGAGACAGGCAGATCACCTGAGGTCGGGAGTTCGAGACCAGCCTGACGAACATGGAGAAATCCTGTCTCTACTAAAAATACAAAATTATCTGGGTGTGGTGGCTCATGCCTGTAGCCTCAGCTACTTGTGAGGCTGAGACAGGAGAATTGCTTGAACCGGGGAGGTGGACATTGTGGTGAACTGAGATTGTGCCATTGCACTCCAACCTGGGCAACAAGAAAGAAACTCCATCTCAAAAAAAAAAAAAAAAAAAAAAAAAGAATATATTGCTTTCTATGCTCTATGTTTAAAAGTCTTAGGCAAACTGGAGAAAATATCTCCAACAGAGATAAATGCCACAGAAACATTTCCAGCTTCTTAGGCTTAGAGCTTTTAATCCATCAATGAAATCCTTAGATAAATTATGACTTAGTTAACTGTTATGCAGCACATCATTTTACTATGAGGGCAACTAGTAGCTTCGATTGCAGTGATTTAAAAAGTTGTTGGGATTAACAGAAGCTTTTTCAAAGCTCTACATCTTGTTGCTAAAACGACACCTCTCTGGGATACAAAAGGATGGCTCTGCCCCCTTAATGAGTGGATTTTTTTTTCTATTCATATAGAAAACATATATCAGTGTCAAAAAATGCATAAGACTAAGTCTCTATTTCAGCCTCACTAATGTTAGAAACACTCCCACCAGAATGACACATGTGTGGGAAGCACCTTAGTCTCTGTTTGAGATGCATGAAGAGCATGCCTAGGAAGCTAAAATGGGAACACAGAACATGCAGAATAGCAGCTCCTGTCTCAGAGGGAAAAGGCAATTAGCAAATGCTTGCATTACGCTCCTTTCCTGTGTCTTCACAAGGATAATTATTTCCTTTAACGTAGGGTGGCTCAACTTTTTTATGTCGCTTTATCATCATTGGTGATCATTAGTAAATTAAAATATGTTTGAATTTTTGCAAGCATACATGTGTAAATTGAACACATTTGCATTACCAATAAAGATGCATGGGAGCCAATTCTTCTTATTTTTAGTCTAAAATTGTTGCATGGCACTTTACTTACATAATTTTTCTTTACAATGGAAGCATAAATGTAGCCATGATCTCATGATGTTCATTATTTTCTGCTACAAGGACTAATAATTAAGAGAGTTTGAGTTTTGTCAATGACAACTACATGTCTTACTTATAAAGGATTCTATATTCTTGCAATCGTTAAGGAATTGAAATTTCCAAATAAGTCATTTTAAATGAAATCAAATTTTAAATTTCATTTAAAATCTCACACACACACACACACACACACACACAC
>NW_016107336.1:221853-239218 GCF_001604975.1 Cebus imitator
CCCCTCTCCCCCTCTCCGCCTCTCCCTCTCTCCCTCTCACCATATAGTACTAGCTCAGCATCTACTGTGCTAGGGACTTCACACAAGTTATTTAACTTTCCAATGTTTGCTTTTCTCTCGACAATGAGGGTAATTTGGTACTAACTACATAGGATGGATGGATGGATGGATGAATGCAATGAACACAGCCTGGCACATAGTAAGCTCTCTGAAATACTGTTTCAGAGGTCATTATTATTACTATCACATCTAAAAAGTCCAACGTAATGCTGGATACCAAAGATGCTCCAGAAATTTTTCTTTCTCCTTTTATTTCTTCCTCCCTGTCTCTCTACTGTGTAAAGAGGCTTTTGTGCAGAGCACAAATTTCTAGATCTATATGAAAACTTTACTCACAAGTTTAAAAAAAAAAAATAGGAATATAAAACTTCAGCCAAGAATAGCAGAAATTCATTCATTTACTTTCTAGGTCTAAACAGTAAGTCAGACAAGAAAAAGAAAACCTGAATATAAAATGTTCTGCTGTGTTAGCTCAACTGATATCTTAGGATTATTTGCAAGTTTGGGTGGGGCACTTTTTCTCATCTCTTTCCAGCCCTCATGCAGCGAATACTTTCATCTGCAAGGAGTCAGGCATCATCTAACACAGTCCTTTTCTTTTCAAGGGACAGACACTAAGGTCCCCAGAAGTTAAGTGGCTTGTTGCGAGCTAGTGATGGCAAGGATGATAAAACAGGACTCACCCTGTGCTTGGAGTCAGGGCTTCTCTCCACTGCAGCTGCGTTTTAGCCCACCTGCCTCTCTGAGAATAAATTAGAGGCGCTCACCAGCACATCTCTGTTAACTGAGACGCAGGCATCTCAGGAGAGCGTGGTTTCTAACAGCATCCTTTCCATCACCTATCAATGCCTCCTTCGATTTTTACCTGAGGTGGAAAAAGCATTCTCTTCCTTTTAGTCTCCAGACTGTTAAGGACTTGAGGGGCCCTCTATTAGCACTCTTCTTCTGTCTCCGAGTTTCTAAACCATGTGAGAAATAAGATAAATGGGAGATCAAAGTAGGGGATCTCTTTCATTACTGGCAAAAGCTGGGCTGGAGGAAGTCATTGAGGGGCCTCATCATTTTCCTCCCCCAGCCTTGACCTTGAGTCAGCCCAACAAGTGGGAAAGTCTGAGTCTGGAGTCAACACAGGTCCAGGGCAGGAGGCAAAGGATGGATGGGCTCCCCCAGTGGAGGCACAAAGGCCGGTGCTTGTACCCCAGCAATGAGGTAGCAGTGGAGAGGGGGCAAGAGGGTCAGCAGGCATCAGGAGCCCTGGGGAAAATGTCTCCACGTAGAAATTGGAGGAATGAGGATTGGGTTTCCCCTCTAACCAAACTATTATTGTTTTGATGTAACATGACAACATGCAATTTTTTTGTATTTTTCTTTTTCTTTTTTTTTTTTTTGAGACAAGAGTTTTGCCCTTGTTGCCCAGGCTGTGGTGCAGTGATATGATCTCAGCTCACTGCAATCTCTCCCTCCTGGGTTGAAGCAATTCTCCTGCCTCAGCCTCCGGAGTAGCTCGGATTACAGGTGTACGCCACCATGCCCAGCTAATTTTTGTATTATTAGTAGAGACAGGGTTTTACCATGTTGGCCAGGCTGGTCTTGAACTCCTGACCTCAGGTAATCCACCCACCTCAGCCTCCCAAAGTGCTGGGATTACAGGTGTAAGCCACCACAAGCAGCCTTTCTTATTTTTTTAAATAAATATAAGCATCTTGCAGGGGGAAGAAAAGCAAAGGATCATTAAGTTCTATGTCATGCCGGATTCACTTCAGAGCTTTGCTAACCTACATGCCTATTTCATTTGAATGTCATTGTAATCCACATGTGCATACTGTCCTCCATTCTGGCTTTTGTACTTGAAATTATTTCAAACACATTTCATGCCTCCACGTCACTCGTGTGGTCATTTCAATTGCGTTTCTCTAATTCCTAGCAAGGTTATGCATTTTACAAGCGGCACCTGGGACTTGATTTTTTTTGTTTACCAGAACAAATACTCTTCCTCCCTGGAAGAGTTTGTTCTTTTATTAGTTCTGTGTAGCACATGTGTTCCCATTGTGCTGCTTTTGTTCGTTCTATTTGGTGTACAGCATTTCCTTTTGCAAATTAAAAATCAGAAAGTTTTATGAGGAAGTCAGAACTATCCATCTGGTTTCCCTCTTGAATGACCTGAATAAATAAATATATATTTCTTTCTACTATTCTATTTTTCCTACTTCTTTATTCTAATTTTAAAGTTTTGTTTTTAAATTTTGGATCTGCATGAAATGTCTTGCCATATCGGTTCAATATATAGATATAAAGCAAATTTTATTCAATGGTTATTTATTAAATAAGCATTTCTTATCCCACTAGAGATGTATTTTAAACATGGTATTTTGTTTGTTTTTATTTTTGTTTTTGAGATGGAGTGTCACTCCGTCACCCAGGCTGGAGTCCAATGGCATGATCTTGGCTCACTGCAACCTCCGCCTCCCAGGTTCAAGCAATTCTTCTGCCTCAGCCTTTTGAGTAGCTGGGATTACAGGCACATGCCACCATACCTGGCTAATTTTTGTATTTTTAGTAGAGACAGGGTTTCACCATATTGGTCAGGTCGGTCTCAAACTCCTGACCTCAGGCAATCCGTCTGCCTCAGCCTCCAAAAACCGTAATTCATATCATAGAAAATCTGATTCAGTGGTGAGATTACATTTATTAATGTACTTTTGTGTTTCAGAATTAGAGTTGACACTTCTAAAAATCTTAAACTCCAGAGGGTCCTGAAACTTGAGCCTTTTCAGAACAAAATGTTCTTCCTTCATACAATATTTTACCAGGTATGGTGGCTCATGCCTATGATTTCAGCACTTTGGGAGGCCAAGGCAGGAGGATCACATGAGCAGATGACTTCAAGACCAGCCTTAGCAACATAGCAAGACCCCATCTCTACAGAGAAAATAGCCAGGCATGGTAGTGTGCACCTGTAGTCCCAACCACTTGGGAAGCTGAAGTGGGAGGATCACTTGAACCTAGGAGGTCAAGTCTGCACTCCAGCCTGGGTGACAGAGCGAGACCCTTTCGGGGGGTGTGTGTGTGTGTGTGTGTGTGTGTGTGTGTGTGTGTGTGTGTTTGAAAACATAATAAAAAATTTAAAATATTATTTAAAAGTGGCAGTATTATTCTATCCTTATATGAATCTAAGTCGAATAGTTTTTACTTTTGTTGCTACCCATCTTGGTCATAAATGATATTGATGAATTCATACTTGTGGTTTTCATTTCTTTCTGCTGGATATGTATATACATATATGGATGGTTGGATATTTGCTAGATAGGTGGGTATAGACAGACAGACAGACAAAACATGGTTATCAATATTAATGTTGAATAAATTGCCAAAAGCTAAGATATGTGTATGTTCTGTATCTTTCTTCTAATTGTGTAAATTGGAAAACCCTTTAATAAAACAATTTCACAAGATCCACATATGTGTCACTAGATTTTGGAATATTAATACAGGAAAATCTCATTACTGGGATTGATCCTAAAGGGGGAGAATTCTAATTGCAGAAAAATTGTATGCAGGACGATGGTCCTCATTGCATTTTTTTCATAATAGCATAAAACTGTCCCTTTGTGACCAACCAAATGGGAGATAGCCAAGTAAATACCGATATATAGTTATCCAGTATAATCATTAAGATGACAGTTATGCAAATTACAATGCTTATAATAGTATGGGGGAAGCAAGACACAAAATTTGGCACACAGTAGGATTATAATCTTGAAAAATATGTGCCAAAAGAGGAAACTGCTTCTGTTAGGTTAGGGTGGTGATATGATCGGTGTTTTATACCTTCTCCTGTTTTTACTTTTTCTAAGGCAATGTATATTTAGCAATTATAACAATGGAATTCCCAAGACTGTTTCTTCTTCAAAGTGGTTTTGGCCTTTGCGATTTAGCAATGTTACTTTTAATCTATAGAGAGCTCAATTTTTCAAGAGTTAATATGTCCCAAGAGGAGCGAGCAATATTGCTTCTCTGTTACCAGCAAAGCCCAGAATTCATGGAGAGAATCTGGAGTAATCCTGCTGCAGTTGCATCTCTTTTGTTCTAATGTTGCTTCTGTGGTACTTTTAACTGCTAAAATCCATGGCAGTCTTTCGATTCCAATCTTCCCCCAAAGAAGTAGAATTTGGCAAGAACCCCGATACCTCCATCCCCTCTATCTCGTCCCGGAATTTTATTGTACTTGGAACATCAAGAATCAAAGTGGTTTCCTAGAGATGCATTTGACTGAATGGCAGCTGCATCATTATTCCACCAACTGGGAAACTGAAGCAGAGATACTTCCCACGGCATCCGTTTGAACATGCTAAATAAAGGCATGTTAAGAGGACTGGGGAGCATCCATGATGGGATGGCGACGTACTGACACTCAGCCCTTCCCATCCCAAAGACTCCCAGTTCATCTGTGTGATTTCCACTGCATGGGCTTACAGTCTGCACTGCTTTTGCTTTCTTGTTAATGAGTAATCAATCATCATATTGTTGATCATCATCATAAATTTTACTACCATTTTGGGCATATAAAAAAGCTGAATTTAAAAAAAAACACACACTCTTCAAGTGCTGATGCTTTTCACTATCTGCTTCGGAGGAATTTTTTTTTTTGCATTCATTATATTTTTTCCGTGCTTATAGAAGATTCAGGTCAAACACCATATGCCCTTGAATCATATGCTATTTCAGGGCTGTTGGTTTGTTGATTACTCCGTTGAACAGATATTCACTGGACCGACTCTAATAGGGGATGGGTCATGGAGGGATTCTGTGCCACCATACATCACTGATATATAAAATTAAACTAGAGGTGGAACATAGCAGAAGGAAAGGATTATTTATCCAAGAATCACCTTGGAGTCACTTCCCTGTTTCTTTTCTGCAAGTCATCATCTTGCTCCTGGTTTTAAGTCAGGTAATTGCTTTGCTGGTTTCTGTGTTTCTGACTCGGCAGAACTTAGTCTTTCATCTGATGTTTATTCATCTCGCTGGAACAGCTTTCAGTCCTCTTTAAAAATTAATTTGACTTTAATGTCTAGTTATCTAAGACTCCCCTGGGCTAGGATGAAATCACACTGGGGGAATTTTGATTTGACAAATGGCCATTGTATGGGAGCCTTTGATCCTGCACCGTGGGCCTTGTTTTGCTGAGCTTTAAGCAACATCAAAGTCTACAGGACGCAGTATGATTGGTGGTCGGCACTGGGAGAATTCTGGCGCTTCCCGGCATCCCTGGGTGGCTGCAGCCTATTAGGTGCAGATGAGAGCCGTCCTAATCCTTTATCCAAGTAGAGAAATTGGCCAAGGGCGGAGGCAAACAGAAGATGTGATGAGATTTTCCTAGGACCTTGCTGCCTGTTGAGTGACAAGAAGACTTTTGCTCTCTAAAGTAGGAATTCCCAGTGTTTTTTCCAAGTTTTTAGAAATTATGAGACAAATAATTTTAATTTGCTTTTTATTTTTAAAAATACATAGAAAATGTGATGGATTGGATTAGAAAGACAGAGATAAAACAGGCAAAATGCTGACGATCATTGGAAATTGTTGCCCTGATGAGTAGACAACATATCTCTAAAGATCAAATAAATGTCTTAAAAAGAACAGATGTTGGTTTTAGAGACTGACCTTGATAAAGATTGTTCAGCAGCAGCTAGACTCAGTTAGCAGGCAGTCAGTGCCTCTTTCTTGGAAGGCAGACATTGTCTAACTCTGCAATCTCCTTTTCTTTCTTGACAGATGGGGAGCTCTCCATATCCAATGAAGAGGACTCCCTAGAAAATGGGCAGTCCCTGAGCTCCAGCCAGCTGTCTCTGCCTGCCCTGTCCGAAATGGAGCCAGTCCCAATGCCCAGGGATCCCTGCTCGTATGAGGTGCTCCAACCTTCAGACATCATGGATGGGCCAGGTAATGCCCCAGCAGGATTTTAGGGCAAGTCCCAGACGGTGGCACCAGGAATCTTTGACCTGGCTGGACTTGGAGTTCTATTTTGGACTATCCTGAGCATAAGGAGCTGGAAACCTAGATAAAACGGATTAGTTTTTAGTACATACTGAGTACTTTTTTAAGTGGAAAATATTTACACTCATGATTCTACAGTGTTTAAAAAACTCTTGATTACCTTAATCTCTTTAAAGAAGATATGGCTTATTTTTGTAACATTACTGATTTAAAATATCATTATTTTGTTTTTTTAACACTCATCTCTGTTAAGGTAAAGCTGAGGAATCCTAAATTTCTATATGACACCTAATTTGTCTGTTCGAAAGGCCCTTCAGTCTTAGTCCCAATACACCAGTCAATGGTTGTGTCAACTTATTGGATACAGTCAATCAATTTAATTGTCAATTAAATTGTATACACTTTACTGATTGAATTGTATCCTGCCGATAGCTGATTTTTGATGCCGTCTGACTGTCATCTCTTCCTTTGGTCCAAAGGTGGCTGAGTGGCCAATACTCATTCTCTCAGAAGGTTTGAAGAGTGGTCCTAATTTGCTCCAAAATGGGTCCCTCCTGACAGCTAGTGAGCAGTGGTACTTGCTGTCAGATGAGTCTGGGAGAAGGAACCTCTTGCGATATCCAGGGTATAGGTAGAGAGGCCTTTTTCCCCATCATGTGCAAAATCCACATCTGCAGGTGGTCACGTGGGAGGTTGGGGGGGATGGGGTTTCACAGGGTTAATTCCCATGCTTCGCTGTGGGACCTGGTGAGTCATTGGTCCGTTACTGTGTCCTACGCCGCTCGTAATAGTGTCCCTGAGACAGGAGAATGTAGTGCTCATGAGGATTCTCTGCAGGGCTTTGGTACTGCACAGAACACCTGATCAGGGAGGAAGAAGGTGGGGGGGCAAGGAGAGGAGTCACTTACAGGCTTTCTCACTGGGGCAGTGGCGGGAGGTTAGAGGAGACATAGTGAAGTTACACCCTCCCACCCCAGGGAGCGTTTCCCAATGAAAGCAGTGCATTTTGTAAAACAATCCAGCCTGCCTTACGACACTGAAATCAGCTAGAATTGATTGTTATAGTAAAACTCTGACATTCCAGCAGAATCACAGATTTTCACTCTGTCATCAGCCAAGCTACTGGCATGGTAGAAAGGTGTGTGCCACAACCCAATGACAGCACTTCATGAAAGCCAGTCAGGGGGTTCCCCCATAAAGGAAAGGAAGAGATGGGTCCAATGCAGTGCAAAGAGAAATGGAGGGAGTGACACGAGAAAACAGTAGTTGTGGTGAGCAAGAAGAGAGAGGCGAGGGGCAGATTGAAAGATTGAAAGGTTGACTTAAAGCACCCTTTGCCTCGTCAAGGTTTACAGGAGCTGGCAAGGGCAGGACGCTGTTGCTAAAATCACAGAGTTTGGGCTGGGAGGCTGCTGCTCAGCGCCGGGCACTCCGGAACCTGGAGGAGCAGCTGTGCAGGGCCCCAGGGTGCAGCCTGTGCGGTGTCAGCATTCCAGCCTGTCATCTGTACCCGGTGTCACAGATCTGAGAGCAGAGACAGAGCAGACCCAGTAGACAAAACTGAGCCCCTCCGCTCTTTTGAATCCACTCTCTCTTGCCCCTCATCAGAGGACAAGCAGGCCCCAGCAAGGGTGCTGGCATTCGGTTCTGGTTTGGTTTAGAGGGGCTCTGCACCCTGACCTTCTGCAACAGCCACCCTGGTGATTCCTGCTGCGCCCCGTCAGTCACATCTGAGAGCATGCGTAGGGTTTGTATGACCAGTGCTGAATCTGAAATGGTCAAGTTTTTGATGGTTTGGAGAAAACGCCCTCCTCCTCTTTCTCCCTGTTGCTCTTCCCACCTCTGCCCTCTCTCTTCCTCTGCCTCCTCTCTCTGTCCCTCCTGCTTCGCTGGATTTCTGGTGTCCTCGCTGTAGCTCTCTACACATGCGTGGTGGCCTGAAGCATCGGTGCTCCGCTGTGTTGCTAGCCCGAGTCCCTGTCCTGTGTTCCCCACTGGCCGTGCCTGCACTGCGTTTGTGTAATGTCTCCTGTGTATCATGTGGTTGTCCCCTCAGTGTCTGAAGAGAGTCCCTCTGCCAGTGAGTCTGGAGTCCTCCTGTCCCAAGATCCTTCAACCAAACCAGTCCTGCTTCTGCCCCCCAAAAAACCTGCTGCTTTCCCTGGAGACCATGAAGAGACCCCAGTGAAGCAGCTGCCCCTTCTCAAGCAGCCCCCGGCCCTGCCTCCCAAACCCACTACCAGGATTGCCAACCACTTAACAGGTGAGTGCAGACATGTGGGGCAAGCAGTCCCTCCTTCCCTTCAAGGGATTTTCTTTTTCTCTTGTTCTTTTATCTGAGGCCTGAATGCAGCTCTCTGGGGAGGTTGCCCTGTGGGCTGTTTGGGTGTTTCTGTGTGTGTCTTGATATCTGCAGTCATGACCAGGGTTTGTGTTTTCGTGTTTGATATCCACCTACCAGCCATAGGCCAAGAGTGCTCAGTCACGTGTATCTGTAAATATGTACATTGTATTTAAGTGACTAATTCAAGATTGTTTGCTCACCTGGTGAAGTAGATTCAATGTCAGCATTTTTGCAAAGATAAAGAATAGTGCCTTCTTCAAGAGTTTGTCAAGGCTTTAAATTTTTTGTTGTTATTGATCTGAAGCCTGGTATATTTCTCCTATTAAAATTCATGCCAGTGCTGTCTGTTCTCTTAGGAAAAACAAAAAAGCCAATCTGCAAATTATGTGGTAAATACTTTTAAAAGAAGAGTGAACTTAGCAATGTTGCCTTAAAATGATTGCGCACATACTCTGCAGTGTTCTTAAGTGTTGCTTAATGAACGTATCCACAGGCATTAAATTGGCACTCAGTGAAATTGTACTTCACTGCACTTTGGCCCATGAAGTAGACACCACTTTGTGATTCAAGGCTGTGGTGTAATCAGAGCTTAAAAGAGTTCAGAGGGTCATTTTTCCAACTTTGGTAACAGTTTCACCTGATGCTGATCAATTGCATTTTTAAAAAGTGTTCAGTATTTTGACAAATAATACTTAAGTCATCACTCTAACATTTTGTAACATGTAATGGTGGTGGAATTAGGGGGAAATATTTAGCTATCTTATAGGAGAGACACTGAGGTTCAAGAAAAATAAGTGACTTCCAAGGCTGACAGGAATTCTGTAATAGAGGCACAATTGATGCTGTGTTTCTCAACTCCAAGTTCAGCTAATGTTGTTTCCATAGCAGGCTGTCTTCCACATGATACCAAGTTCTAGTAGAGTCCGTCTGAGGCATGAGCTCATGTCAAACTGCTCTATTAATGTGTATGTCCATCCAAGTCAGATGTGTATGGTTTGAAGGAGCAAATTCCCATCTAATGCAACCATGTAACACATTAATAACACTTGAGTTCGGTGTCCAAAAATTGAAATTCACAGAAGGCCACCAAGGAGAGAAAGCCCCATAAGCCTCCTCCTAGGTGATCTCCACTGTCCATCTGTCTGTCTATTGAATAAAAATTGAATGTTGCTGTACATATTGTTTACCACCTGCTTTTTGCATTTGGTGATATGTTGTAAACTGTAAGCTGATTCTCATGTTAGTATTCTGTAACATGACTTTATCAGCTGCTTGACATAGATCAGGGTTTACTTAACCGACCCCTTAAGGTTTTTTCCCAGCTTTCTTATTGTTAAATCACAACAGCAGACAACTGCAACAGCCTGCATATAATTCATAAGCATCTCTGCGTTTTCTCTAATTGATTTCTAAAATTAGAACTGTTGAGTCAAAGATTATGCACCCTAAAGGCTTTGATGTCAAATTTCCCTTAAGAAGGATTCAACATTGTACAAAATAAACCCTTACATGTCATACATATTTATTCAACACATCTACAATAGGCAGAATACTGTACTAAGTATCAAAGTAGATAGGAATATGTAAGAGTTTCATGCAGCTGTCTCCAACTTTTTTGGCACCAAGGACCAGTTTTGTGGAAGACCATTTTTCCGTGGACTGGAGGTGGGGCGGGGGAGATGATTTCAGGATGATTCAAGTGCATTACATTTATTGTGTGCTTGATTTCTATTATGATTACATTGTAATACATAATGAAATCATTATACAACTCAACATAATGTAGAATCCATGGAAGCCCTGAGCTTGTTTTCCTGTGACTAGACAGCCCCATCTAAGGGTGATGGGAGACAGTGACAGATCATCAGGCTGTGGATTTTCATAAGGAGCACGCAACCAGGATCCCTCACAGGCACATTTCACTCTAGGGTTCCTGCTCCTCTGAGAATCAAATGCTCCTGCTGATCTGACAGGAAGTGGAGCTTAGGTGGTAACGTGAACAGTGGGGAGAAGCTGTAAATACAAATGAAGCTTCACCCACCACTCACCTCCTGCTGTACAGCCCAGCTCCTAATAGGACATGGACCAGTACAAGATCATGGCCCCGGGGGTTGGGGACCCCTGGTTTAATGAACACATATATATAGAGAGAGACAGAGAAAGTACTAACGTAACTACTGTTAGCAATAACACTTGAAGTTCAGTGAAGTCTGATAAAGAGGTTATAGGAGAAGGCTGAAGCTTGAACTGACTTTTCAAGCATGAAGGACATTTATAGAGGAAGGAAGAGTATTCCAGGAAGAAAGACCCTAGACAAAGCCTCGGAGGTGGCAACATTTTGGGTCATTGAAAAGTTGGCTGAACAGGGGTGGAAGCTTCATTCTGAGGTATACTGAGAGACAGGACTCACTAGGTAAAGGTGTGAAAAGTTTTAGATTTTATTCCCTAGGCGGTGAAAAGGCTTTGGAGGTTTTTGAGCAGAGGAGTGATGTGATGAAAACTAGCCTTTAAGAGATCTTCTTGGATCACCATGTAGAAGAGCAGAAAGAGGAGCAGGTTGAAGGCCTATCGGAGAAGCCACCACCGAGGCCAGCTCCAGGCCACATACTCCAAAGTCAGATCAGTTAAATGGACTGATCTGAGCCAGGGAGACCATTGAAGAGGCTTCTCCAGTCATTGAAATATGAGCTAACAAGCATCTGACTGATATCAGTGGGGAGAAAGAGAGCAGACCAGTGGATATGACACTGGAAAAAGAAGAGTCAACAGAATTTTTTTTTTTTTTTTTTTTTGAGACAGTTTCACTCTGTCGCCCAGGCTAGAGTGCAGTGGTGCAATCTCAGCTCACTGCAACCTCTGCCTCCCGGGTTCAAGCAATTCTCCTGCCTCAGCCTTCCAAACAGCTGGGACTACAGGCACCTGCCACCATGCCCAGCTAATTTTTTTTGTATTTTTAGTAGAGATGGGGTTTTATCATATTGGCCAGCCTGGTCTTGAGCACCTGAATTTGTGATCCGCCTGCCTCAGCCTCCCAAAGTGCTGGGATTGCAGGCATGAGCCACCACGCCAGGCCAGAATTTCTTAACAAATGATACCCTCTGATTTATCTAGTTTTCTAATTAATGGGGGCAAACTTGAGTTTCATCTGTGAGCCCAGGAGTTCAGGTGGCCTGGTATCCACAGGAATCTTTACAAATAAGAAACCAAAGATATCTCAATTGGCCCCGTCTCTCTGGCTTCCCTGGTCCTTTCCTGATAGAGTACACTCTATTATCTGTATGCCTCACCTCCGTACATTAGGATCAAATGAATAAAAATACACAGAAAGCTAATATCCTTACTATGTAGTACATGGTAACCTCTTAAATATGATAAAGCAAGACAGGTAGTCTGTGGACTGCAAATCTAGTACTATCCTTTTGGGCTTAAACTCAATTAGACTTGCTTAATTTTTATAAGTGAGCAATCAGTCATAATGAATCTGCTTCACCACGAGGTAGCTACATTAACCCTGTTCTGTTACTAATTTCTCTGAAGACATCTGGGCCATGTCAGAAGGAATTAATAAACTAAGAATTCTAGTACTTTAAATTGAGGCTCATGAGTTTTCATCTGTTCTCAGTGTCTGCTGCTCTGCTTACATGTTTGAAAGGAAATGCAGGACAGTTGAAAGACACCAAGCATGATTAATGGGAAGTGACAGTGGTTAATGGGCTGGTAGAACGCTGGAGGAAACGTGAGTCTGAATTGAAGCTACTTCCAAGTTCATGGTCAGGGAAAGTCATGCAGAAATACCTCTACTTGGGCATTTGCTTACATTTTATCAGGAAAACATAATTAATTTGGAGAGCATTTGCCTTACAATTTTTTTCTGTTCATCAGCCAGGCGGAGAAAAGTTCTCTCACTCTTCCTGTCTGTCTTGCTTCTTTTCTTGTTAACATCTCCTTCCATCTAACCTCTTCCGCAGCATCAGCCATTCAGTGGCATGTGATACAGGGCCAGGAATTGTTGGGCATCAGTGTCCTTTGCTTCCGGAAGTACAGTGTCTGACAGAGCTTGTTGTGTAATGAACGTGATCTGAAGTGAAATGCATTCTTCTTGGAATCCTTGGAGTGATAGATGACCCCGAAAGGATAACAAAGGCAAAGGCCACTGTCTCCTACCTCTCTAAGTCATCATCAATCACTTCTCATGGCATCTGACTACAGAAGTCAGATGTTCAACACTGCATGAATAACCTATGCCTTCTGCATAAGGTACCTGTGGCAGGTGCCCCCAGCGTGCCAGCTGAATGAGAGATAATCAGTGTAGCTGGACTTCACAGTTGGATGTTCACACTTGGGTAATGATAATTGTAGTTAGCCTTTGTTGAGAACTTTACCACATACCCTTTGATACTGTTAACATTATTACCTCTTTTTCACAGATGAATATGAAATTTGGAGAAATTAAAGGATTTGGTCATAGTTACATAACTAGTAAGTGACAGATAAGCAGGAACCTATTTTCTTTGACTCCAGAATCTTCATTTATAACCATTCGTTTATACCATCTCCACAAAGATTCCCTTTTTTCTTTTTGAGGCAGGGTCTCACTATGTCTTCCAGGCTGGAGTACATTGGTGCAATCACAGCTCACTGCAGCCTCCGCCTCCCAAGTGCAAGTGATTCTCCCACCTCAGCTTCCTGAGTAGCTGGAACTACAAGCACATGCCACCACACCTGGCTAATTTTTGTGTTTTTTGTAGAGATGGAATTTCACCATGTTGCCCAGGCTGGTCTGGAACTCCTGGGCTCAACTGATCTGCCCACCTCTGCCTCCAAAGTGCTGGGATTACAGGAATGAGCCACCTTGCCCAGCCTATTCCCAAATAGTAAAAAAAAAACGTCAGCTTTCTTTGTTCTTTTGGCTCTGTATGTTTTAATCTGTTTAAGAAGTTAGAAAATCTGCTTTGTTTTTATAAGTTGTATTATTCTGCTTGGGCTGCCACAGCAAAAGAACACTGGGTAGCCTACACAACAGAAATGTAGTTCTCGTAGTTCTAGAGGCTGGAAAGTCTAAGATCAAGGTCTGTCGAGTTCAGTTTCCAGTGACATCTCTCTTGCTGGCCTGTAGACAGCTACCTTGTTGCTATGTTCTCACATAACAGGGAGAGAGAAAGAGATCTCTGATGTCTCTCTCTTTTTNTGGATACAGAGTTTCCACTCTGTTACCCAGTCTGGAGTGCAGTGGCACAATCTCAGCTCACTGCAACCTCTGCCTCCTGGGTTCAAGTGATGTGATTCTCTTGCCTCAGCCTCCTGAGCACTGGGATTATAGGCTTGTGCCACCATGCCCAGCCAACTTTTGTATTTTTAGTAGAGACGGGGTTTCACCATGTTGGCCAGACTGGTCTTGAACTCCTGGCTTCAAGTGATCTGCCTGTCTTGGCCTCCCAAAGTGCTGGGACTACCAGCATGAGTCACCGCATGTGGCCTGATGTCTCTTCTTATAGGGACATTAAATTTATCACATTAGGGTTCCATCTTCAGGACCTCATTTGACCTTGATTACTTCCTTACTCCAAATACAATCACATTATGGGTGAGTGTTTCAACCAATTAATTTAGGGAGTAGGGGAACACAATTCAGTCCACAGCATGACTAAAATTTATCTAGTTTTTCAAAAATTAGTCATATACTCAAGGCACTAAGTTATAAAGAGGAGGACCTGAGTTCAGTTGGGTTGGGTTTCAAAGAACAGACCCAAAAGAGACAGTTTGTAGAAGAGTCAGAAGCAGGGGCGGATCACATGGGAAGCATCTGACCACAGTTAGAGATTATTGACACTTCAGCGAAGAAAGGAAGCTCTTGCTTATCCTTAAAAACAGGTCCTGATAATACACACCTACCCAGGACTTATTTGCACTGTGTTTAGAATTTACGTGAAGGAAACTGCATATATTCTCAGAACTTAGTTGACTTCTCATTTCAATGTTACCGAAGTATTTGCACTACAACTTTGTCTGACAAATGGTACCCATGCCCTGTGGTATTTTCAGCCCCAGCAGGTGTACCTGTGTAATGAGAATCCTCTATCCACGCTTGACCAGCGTTCCTGTTTGTAGCTGTCTCTAGTTTTGTGGACATTTTCTCTGTTCTGCAGTTGCATGTTGCTATGTAATTTCATTACATGTCTCTATTTTTCTCAGATACTTTCTCTCCCCCATGACCCCCGCATTCCCCAACCCTCCACGTCCACCACTCCAGCCCTCCAGAACCACCTGGCTACTTCTGCCTCTAGTCCCTGCCTTCCCTCCCCATATTCCCAGTACAAGAAAACCAAAGATTCAACCACTGTGAACTTGGACTTCGTGTCTTTAAATGGAAAAAAATGAATGTTCACATAGAAGTCTCAGAGGCTTAAGGTTTGCATTCTCTTGGTAACTGATACTTGGAAGGACTTCTGTGTTCTTTATGAGATAGTCAAGTGCAGCCATAAGGTTCATATACTCACAGACCCTAGAGACGGGAGGCAGAGCTCACCACACAGGGCACGTGGGAAGCCTTAGTGTGGTCAGGAGGCAGAAAGCAAGGAGAGGAGAAAGCCGAGACCAGAGTCTATTGGTGTTTCTGCAGAAAGGCAAGGCGGGGCAGACTGAAAATGTTAGGACTAGCTAGTTTGCATGATTTCAGCAGCTCTAAGCTGTACGAGTGTTCTGTGGTTGCCTGGTACCTGGCCATGGGGTGATTAAGGCAGAGGAATAATGCATTCTGGGGTGAACAGGCCTGATAGAGAGGAAGCCTAGCTCTGGACTGGTTTGTTTGCATATCAAAGGCCTGAGCCCTTGCTAACTCAGAATTGCCCAGCCCCAGGAGGGACAGCCTCCCCAGGCAGAAAGGTTTTTAAGATGTCAAAACTCATACAGAAAATAAAAAATGGAAACAACACCAAAAGAATGAGGGAGTTACCTGAATTTACTTTTTGTACTCACTTTTCCACCCATTTCTCCATGATTTTCCAATCTTGTTTCTGTTCTCAAAATGCAGACGTTTTTCCTGTAGGGCATACAAGGACTGCCTGTTGATTAAAACGCGTTTTAAAGGATGCTTTCTGCTCCAATTTCTATAACCAGGGCAAAGACCGTAGCAGAATACCTGTCTTTTTGTAGCACTGTGAGGTCGGAGATGTAATTCACTCAGCACTTATGTTTTGAGTGCCTGCAAGGTGCTCTGCCAGCCCTCAACAATGTACAAAAATTAAGGCCATCAGCGGGCAGAGCTGCAGACTCTGATAAGCTCCAGAAACTGTTTAATAGGAGGAGATATAAACATGGCTCTAAAGAAATTCAAGTATAAGAGGTCAAATCCTTTTGAAGGAATCAAGAAAAAGAATCAAGGAGGAATCAAGAAAAATTATGGAGGAGGATTTATTTAAGACAAGCCTTAAAGATGAGTAGGATTTTGACAGGTAGGATTGGAGGAGGAGGTTGTTCTTAAACAAGACACAAAGGACACACAGGCACCTGAGTACAAGGCTGATGATGTTCAAGAAATAGCAAATAGTCCAGTCAGCAGGAATGTAGGATTCTTGTAGTATAGTAAGGAAAACGGAGGCTGAAAAGTGGATTCTGGTGAAACTGTAAAGAACCTTGAATGCCACAAGGAAGGATTTAACTTTGTTGAAGGAGGTTGAGCATCTTTTGTCTATTGTTTTAGCAACAATTGCTTGATTTCAGCCAAACATGTCTCCTCAGTGTTCCTATGGATAAGATGGACAGTAATGTTGTTGGAGGGATTTATAACTGGATGTTCTTGGGCTCAAGTGATCATCTCAACCTCAGCCTCCCAAGTAGCTGGAACTGCAGGCATGCACCATTACTCCTGGCTAATTTTTTTAAAAAAGTTTTTAGAAACAAGGTTTTGCTATGTTGCTCAGGCTGATCTCCAACTCCTGGGCTCAAGCAATCCTCCTGCCTCAGCCTCCCAATTAACTGGGGCATGTCCAACATCAACATGAAATTGCAAAGGGCACCAAGCTTCCTTCCTCTTCGATTTTTCTAAACATCACAGGGGTAAGTTTCATGGGGGCAGGGATTTAATCTGATGTGTCCCCTGCTGAGTGCTTGGCTAATGCTGAACTCCTAGGAGCCTTTGCGAGGGAGAGAAGCCCTGTTGTCGAAGGAGGAGTTTGATGGTCTTTTTCCTGTATGTTCATAGCAGCAGACTTGCATCTTTAGGGAACCTAGCAAAATGTTCTCCACTTCTGCATTCTGCCATAAAAGAAACCTGATTCTCCTGTATTCTGTAGTGTTTGAAGGAAACACAACCTAGATGTAAAAGCAACCCTTTCTAAGAGTAGCAGTTAGAACGTGACAGTCACCCATGTTGGTCAAACTCATGATCCAGCCCTAGGTCTCGGGCCGTGCACTAAGAATTTTGAGGGGAAACAGGCATGCTCTTACACCAGCTACAGACAGTTAGACCAGCCACTAACATCACTATAAATCCAAAAATATGAGTGTGCCCTCCAGCAGTGAATACATAGCATCGTGCATCCAAGAGATGCAAGGTAAGAGGTGAGCTGCAGCCGTCCTTGTTTTTCCTTTAAAATATTTATGGGTCGGCCGGGCGCGGTGGCTCAAGCCTGTAATCCCAGCACTTTGGGAGGCCGAGGCGGGTGGATCACGAGGTCAAGAGATCGAGACCATCCTGGTCAACATGGTGAAACCCCGTCTCTACTACAAAAAACTACAAAAAATTAGCTGGGCATGGTGGCACGTGCCTGTAATCCCAGCTACTCAGGAGGCTGAGGCAGGAGAATTGCCTGAACCCAGGATGCGGAGGTTGCGGTGAGCCAAGATCGCGCCATTGCACTCCGGCCTGGGTAACAAGAGCGAAACTCCGTCTCAAAAAAATAAAATTAAAAATAAAAATAAAAATAAATCTTCTATGCCTTATTATATTTTTCCTGTCTTTTCTGTGTT
>NW_016107336.1:239230-277172 GCF_001604975.1 Cebus imitator
GAGCCGAGATCGCGCCATTGCACTCCAGCCTGGGTAACGAGCGAAACTCCGTCTCAAAAAAAAAAAAAAAAAAAAATTTATGGGTCTAGCTTGAACTTACACTGTCACCATGAATATTCTACCTCTTAATAGCTCTGTGTATATATATAGTTTTGGGGAGTATTTGTTGAGATGCGGTCTCACTATGTTGCCCAGCGTAGAGTGTGGTGGCACGATCAGAGCTCCCTGCATCCTCAAATTCCTGGGTTCAAGTGATCATCCCACCTAAGCCTCTCAAGTAGCTGGGACTATAGGCACGCACCACTACTCCCGGCTAATATTTAAAAATTCTTTTAGAGACAAGGTCTCGCTATGTTGCCCAGGCTGACCTCCAACTCCTGGGCCCAAGCAATCCTCCTTCCTCAGCCTCCCAAGTAACTGGGACTGCAGGTGCAATCCACTGCACCCAGCTCAGTATTTTCTTTTATATGATCTTAATTTTACTTTCAAACTTCATAAGTATATCCCGTTTTGCGTGTTCTGAGAGCAGATGAGCATGTTGATGTGGTGACTTTGACTCAATTCCCTCTCTGCTTGGATGAATGAGTGCTCCTTTCATCTCTCCATCTCTGCACCTCTCCCTCTCCTTTATACCAGTCCTGCAAAAGGCTCAGGTTCAACAGCACAGTGATCATATGAAGGGCACTCTTCTCTTCCAGTCTCCCTAGGAGCAGCAGCACTAGCTCATGGCTGCAGACATAGGACATCTGCCATTTCGACTCTTTGAGAGCAATTCCCTGGCAATGAATATTGTATAATTTGATTGAAGAAAAAAAGACTAACTGAATGACATGCCCTGCAAGGATGACGTGCCTAAGTGACTCAGTTAGCTGGAGTGTGACTCTCATCTCCAGTCCTTCTCTACCTATGGACATCTTGCCAGGGTTCATTGAAAAATGCATTGTATATTTTAGTTGCTAGGACAGAAGATTTTAAATGTTTTCACCACCCAAAAATGATAAGTATGTATGGTGATGGATTTGTTAATTAGCCTGATTTAATCATCCCACATTGCAAATATATATCAAAATGTCATCCCATGAATATATACACTTATTATTTGTCTAGTAAAAATAAAACAAAAAGAAGTGTTAGTTTCTTTGTGGAAAGTGGCTCTGAAACTAAGTCAGTGGCACGTGCCAGGGTTGTGTATGTTATCATGATCCTTGAGGTTAGGATTCCAGATCTCAGGATGGTCCTCATGGAGGCCGGGTGTCTCCTATGGTTTTCACATTCTGACCTGGCTTCTAAGGGAAAGCCAGCTTTGGGGCATTTCACAAAAGGTGGGTGGATCACGAGGTCAGGAGTTCGAGACCAGTCTGGTCAACATAGTGAAACCCCTTCTCTACTAAAAATACAAAACATTAGCCAGGCGTGGTGGTGGGTGCCTCTGATTCCAGCTGCTCAGGAGGCTGTGGTAGGAGACTTGTGTGAACCTGGGAGATGGAGGTTGCAATGAGCCAAGACCACACCACTGCACTCCCCACTGGGCAACAGTGCGAGACTCTATCTCAAAAAAAATAAAAAACATTTTCTCGTTACTTTTGTTTCCCTCGACATCATCCTCTCACCACAAGGGGTCAGTCAGCACATTTTGCCTTTAACCAAGGCAAAACACCAGATGATGTGATCATCCCTAGGCGGGCCTGGTGTTCCTAAGGAACTGATGAAGCTCCAGTGAGCTCTTTCTTGCCGCCAAGGGGAACCTGATTTTGTAGATTAGTGATGCTGACCTCTCATTTCTGTTCCAAATATACTGCTAATAGGCCCTTTATATCTTCAGGTGGAGGACCTATAGCTATGAAAGGAGATCAGAAATTACAACTCACTGCAACCAGTTGGCAAATAACAGAAAATCTTGCAACACCTTTGTTCATTAGGCACTAAATGCTGTGCTCATTGACAAGTAACTGCCAATACAGCAGCAGTTACAAATGGCCCTCTACAGCAGGTGCTGATTAAAAAGTTCATTTGTGGTCCAGCGTGGTAGCTCAAGCCTGTAATCCCACCACTTTGGGAGGCCGAGGTGGTTGAATCACTTGAGGTTGGGAGTTTGAGACCAGCCTCACCAACATGGTGAAACCCCATCTTTAGTAAAAATACAAAAATTAGCCAGGCATGGTGGCAAGCACCTGTAATCCCAGCTACTCCAGAGGCTGAAGCAGGAAAATCGCTTGAACCTGGGAGGCAGAGGTTGCAGTGAGCCGAGATCATGCCACTGTACTCCAGCCTGGGCGACAGAGAGAGACACCATCTCAAAAAAAATAGTAAGTTCTTTTGTGGTGGTGAGAAGAGAGGCTGGAGGTGTCTTTATTTAGCCCACACTTATTTCGTGTGTAAGCTGCAGCCCTATGGCACGAGGACTGACTTTAGAAGTCATCTTTGCTTTTTCTCTCCTTGTCTGACGTCGTAAGCCAGGGCTGTGCTCTGTTTGGAAATACAGCCCTCTTGGGTTTTATGGCTGTGTGACATTCACGGTTTGGGTTTATTTTCCTTGTTCTCTGGAACTGGTTGTTTTTGCTTCTTCCACTCCATCAACAGAGACAGTTTTATGAATACATTGCATCTCAATCAGTCTGGCTGCAGAAATAAGTCAGCAAACAGAGAGCTCTGTGTGTGTCCTGGCAGGAGCAGTCATCATCATCATTAGACATGTAAGAAGTAGCGGGTGTCCTCCAACAATTAATAAATAGCATACATCAGATAGATGCAAAACCATTTATTCAGTGAGGTGCTATCAAGGGAAAGGAGGCATTTTTATCCCAGGATATTTAGAGGTAAAGAGACTGAATCCCAGAAAGGTTAGATATCTTCCTCAGGTAGTTATGAGCAAAGCACGCAGGTTTTCAGACTCCCAGATCATCCACTAGTTTTCAATACTGATTTAATGCAGTGTGCATCAGAACAACGCACTGAAACCTAGAAACGTCTCCTGCAGCACTTTGTGGTGGTGTTTTGTTGCAAGCCTGGAGAGCCACCATGATGGCCTTTGCAAGCCTCTCTGCTGTACTACTTGATTCTCTTTCCAATCACCTCTGCTTTTTTCCAGTGCTTCCTTACGATAGTACCATCACATCTTAAACACTCTGTTGTTTTTTTTTGGCTTCTACCTTCCCACCCCAGGCTGGAAAGCCTTAGGATAGGTCGATTTTCAGAAGTGTGGTGAAAGTCCTCTTAGCAACGCTGCAGATCTGTAAGGTACTTTGCAATTTACAAAGCATGTTCACGTGATGCTGTCTCACCTTCCAAGCAACCTATGGCAGAGGCAGGGAATGTATTATGATGTTTGTCTCAGAATCAAGACTACATTTGTTGAACTCCTGTGATACATCAAGGACTGTACTGGGGGTCTTTTATAGTCAGGCCTTTGGCTAACCTATATGGAGACTTTGTAAAATTAGAAAAAGTGCCCTGTAGAGGATGCCCCTTCCTCTAGAGTAACTCAGCCCCATGCCAGGGCAGCCCTCAGGCTAGATTTCAACCCTTTCATACCCTCAGCACCTTGCATGGTGGCTGTGTAGATATTAATCTATTTAATTCTCATTATAGATCTATACTGTGGACAATACCCCCTTCCTACAGATAAGAAAACAGGCTCAGGAAGGCTAAATGTCTTAGCAAGAGTAACAAAGTTTCCTGGTCTTGGAGCTGGACTTAAACCCCAGCTCTTCTGAGTTCTAAGCCAGTGGTGGTTTCATCAGGACATTCTACCCTCGACCCACAGCAGAAGCCTCTGCAGCTCCTTCCCAGCTCTCCCAGAGCAGTGCTAGGATGAATCTCCTCCTCCAGAAGGCTCTGGGCATTTGCCATTTTGCCTCTTCAGAAAGAAATGCCGCTTTCAGGGGTGCTTCTCAGACTTGATAGATCAGCGTCCCCTGGGGATCTTGTCGGAGGGCCTGGGCTGAGCCCTCAGCATCTGCATTTCAAGGTCCCAGGCCATGTGGCTCCTGCTAGGCAATGGACCACACTTTGATTAGCAGACCCTTAATAGAACAGGAACCAGTCACGGAGTTCCACCTCTTCCCATTGCCCTGAAGATGCAATGAAAAGGTAAACAAATGTGTATTGAGCATTTACTATGCACTAGGCTCAGTTCCTTCTAGCAGATAAAATGGGAGGAAGTAGCCACACTCAGTGTAATTTAATGATTACTACATCACTCATACCCCTTGCAAGGAAAAATCACAAGTTAAGAAAAGTGAAAGGGATTGAATTGACTCAATAGGGAATCCTGTGACAGAGGGAAGCATGAGGACTTCAGAGTCCCACAGGCAGGTACCTCAGCCAGCTCGGGAGGATGGGCTTCCTGAAGGTGACACTGAGTATGGTGGTAGCATCAAGTATGATGGTTACTCTCTGTGGAATAACTGTCTGGAGTGTCTGGAGTGCCAGATGCTATGCCACAGTTTATGTGCTTTCTATTTAATTTTACAATACTTTGATAACACAGAGGTGTCCGATCTTTTGGCTTCCCTGGGCCACACTGGAAGACGAAGAACTGTTGGGCCACATATAAAATACACAAACACTAATGATACCTGATGAGCGAAAAAGAAAAGAAAAAGATCCGTGCATAAATCTCATAATGTTTTCAGAAAGTCGGGCCCCATTCAAAGCCGTCCTGGGTCGTATGCAGGCCGCTGGTTGGACGACCTTGCTATAACACATCATTTCACAGAGATTAAGCAATTTGCTGAAGCCAACAGAACTGAGTCAGTGTATGATTTTATGATTTATATCTTATACTTTTTAGCCCAACAATTTTGGAAGTGATTTTGTACCTCTTTGCCCAGTAAGAACTTAGAGCACCAAGTATCATTTCCATCCAGGTAGATCCGATTGATCTGGGAGTTTGTTTATAAAGCAGATTCCTGGGCACCATTGTGGACTTACTGAATCTGAACTCTGAAGGTGAGGCCCAGGAATCTGCGTCTCCCGAGCTTCCCTAATGAGGCTGATGAACACTGCTTTAAGAAGTTGGCATCTTGGAAAGAAAAGTGGGTGCCATGCAATAGAATCCTGACCTACCCAACTCCCTTTATCATCTTCGCTATAAAAATGTAATAGCCTCAAGGCTGGACGCAGTGGCTCACACCTGTAATTCCAGCACTTTGGGAGGCCGAGGTGGGTGGATCAGTTAAGGTCAGAAGTTCGAGACCAGCCTGGCCAACATGGCAAAACTCCATCAATACTTAAAAAAAAATACAAAATTAGCTGGGTGTGGAGGTGGATGCCAGTAATCCTAGCTACTTGGGAGACTGAGGCAGGAGAATTGCTTGAACCGGGAGGCAGAGGTTGCAGTGAGCCAAGATTGTGTCATTGCACTCCAGCCTGGGCAATAAGAGTGAAACTCCATCTCAAAAAAAAAAAAAAAAAAAAATCATAGACTCACTAAACAGAAATGGGTATTAGGTATATATTTCTTTGTTTAGCAAATGTACAAAATACACATAGAGTAAATAAAAAATCAGCAAGAAGGCAGAAGAATCTAAATGTATTTAATCAACTCTGTAGGAAAAGCTAATCACTTGGTGAATTACTTACTACTTGACTCAAAATTTTGAAGAAAGGCTTTTTATGCAAACTTGTCTAAAACATCCTTAAAGTTTAGACAAGATATAGATAAAAATAGAATGGAATAAAATACTTTATTTCTATAGATAAAAATAAATAGAAAAATCCGCAGGGATATAACACATCATTTATAAAAGGCTCAATGACAAATGATTTTTATAAAACTCAATTGGAAATGCCATTAGACAAATTGGTTTAAGAAGTATCCTTTAATTGCACATTCTAAATGTAGACAAGATAATTATTAGGTGAATAGATTTTAGGCAAATTAGCTTTTAGTAAATTGGTTTAGGGAAAATTGGTCTTTTGCTTTTTACATGTTGGGGGCATAGAAATAGAACCTGGAAATTATCCCAGTGGCTCCTCTGGATGGACATTGGTTCAGATGCTGGTTGGAACTGATGCATCCTGGCTTCGAGTGTTGCAGTATCCCCGCCTCAGGCAGCACCATACACCGAGCAATGTAGCGCCCTGATCCAGTGATCCTCAGCTCCTTGTATATGCTGAGCATTTTGGGAAGCCTTTTTTTTTTTTTTTTTTTTTGGGAGATGGAGCCTTGCTCTATTGTCAGGCTGGAATGCAGTGGTATGATCTCGGCTCAGCGCAATCTAGGCTCACTGCAACCTCCCACTCTCTGGTTCAAGTGATTCTCCTGCCTCAGCCTCCTGAGTAGCTGGGATTACAGCCACCAAACCTGGCTAACTTGTGTATTTTTAGTAGAGACAAGGTTTCACCACATTGGCCAGGATGGTGTCAGTCTCCTGAACTCATGATCTGCCCGCCTTAGCCTCCCAAAGTGCTGGGATTACAGGTGTGAGCCACTATGCCTGGCTGGGAAGCATCTTAAATCCAAATGTCTGGCCCAGATATTCTGGTTCTGCAGGTCCAAAGTCAAGCCCAGGAGCACAAACTTGCATCAGGCAGCTATTACAGGTGCTCCAAGGACCTTACCCTGAGAAATGGTGCCCTTTTGTTCAGAGAAAAGGACAGAAGTTAGAGGCCAAGAGTTGTTTTTGACTGTGGCTTTTTAGAAATGCAATGCTGGGCAGGGCATGATGGCTCACGCCTGTAATCCTAGCACATTGGGAGGCCAAGGCAGGCGGATCACTTGAGAGGTCAGGAGTTCAAGACCAGCCTGACCAACGTGGTAAAACCCCATCTCAACTAAAAATACAAAATTAGCAATATGTGGTGGTGGACACCTGTAATTTCAGCTACTTGGGAAGCTGAGGCAGAATTACTTAAACCTGGGAGGTGAAGTTTGCAGTGAGCTGAGATTGCGACATTGCACACAGCCTGGGCAATAAGAGTAAAACTGTCTCAAAAAAAGAAAAAAAAAGACACTTCCATGCAAACCTTGCAAATGTGATACATCCTGAAGTGTTAAGGATTTTGTTCCAGGGACCCTTAACACATAGTCCTTCATTTGAAGACTCTGGTTCTCCAAAGCAGGTGCTCATTTGTTTGGTCAGGAGAAAGAACCAGGAGGGCGGAGTGGAATTCTCTGCCTAGGAAGGGGCAGTGATTATATTGAGTTCTGCCCATCTTGTTAATCAATAGCTTATTGTAACATTCTACCGCTTCTTGTCACTTCCATAGCCACTGTGCCTGGCTGCACTAAGGCTTCTAAGAGCCATGGAAGTGGACAATGGTGTTGAGCTCTTCTGTGTCTCAGCACTTTGGAACTAGCTAGCACTGCCTGTTAAGTTCCTGAATGTGGTGACCTTGCACCATGTCCATGAGAAACGATAATGAACAGGATAAGCCCTCAGGAACAAACACGCAGAAGCCTTGTGGTTATGACTGGTTTGCATTTTGGCGTTAGGGGAACAGTCTCTTCAGGTCCCATGAAATTATTAGAATTTTCTGTGTCTTAGCTCTAGGATCAGAAGTTGAATGTCCATATGCACAACTGTGGGATCCTAAAATTGTCATCCATTTCAGGCTCACCTCTCCCTCCTAGAGTATCTATTTCCAGGTAAGGTGTGAATTCATCCCGCAGCAGATCATCGTAACTTTGGCTCATTCTGTAAACATGATTTGCGTCTCTTGTGATGTGAGCTGGGCACTGAACTAGATGCTGAGGTTTGAGACACAATAATAAATTACACCCTGTCACTGTTCTCCAGGAGAGGAGACAGTTATGTAAACAGGAAGTGCAGCATAGTGTCTTCAGAGAGCCTGTTTTGTCATCTGCAAGCATGAGATAGCCATGGCCTCTACCTCAGACTTGTTGTAGGGATGAAACTGGTTAAAATAAAGAGTACTTAGAATAGTATCTGGCACATAGTAAGCGTGATAGAAGTCTTGACTGGCATGACTGTCGTCATTCCTGCTATCATCAACACAGACATTGCATTCATCCACATCCCCACTCTCTTTCCACAGAGTGGGAAGAGGGATGTGATGATCAAGGAAGGCTTTTCCGGGGAGATAGATTGTGAGCTGGATCTGAAGGGCGCCTAGGAATTGACCAAGAAGACAAAACAAAGGAGAATATTCCAAACTGGGAGAAAGTGACATGCAACGGCCTGGGGTTATGGAAACATCGGGCAGTTTAGGAAAATCAGCAGCTCGGGAGTGAGGGTAGATGGTGTGGGTAATGGTGAGAAAAGTGGGCTGGAACTAAAGGGGAGGTGGGAGGCCGGGAGTGATCGTCTCCAGCTCCTTAGTGGGATAGGGAGAGGCATCTGTGGAAGGTGAGGATCCTGGAGGAGGCTAAGGAAGACTGCAGCAGCTCTTGGGAGAATGGCCAAGGCCACCTAGTCAATTTTGTTGAGGGTGGAGACCCTGAATCCATGAGCCACCAAATAAGTAGGATCCACAGGAGAAAAGCGATCTGGACCATGGGAAAGATTGTGCTCTGGCTTTCCAGGTGCCGTAGGTAAGATTAATTCCAACAGGAGTAACCAGAGCAGACTTCATAGAAGCACAATGTGGACACAAAGAGATGAACCAAGCAGCAGCCAGCCCATGGAAGGCCTTGAATGATGTATCAGGAAGGTTTAGTCCACAGATGGGTATTAAACTGAGGAACAACATGATCACATAGGTGCTCTAGGAATGACACTTTGGGAGGACTGTGAGTTAAACTGGAGGAAGGCACATTCTAGGCAGATAGATCATTGGAGAAGGATCTATGGCCTCCGAGATGGAGAGTCAGAACTGCATGGTGCCCCCAAACAGGGTGTGCCAGTGTGGCATTGAGACTCCCCACTCCTCCCTGCTATGCTGTTCCAGACCATGCTTCTCCCAGGCAAGCCTGCAACCTACAGGAAATTCAGCCAGGTCCCCCTCCAATGCTAAATGATTCCCAGAAGCATGGGCTACAGCAGCAGACCACAACCTCTCCCCAGAAATGCCCTGGGGACTAGTCTGACCCTGAGCTCAAATGTGGAGCATCTCTAGGAAGCTTCAATGGCATTGTCATGGAACCCAGCGGTTGGTTCTAGATAGGTTCCCACAGCCTAGAGTGCCCTGGGGGGGCCTCCTTACTGTTTCAGCAGCCCACGCTTGAGTGTCCCCACCCGTCCAGCAGTCACTTTCATCCTGCCCCACTCAGGCACCCAAGCCAGGATCTGCAAAAACTAATCTTCACAAAGCATCCTCTCAAGGCAGGATGGTCGTCTCTAGGTGACAGATGAGGGAATTAAGGTTGGCAGCAGTAGAGGCATTTGCAGAGTGACATGCTGTTGGTGGACTTGACCCTGGGGCTGGTTTAGATCTGATGCCTGTGGGAAGTGCCAGCTTTGAAAGGATCTATTCACATCATAATGGCAAAATTGTGGGCATATATTGTAGACTGGCATGTCTTAGTCTGTTTTCTGTTGCTGTCACAATACTTGAGGCTAACTAATTTTTGAAGAAAAGAGATTTATTTAGCTCACATCTCTGCAGACTGGGAAGTATGAGAAACGTGGTGCTGCCGTTGAGGACCTCTGGCTGCTTCCAGAGGAAAACGGAAGGGGAGCTGGTGTGTGCAGAGAGCACATGGCAAGAGAGAAGGCAAAGGAGAGAAATTGAGAAGCCCGGACTTTTTAAAACAACCCACTCTCCCTTGGGAACTAATCTGTTCCTGGGTGAGCTAATCTATTCATGAGGGATCCATACCCATGACCCAATCGCCTCCCACCAGGCCTCACCTGTTAAAGGTTCCACCTCCTGACATCCTTACGTTGACAATTAAATTTCACCATGAGTTTTTTCAGAGACACACTGCATCCAGACCATAGTTTTGCATATCCTAGCAAAGGTTTCCTTGATGGTCCAAAGGTTTCCGTGAGCAGAAATGTTCATCACATGCCTTCTTCCCCCTGCCTCACTATCTGGGCTGCTCTCAGGTTTCCATCTGACATACTGTGCATTGGACACCACTGATATCTGGCTTCCTGAAGGCCCTTATGGCCAGTGCACTTGGAGTAGCAAACAAGAGTCAATGGATGCATCCTGCCGAGTAGCATTCATCATGCTGGTATCTCCGATTGACATATTTTACCTGAAAGGCCCACCTCAATGGCCGCAGTCTCCAGATGAGTGCATTTGGTGTTCTGGGTTTCTTCTGATGCCCCCAAACTCACATCTGCCTCTTACCCTCTTTCTGCTGCAGATCCTGGCGCCCCTGTGAAATTGCCTTGTCTGCCAGTGAAACTATCGCCTCCGCTACCTCCAAAGAAAGTCATGATCTGTATGCCCGTGGGGGGGCCAGACCTCTCGCTGGTGTCCTACACAGCCCAGAAGAGCGGCCAGCAGGGTGTGGCCCAGCACCACCACACCGTCCTGCCGTCCCAGATCCAGCACCAGCTGCAGTACGGCAGCCACGGCCAGCACCTCCCCTCCAGCACCGGCTCCCTCCCCATGCATCCTTCGGGCTGCAGGATGATAGACGAGCTCAACAAAACACTGGCCATGACCATGCAGAGGCTGGAAAGGTAAAGGCAGGCACCGGGAGGGAAGGCAGGCAGAGAGGGGCTGGCTGGGGAGCAGGGCTTAGGGATTTGGACCATGACTTAGGAATGTGAACAAGGGCTCATCCTCACTAGAGGGAAAAGTTTGAAAGTAAAACAAGACAAAAAACTGAAGGTCAAAGCATGGAAGAAAATAAATGTTGCCAACTGAAAAGCTCTAGGGTAATCACATTTATCAAAAAGAAAAACTAACATTCATACATACATACATATATATATATATATATATACACATGCACACACAAGCATGTGTATATATACAAGCATACACATATGCTTTTATAGATATACATGCTTGTGTATATATATATGAATATATGAATGTTGGTATACACACACACACACACACACACACACACACGTATATGCTTGTGTATATACACAGTCCTCAGTGTCATCAATAGGTTCATGAAAATGGCAACCTCCATGAAATAAAATGTAACGAAACCAACTTCACCACAGGCTAATTGATATAAACCAGACTTAAGATCCTATGGTATAATTCTGGTCACAAAAATATCACCCAACTTCTAAATAAAGACCAGAACCCTTCTAATATTAAACATTGAAATAAATGTGAGCTGTACATACATTTAAGAAAGATTAATAAAGACAAGGAAGGTGACTACCCAGTTATTCCAGTTCAGAGTAGTGGCTAGCCAGAGCCTGTCCCAGCAGCTCAGGACACAAGGCAAGATCTGGCTCCAGCCAGACATCATCCCATAACAGGGTGCAGTCACACCCACATCCACACTCACTCAGACCTTGAACAGTGTAGGCACGCCATGTCAGCTGGCGTGTACATCTTAGGGATGTGAGAGGAAACCTGAGTACATGGAGAAAACCCAAACAGTCATGGGGAGAATGTGCAAACTCCACATGGAAGATGGCCCCAGCTGGGAGTCAGCTTTTTTTTTCTCATCAATGTTATGGCAAAATGACATTGAATGAGATGACCTTATTCAAGGACCTGCTGTATATCCATCTATGTATATGTGTGGGTGTACACACACGCATACACATATTATGTCTCTATAAGCATTAACATTTTGTAAAAGAATATATATATAGGCCAGGTACAGTGGCTCATGCCTGTAAGCCCAGCATTTTGGGAGGCTGAGGCAGGTGGATCACCTGAGGTCAGGAGTTCAAGACCAGCCTGACCAATATGGTGAAACCTTGTCTCTACTGAAAATACAAAAATGAGCTGGGCGTGGTAGCATGCACCTGTAGTCCCAGCTACTTGGGAAGCTGAGATAGGAGAATTGCTTGAACCTTTGAGGCAGAGGTTGCAATGAGTCGAGATCGTGCCACTGCACTCCAGCCTGAGTGACAGAGCAAGACTGCATCTCAAAAAAAAAAAAAGAAAAGAAAAAGAAGAAGGTATATACAGTCAATAATAGCATTTACCTCTGGGGTGGGGAAATGGGGAGAAAATACTTTTATATTTCATCTCTTTCTATACTGCCTTTTAGTTATATATATATTACTTTTATGATACTCAAAAGAATTCAAATGTGAAAGAAGATAAGGGCTGGCAGGTATTGGAAGGAAACAGGAGGGCTGGGAAAGGTGGAAAGATATACCCTATTCCTGCTGATGGAAGAAGCAGAGTCCCAGGGTCTGATTATATGCGCATGTGCCACTAGTACTTGGCCACTACCAGGACAGCTCCCTCTTTCACCAGAATCTGCCTCCAACTGCTCTTCAGGGAGAGCTGCAAAGATGACCCCACAGGCAGGCCTGCAGCAATGCCCCTAACTCCTCACCACCTAGGGAGATCTCTCAAACTGGTTCTGAATTACTCTTGATTATGTGTGCACACATGATCGTGTGTGTGTGTGTATTCAAACACCGCCACCTACCTCAGATCCAAGAAGGGACTGGGATTCCCATTGTGGCTCTAGGGCAAGTTGCTTGAGTTAGTGCCCTGATGTGACAAGGAGAAAGTGTATGTATCAGGTTGAAAGGGTGTGTCTGACTGGGAGCTGAATGCTTGTCCTATAGTTGTAGCTGCTGGTCACTGGGTCCTGTGCATGGAAAATTGCAGTCTGGAGGTACCAGCAAATCACCAGAAAGCCAAAACTGAGATGCACAGGCAGGAGCTTCTGGGTCTGTTTTCCTGACTCTCAGTGGCTTTCTCTGCTCCTGCCTCTTAGCTGAGTATTCTGTGTTTGGGAAATGAGTGATTCGCTGGGAGGTTGCTGTGTCTGGGAATTCTGACTTGATTACTTGGTGTTAACACTGTGCTTGCTGCAAAAGGAAAAAAACCATAACTTAATTTGGCCCCTTGCTATCATTTGCAACTACTCTTGTTATTAATTAGAATAATAATAATTTAAAATGTAGGTGGCACCTTTTAATCTATTACACATACACATCATCGTCACTGTCATTGTCGTCTTATTTAATCCTCACATCACCTATGGACACTGAGTATTTGGAGAAACTGAGGGAGGTTTGCTAAGTTCCCCAAAGCCACCTTCTCAAAGGGGAGCCCACAAATGGCTTATCTGACATCTGCAACCACGTAAATGCAGACATTGAGAACAAGCTTTTAGATACTCTTATAGCAGTTGGACAGAACAATTTCATGTCTGTTGAATCATGACATTAAAAAGGGTTTCATTATTTTTTCATTTGTGTTATATTTTACAAAAGCATCAGTTTTCAATGGATTAAAAATTTAAAGAACTGAACAATAAGAACCGTTTCTTCCCTGTAGACGTTTGGAAAACATTGCCCTAGGTGGCAAGTTGAGAGGCCAACCCTCCAGCCTGGGTCTTCCCTCTCCAAGCCCAGAGCTCTTTGTACTAACACACAGCTGCTTCCTAAAGACAAGCAGCAGTCAACATCATTGCCCACCCCATGTCTATGTGCATGCAGTAGGTTTTTGTATTTCTCATGAGCTTCGGTTATTAGAAAAGATACTTGTGATATTAATAGGATGTTGCTAAATATGCTTCCACATTAAAAAAACATATTAAAACGTTCAGTTAAAGATGCTGACAAGTTTTATTATATATGTGGGTATTCGTGGAATATTTCAGTTTCATTTAGATCAATGGGTAGATCTAGTGGGATATGGGGATTTTGGGTGGAGGGGTGTTGGGATATGCAGCATGATCTGGCAGCAGAGCCAAGGCAGTCTCTGTGCTTTGTCCCAACCCAGATTCATTTCCTCCTCCCTTCTCCCTCACTTCCCACTCGAGGTCAAAGCATAGGGTTGTCCTAACAGACCAACCAGGATGCAGAGATTAATACATGCATCACTTTGACAAGATCACCACCCTAGAGAAAGAGAAGCTTTCTTCCCAAAGACCACCCCAGAAGCCTTCTTTCCAAATAAAGATTGGAGAGAGATTTCTGAGTGTCCCCATCATCTCCAGGAAGAGTCTGAGAGTAGGCCAAGGTCACAGGCCACACTGCTCAGTGTAGGGAGGGAATCACCAGCTGTTTTTGGATAATTTCCCCCTAATTTTTACTACTTAAAAATGCTCCCTGTTGCCTATCAACATGATTTCATTCTTGTTTTAACAAAGTTTTATGCAGAAAGAAAGAATCATTTCTCTGTCCTCCTGGCAATTTCCAGTGACCCCAAAAAACTCTGCAAGAAGGGAGAGAGATTACCAGACACTCAGGTATCCTGCCTACAAAGTTCCTTGGATCGACCCCCTTGTTCATGCCATTGCTGCCCCCTGAAATCTCAGAGAATGTCACCGTAGGGCATCGGTCCAGACGGACAGTCCGATCCTGATGAAATAGGAATGTAAAAACTTGAATGGTGAAGTAAACAGCATCAATGCTGTTTGGACCATACATTTATACAAATCATCTTATTGAAAGGGTCCTTGAAGACCATCCAGGCCACCAAGCCCCTGCCCACAGCAGTGTTCCTGACCATTGATCCTCTGATCTCTGTTCCAACAGGACCTTTTCCAGGTCCCAAAATAGCCTGCTCCATTGTCAGGAAGGTCCAACTGTTACAAAGTTCCCTCTCGATTAAAAGTTTTACTGATTGAAATTTCTATCTGCTCCTTCCCCGATCTTATTTCTAATCTTCCTTTCCTATAAAATGCTTTTAAATCTTTGAAGATAGCTACCATTCTCTTCATCTAAGGACTTTTCTAGATCTTATCCCCTCGTGTTCACTTTCCCCTGAGATTACACCAAATCTCCTGTTTTATATGGAGAAGTTATTTGTTTTTTATATTTTTTATTTTTGAGACAGCAACTCACTCTGTTGCCCAGGCTGCAGTGCAGTGGCATGATCATGGCTCTCTGCAGCTTCAACCTTCCAGGCTCAAGCAATTCCCCCACCTCAGCCTCCTGAGTAGCTGGGACCACAGGTGCATGCCACCACACCCAGTTAATTTTTTTTAAATATTTTTTGTAGAGACGGAGTATTGCCTTGTTGCCCAGGCTGGCATCAAACTCGTGGTCTAAAGTGATCCTCCTGCTTCAGCCTCCAGAAGTTCTGGAATTCCGAGTGTGGGCCACGGCACCCAGCATAGAAGTTCTTAGACATTACCCTGCCTAAGCCTGCTTGATGGCACTAAACAGTGACATGGTTAATTTATAGCTTTGTCTCACAAGATTTGGGGGAAGGAGCTAGAGTCCACTTGAAGCAAATTTAAGGGGTTATATTTATTCAAAATCGAAGGGCTGCCCTGGGCAGTGGGGGCTGAGCTGGAGGCAGTAATCACCCCCACTTCAGTTAGCTCCAGAATTAACTGCCAGAGTTTGAATCTTAAACACACCACATATTAGCTGTGTGACCCTAAGCGTGTGACTCAACCTTTGCTTGATTTTCGTGCCTTATCTGTAAAGTAAAGATAATCATAAAATGCCAGTAGCCTCATTAGGGTCGTTTGTGAGGATCAAATTATTTAATGAATCCAAATCAATGGAGTGATTGCATGGTACATAGTAAGCAGCTAAGAAATGGCATTGAACATGAGCTAGCACATACCATTTGTCTTCAGTGACCCTAGGGTGGTTTTGATCCAATCTTGTTGGAGATTTTTGTTCATTTGGTAGGTTTCCTCAAATTGATTGTCTTCATTCCCCTCACACTGGGGAGCCACATCTTTTTGAAGGTGATGTTTTAACATTTCAAATATTTTTTTCAACATTTAGATTTCCCCTCAACTTTCCATTCTCATTAATACCACTGCATTTTTTTTTCATTTTTATATTTAAATCTTTGCTAGTCTTTACTCTCATTTTTAAGGAGCAAGCTTTTTAAAAAAAATCATTAGCTAGAATTCATGGTTATCTAGTGACCCCGTTGTGGGAAGACCTTTTTTAAAATTTTTATTTCAATCATTTTTGGGGAACAGGTGGTTTTGATTACATGGATAAGTTCTTTAGTGATAATTAGTGAGATTTTGGTGCACCTGTCACCCGAGCAGTGTACACTCTACCCAGTATGTAGTAGTTTATCCCTCACTGCCCTCCCACCCTTCCCCCCGAGTCCCCAAAGTCCATTGTATTATTCTTATGCCTTTGTTATCATTTCAAAGATGATGTAGTGTTTTTATATTTAATATCTGCAGTAAGCTCTGTGGTCTCATTGGCACTGATCCTAGAAGTCAGATGTAAAGTCCCAATCAGGACTCCTTTTCTTTCTGATCTTAATTCGGCTGATCAATTCTCTGTGTTCTAGTGTCCTATTAGTAAAATGAAGGTGGAATGTAGACCCATGTTGACCCTGAAGGAATTTTAGGAAGATTCTTAAGGGACTGAGCTTTCAAGAAGTCTTTCTCTTCTCCATCAAAGGCAACTTCATATCTTCAGTCGCTCATGCAAAAAACCTGGGGTCACCCTTGACCCCTTCCTTTCTCTGGTCTCCTACATTTCACTGCACATCCTGTCTGGTCCACTCAGGGATAGGATCAGCCACTTCCCATGTGCTCCTGTTCCCCTGGGCTGAGCCTTAGTCGGCCTAAGCCTCGGTCAGCCTTGCCTGGCTCACTGCAGCTCCTCCCACCTGATGTCCTGCATCCATACCTGTTGTGCAGTGCATCCCCACCACAGCAGGCAAGGAGACAGGGTTTCAGGAAAGTCAGATCATGACTGTCTTTGTCTGCCAGGCTGCCATAAAAAAGTAACACAGGATGGGCGACTTAGATGACAGAAATTTATTGCCTTCAGTTCTGGAGGCTGAAAGTCTGAGATCAAGGTGCTGACAGGGCTGGCTTCTCCCAGGGCCTCTCTCCTTGGCTTGTAGGTGCTGTCTTCTCCCTGTGTTCTCTCGTGATCTTCCCTCTGTGTGTGGCTGTTCCTCATCTCCTCTGCTTATAAGGACACCAGTCATGGTGGATTAGGGCCCACACCGCTGACATCATTGTAACTTCCTCACCTCTTTAAAGGCCCTACTTCCAAATGCAGTCACATTCTGAGGTCCTGGGGCTTAGGACTTCAACATATGGATGTATCTGGGGACACAGTTCAGCGCTTAACAGTGGCCATGCCCAAAATGCCCCTGCCACTGTCCAGCTCACCAAGAGTAGAAAAGCAAAGTCCTCGCCATGACCCAAAGCCCGTGGCCACTTTAGATTTTGCCAAGAAAAATATATTTATTCTTCAAGACATTATTAAAATACCAGGTCTCTGGGACCCCTTCTTAGATTCTCATACAGAGCTCTGCCTGTTGCACACTTGCATTGGGTTATGTGTTTATATATTGCCTTTTTAATGTGGACAGGAACCATCCTTGTCTCTTCACCTGCTATGGTTTGAGTGTCTCTCCTCCAAAATTCATGTGTTGAAACCTGTCCTGCCCCTGTGGCCTCCCTCGCTTCATCGACGGCCCTCTGTGTTGCTCCCTCCTCCCTCACCCAGCGGCCTTCCCACCATTCTCGCACATTCTTGGACATGCTGGATGCCTCATGACAGGGGCTTGGCACTGGCTGTTCCCCTAGATGGACTGCCGTTCCCTCGGATATCCTCAGGGCTCCTACACTCACCTGCCTCGGGTCTCTACCCAAATGTCACACTTTAAACAAGGTCCTTCCTGGTCAAAATTGCAACCCCCCTCACAACACCTCCTGTTCCCCAGCTCCTTTTATTCTTGTGAAAGCATTTTTCACCATCTAACATTTTGTGTCCTTTGCCTTCCATTTGGTCTGTTGCTCCTCTCACCTAATAGAACGTACAGTCTACAAGGGCAAGAGCTGTTTTGTTCATGGGTGCATCCAGAGTGCCTACAACAGGGCCTGGCTTACAGGCGTGAGTGAGGGAATAACTGAATGAATGGAGAGCCTCTCATAGCTGCAGTGATATTCTTTTGCTTATTAATCTGCTTCCTATTGATGGCTTGAGTTCTCACAAGGCATATGTTATGTAAATATTAAGCAGTATTGGTGGTTTGTAACCTTTTAAATTTTCTTTGTTCTAACAATTTGAACTGTTCCCTCTGTCTGGAATGCAGTCTCTTCCATCCTGTCCTCTATCACCCACGCCAGCTTCTTTTGCAAGGAAAAATTCTTGTTCTCCAAGACATTATTAAAATACCAGGTCCTCTGTGATCCCTTTTCAGATTCCCACACAGAGCTCTGCCCTCCTGCACACGGTCCTTTTGCATACTTGCATCGGGTTATGTGTTTATATATCCTCTCTTTAATGTGGACAGGAGCCATCCTTGTCTCCCCATTTGCTATGGTTTGAGTGTCTCTCCTCCAAAATTCAGGAGTTGAAACTTAATGGCCAATGAGATAGTATTGACAGGTGGGGCCTTTAAAAATGATTAGGCCGTGAGGTGTGTCCCACATGAATGACATTAAGACCCTTATGAAAGGGACTTCACACAGCGACATAAAGCTCTCTTGGCCTTCCACCATGTGAGGGTGCTGCGTTTCTCCCAGACAGAGGATGCAGCCCTCACCAGATAGCCAAACCTGTCAGCGCCTTGATCTTGGACTTTTCAGCCCCCAGAACTGTGAGAAAATAAATATCTCTTCTTTTTAAATTACCCAGTCTCGAGTATTTTATTATAGCAGCACGAAGGGGCCACAATAGCTCTCGACCCTTAATCTGCTATAGTACCTGCCATGTAGGGAGTATTCTGAAAATATTTTTTGAGTGGGTTTCATTAAAAGTTACTCTAATCTTTGAAATAGGAAAGTATCTTACAATCAATGTTTGGTTACAAACTTTCCTAATTATAGAAACAGGCTTTTGCATACTTGCCTGGCAGTGAAGATACCATGATCACGAAGATTGTTTTCCCAGGACGAGGCTTATCCATTGCACTCGGGATGTACTGACGCCTACAATTTGCCCAAAGGTGGGAAACTTGAAGTAGGGGAATGTGTTCATGCTTTTTGAGAAAGAAAGAGAGAGGGAGAAAAGAAAGACAAAGAAAGGAAAGAAAGAAAAGAAGGGAGAAAAGAAGGGAGAAGGGAGGGGGGAACAAACAAACAGGCTTTTGCTGTGGATCCATTCCTGCTTTCCCTGTCAGGCCATCCCTGTTGTGCTGTGTTTGATGTTAGAAGCAACGTATAAAGTTCCTCCCTTAAAATTAAACCTAGGTCTTTGCTTGTCATGTCTGGTAATATCAAACTCTAGAGCTCCAGATACTATAATTTTGATTATGAACCTTAGCCATCATTGAAGTACACCATCCCTTCTTTTAATTCTCTTGGAGCAAATCCTTCATGAATGACAAAGTGGGGGAGGGGCCATCATCCTTAGCTAAGGTAGGGATGCTAAGATTGCTAAGGTGTAGAGAATCATATTTGATGACCCAGCTCTATCCAGTGTCCTCGGACAAAACCTGAAAGTTAACTTCCAGAATTTTATGCTGAGACCTGAAAAACAGGAGCAATCACGTAAGGAGGAGAAAGGCAATGCGGGTACGTCCTAGACAGATTAGAGGAAAGAGTGTATTGGTGGACCGGATAAGTTCACATGGGAAGAATAATTGAAATCTCTGAGTTTGAACTAAAAAGGCAAAATATGAATGAGTATTTTGCATCAATTGATGCAAAATATCAATAGATTTTTTTTTTTTTTTTGAGATGGAGTCTTGCTCTGTGACCTAGCCTGGAGTTCAGTGGCATGATCTCAGCTCACTGCAACCTCCACCTCCCAGGTTCAAGCAATTACCCTGCCTCAGCATCCTGAGTAACTGGGATTACAGGCATGTGCCACCACTTAGCTAATTTTGTATTATCAGTAGAGACAGGGTTTCACCATGTTGGTCAGGCTGATCTCGAACTCCAGACCTCATGATCCGCCCACCTCAGCCTCCCAAAGTGCTGGGATTACAGGCATGAGCCACTGTGCCTGGCTAATAGATATTTTCAATGATACTTTATTTACACCCAATGTGTTTTAGTTTAGGAAAATTTTAAGTACCATACATTTAGTTCGGATGGAAATTGCCATCTATGGGCCTTAAAAATGAAAAAATAAATACATTTCTAATAAATTCATTCTTTATTTACCTCTCCATGTCCCAAAGTCCCTGAGCAGCTAGATGAAGAAAGCTCTGACATTTGCCGGGAAAAAAATTTCAGGCAATTACTAGCTTGTAAACCTTGAATGAAAACAGGCCCTGCAAAAAGAAGGGTGGTACCTGTGTTTGCTCAGCAACCAGAAGATCCATCAGTTCTTTGCTGAGTGCATTTTCTAGACCAGGCTCCAGCTTGGCCCTGGGGATGTAACAGAGAACAAAATACAGAAGATACCCTCAGTGCAGCTTAGAACCTGCTGGGAGTATAACCTGGACAGATCAGTGCCCATGAGAGTGCAGGGAGGGAGGAGGAGGATGTGCAACAGGAATGTCAGCTGGTCCACAAAATTCGGAGTGGTCTTTTTGAAGAGCTGCATTTATATTAAAAGCTGAAAGAGAGGAATAGGCCAGGTGCAGTGGCTCACACGTGTAATCCCAGCACTTTGGAAGGCCAAGGCAGGTGGATCATGAGGTCAAGAGATTGAGACCATCCTGGCTAACATGCTGAAATCCCATCTCTACTAAAAATACAAAAATTAGCTGGGCGTGGTGGCACACACCTGTGGTCCCAGCTACTCGGGAGGCTAAGGCAGGAGAATCATTTGAACCCGGGAGGTGGAGGTTGCAGTGAGCCGAGATCACACCACTGCACTCCAGCCTGGCGACAGAGCAAGGTTCCGTCTCAAAAAAAAAAAGAGAGAGAGGAATAACCAGATGGAGAGGAGAAAGGAAATGAGAGAAAATTTAGGCAGATTAGAGGAGGGGCTGATATACTATCTCCAGATAATGAATGAGATTTTTAATAAGAAAAGGAAGTTGGCATTTATTCTCCAGGTTTTTAGAAGACATAGCATAAAGAATGACATTGATAACATAACATTGTCATCAGACATAAGGAAGTACCCAAGAGCCAGCAGAGAGGACACTGAAGATTTTTAAGTAAAATCAGGCCAACAGCAGTCCCAAATGGTTTACTCATGTACTTATGTAAAGAAAAACCACATACAGGTCGAATCATCTGCTAAGGGCAAATCCAGCTCTGTAACTGCAGATTTGATACATTGAAGTAGGTTAACTGTAATGTGGAATTCTGGAGAAGTATGGCTTTGCCACTGCTGGCGTAGTCGACGTACATCTGTGTTAACATGGATAAGCTAGACAATCTGGATGGTCAACTAGATGCAAGAAAGTTCCAGAATCATTTTGAACTCTTAGCAACACCCATTGATCTCTGCATGCCAACCATTGTGATAGGCACACAATAACAAAGCAATCTTTCCTTTAAAATAATAACATTGATAAGTTTATACAAATAGTTCATTATTTGCTTATAATGTCCCCTTTTCATATTTGCATATTAGCTATTGAGGAAATTATTAAGAATATTGAAAAAGGAATTGTTTTTACATTGGACAGAAGAAATTGAAATCAGTAGACCCCCCTCCAAATCCCTCCAGTCTCTAAAATTTTATCCCATGATTATTTTTAGGTCTTTCAAGAGCAAGATACAATTTACAATCCTTGGGTAAATACATTTCATGGTGACAATTACTTTTCTTCATGTTGCCTCAAGGGTCACAGGAAATTCTAAAGAATAATTCTTGCTGCTAAACAAGAGGATCCCCAGGGTTTCTTTTAGCCTTAAAAGTCTAACATCATTATTGTATTGGCTTATGTCTGTAATGTTTCACCTACTAATGAGGGTGTTCCCTGATAATACACAGATGTGAATCAGTGCCTCAGCAAGAATGAAACTGAACTCCTAGGTGTTATTTGCTTGTGAAGTGGTGTTGATTTGAAGTGCAGCGTTTTTCATGACATAACAAATGGCTTACGGCGTTAAATGAAATATGTTTCAGGGGAAAGATTCTTATAATGATCATCATCTCTTCAAAATCTCACGCAATTCTGTCTAATCAATTTTCTAATTGTTTAACAAGGACAGTTAAAATTAGACTGTACAAACTACTAACACCTTTTTAAGGCTTACGAGGATAAAAAAGGAAGTGTATTTTTTTTTTTTCTCGAGACTGAGTCTTGCTCTGTCACCCAGGCTGGAGTGCAATGGTGTGATCTCGGCTCACTGCAACCTCCGCCTCCTGGGTTCAAGCGATTCTCCTGCCTCAGCCTCCCGAGTAGCTGGGATTACAGGTGCACAGCACCACACCCAGCTAATTTTTTTGTATTTTTAGTAGAGGCAAGGTTTCACCATGTTGGCCAGGCTGGTCTCCAACTCCTGACCTTGTGATCCACCTGCCTCAGCCTCCCAAGTGGGGAATTACAGGCATGAGCCACCTTGCCTAGCCCAGGAAGTATATTTTCAAAAGAAAGAGAATCTGCTTTTGATTTTTTTGTTTGCTTCAGTAGAAATCCTGCCCTTTTCCAATGCCCAAATGTTGATTCTTTGATCTTGGAAACCATTGTCCAGAAAGTTTTGCAGATCAAATATATTAAAACACTAAAGGAAATATTTTAATAAATTAGCGGCTAATATCCATAATGACTAATTTATGATATATTGTTGGTGCTGACGTACACTGCTGGCTGAAACAGCAGCTCTCAGTGTTGATGTCCGGGAAGCACACTGCACCAGCATTGCCTTCTAATTTTACAGCTGCCTGTGAGGCAGGCACCTAGATTTCTCCGTTTAATTGATGAGGAGTCAAAGACCAAGAGGCCAGGTTAGTGAATGGCCCAGCTGGGACTTGCACAGTCCTGCTGACTCTGTCCTGCCTTTTTAGTACCCATGCTCAGCCAAGCATGCTAGAACGCTCACCAGCATCTAGGGACAAATTCAAGTAGAAAAGCCACCACTGGTTTCTCCATCAGAAAGAGACAGTGCTGGGAGGGATGGGCTGTTGGTCAGACTCTGTGTGTCTTCTAGTTTTGTTCATCACATCCTAATCCCAGACAGTATTTCAGAAATGTGGGTCATAGGTCCCTGAAAGGACGGAGGCTATGAAAAAATTAATTTAAATCCATTACCACTGCTGAGAAAAAACTCAAAAAACATTTTCTGTTCAGGAAGGCTCAGTTACCTCATCTATATATAGAACAACATAGTTTCCTGCTTACTGAAGTTCAACAAAAAACAAAAGCTTTAATGTTATATGTCTTATCTTAGAAGGCTAATCCTAGGCTGTGATAAACCAGACAATGTATGCCTGCTTTCTTAAAAAGAAGCTAATTAACTATTTTCTTGGGCTACGGTGGTTATTTCTGCTATTTTTCAGTCTCGGGCACTGCAGTTTGCAGCATAATTTCTCACACATTTTTGGTCTCCAAGAGGAAAGCGGTTGATTGTTCTCTCTCGCGTCTGAAAACGCTTTTCATAACTGTGCAGACTAAATTACAAAAGCTGTTCCTATTGAAGTTTAATTTGGTTTTCAGTGTCATATTTGTAGATAATAAATTTTCTGTCCTTTGAGGAAATTAATGTCTTTTTTTTTTAACAATGGATGCATTTAAAACCAGATACCAGAAAACAATATTCCCTTTATTACATTTTTTTCTTTAGAAATGTTGGTAAAATGGATCCCACCTATTTTAGAGAAAGATTAAGGATGTAAAAGAGACAGTGATTTTCAATTTTATGACCTGCCCTTGATTCCCTACAAGAGTTTGAAAGGTGTTTGCCAGCCACTAATTCCCCTCCATGGATGGGTTGCAATGTTTTTTTCTACTCATCAGCCCGTACCATGTGATGGTGGTAAAGTGATGATTATAAAGATCCCTTGAGAAGGGAGTGACTCTTTTCATGGCCTGGACTCACTGTAGATGTCTTGACATTCATTCCTTTATGAATGACTAAAAGTAAGGTCTGTGCCCAACCCTTATTCAGTAATGAACATGAAATAAGCCAGTCTCTTAATTTTTGAAGTCTAGAGATTCCTTTAAAACATTCAGCCATTGCAATGGTAGGTAAAGGCCAGGCATGGTGGCTCACTCCTGTAATCCTAACAACTTTGGGAGCCCAGGAGTTTGAGATCAGTCTGGGCAACATAGAGAGACCCCGTCTCTTAAAAAAAAAAAAAAAAAAAAAAAAAAAAAAAAAAAAATTAACAAATTAGCCAGGTGCAACGACACACACCTGTTAGTGCCAGTTGCTCAGGAGGCTGAGGCGGGAAGATTGCTTCAACCCAAAGGTTCGAGGCTGAAATGAACTATTTTTTAGAAAAAAAAAAAAAAAAAAAGAAAGAACTGGCAGAAAAGGGAAGGGAGGCAGAAATGATTTTCTGCCCAGGCTCTCAACCTATGCATCTCCTACTTAGTTTAACAGAGTCAAAGAGAAGAGTTAAGTTTTCCAAAAGGAAGCCTTGTTAAAGGTCATTCTTGATGGGAACAGGACTGAAGAAAGAGAGTATGGCTTTTCACCCGCCAAAGCGTCCTCCTGTGAATGTGAAGAGAGGATGACAGTCTTAAATGTGTGCCTTCTGTTGACTCGGGACTGCCATTTTCCTCTCAAGCTTTCCAAATACTTCTCTTTTCAGTGTGTGTTGTGTCAAGAGCAAGCCTTCTGTTTTAGGAATACTTCGTTCATTCTTTCCTGTTCGTTGGAGCTGTTCCATCCTCTAGGGGAAAACGAGGATGAAACAAAGTCCTCATCCTTGTGAGCTTACTCGTTAGTGGGAGAGACAGGTGATAAGCCTGTGAATGTGTAATATGATGTCAGGTGGGGATGGGGCACTGAAGAACCATCAGGCAGGATCATGAGAGGAGCATGGTGGTGATGCCTGTCTAGCTTTAAGGGAAGGTGTCATTAAAGTGGCCACAATAGACACAAAACCCATTGTATGCCCCCTTTTTATTGGCAGCACCCCATTGTGCAAGGCTGGATGATCCAGCTTGGTAATTATTCTGTCCTCCCTCTTGTCACCTATTCTCTCTGCACACCTACTCACCCCCAGCCATGTGCTACTCACACAAAACTTGTAGCTCCAAGTCTAGAATTCAGCCCCCCTCCCTATGTGTTCCACAATAGCCCTCATCATGGGACTCTTCACAGCAAAATTCACAGCAAGAGACTAGCTAGATTGTGTGAACATCTGTTATCCTTGTTTTTTGTTATAAAAATATTATATTCCATGGTTTTTAAAATTTGTGGTATAAATTGCATTTCATAGTCAGCAGATACATCTACGGAAAAAATGATGGGCTTTGCTGATTCTCTAGGCGAAGGCAACATGGTGCATGGAAAGAACACAGGCCCTGGGTGGGAAGACCTGAGTTCACATCCTGCTGTGATCGCTGCTGAGCGATTACTTGTGTTCTCAGAGACTTCACATCCCTATTCATAAAAGTCAAGATAATAACAACACCCTTCTTAACTCCGCAAGTTTTCGTGGTGATTAAATGAGATAATGAACATGTACAACACACTTTCATAGGGCACTAAAGGACCATCCATGGTAGCCATGTGGTTGTTTTGGAAAGATGCTCTTCCTTCTTCATCCTGAGTTGTGGAACCTGCTGGTATATTTAGGATGTTGTATGGAAATATTCCGAATTGTTGCAGCTGTCCAACATCTTGTGAACATTACGGAGTGCTCTTCAGTTTCTGCATATTCATCCCTCTTATATTTGTCAAGAAAATGACATTATTTGGAGCTGCCTAGATGTTAGGGAGCAGAAATTCATGTTTTTTCCCCTGGAACATAGGCCTTTGGTCTTTGTTTAAATTCATTATAGAATGTTAGTATAAGAGGAAAGCATACAGATCTTCATCAACCTCAATGACCTCACCCTATAAAGCAGCCTAGCTTTGGAAGTCTGAACTGAAGTGGGCTGATAGCCTGTGAGTATAGAACTGGAAACTGGAATACCATAAGCTCTCTCTGATACCTATTCTGTGTGCACACAGTCCTGGAATGAAGGGCATATGAAACCAACATGCTCTTGCTTGCATAGATCTCTGTCCCTTAGCTCCTCGAGTTGTCTTCTTAAGAAAGATAACTCTAAAGCACTATTTCCAAAAGTCCTAATGCTCCTTTCACAAGATAATTTCCCTACAGCAGCAAGACTCTAAGGATCAGGGACCCTCATTTTAGTGAATTAAGTAATTGGAAACGTAATGTGGTGTACTGATTGCATGAGACTTCAAATATTTGATCAACTCATCCATCAGTTCCAGACACATGTGCAATGATCAGGTTGGAGCAGGAAGATCATCAGCCTCTGTCTTGGAGAGGCTCACAGTTAATGAGGGGTGGGGGTAAATGCTTAACATGTAATTATAGCATAATGTGGCAGATGCTGTAACAAAACTGGAAACAGGCTGTAGATGTGCAGAGAAGGGACTGATTTCCATTGGAAAAATCAGAAGAGGATGCTCAAATGAAATGAGATTTGAGCCAAGATAGGTAGGATACTCTCTCTAGGCCAAAATCTGAAGGGTGAGTTCTGGGGCGCACAACCGCAAGAGCAGAGGGAGGATGCAGGAAAGTCCACAGTGTACCTGGGCAGTGGCAAGTGGTCTGATGTGGCTGGAACGCTGGGAAGACGGTAAGGAATAATAATGAATGAGATTGAAAGGAGTTGGGGAGTCAGTTGGTGAGGCACCTCTTAGTCCATGCCATAGAGGGTGGAGTTAATCCAGTTTACAGTGAGGCCTTTCCTGGCTCTTTTGATTGGGAGAATTACATGATCAGACTGGTTTGACAGCAGAATAGGGTGGAAGGGGAGGTTCTGGAAGAAGAATAAGGTTTGGAGCCATTGGGGCACCACTGCTTCTACATAGGCAGTGGTATAGTGACATCAGTAGATCAGGTCCTGTAGTCTGATGGCCCAGATTCAATGTCTGCACCCCTCTGGTTGTGTGACCTTGGCCACTTGCCTTTATGTTTTCCTGTCTATAATGGGAAGATCACAAGAAGTACCTATCTCTTAGGATCCTTATGAGGCTCAAGTGAATCAATACATGGGACAGTGTGAGCTTTTAGAAATGTTAACTTCCATCATCATCTGCAATAATCCAGTAACAATGAACAAAGCCTCTATCTAGGAGGTTAGGATGAGATTCCTCACGTTTACCTGCGGTTTGAGAAGCCAGTTAGCCATTAGGAAGAGGGAGGGTGAACACAACCCATGTGCAATGAAATCCATTTGAATTCGAAGCCAACTAAATGCTTAGTGCCAAAGAATTTTGACATGAATGGTCTGGAATTGATTTTATTACATGAGTCAGCAATTCCTCAGGGAGGTTGACAGATACTCTGGAAGATGAGACTCTTGCAGGCCACTGAGTGTCATTCAGTAAATCACTGATCTGGGCAACAGAATGAGAAAAGCTGTTTTAGTCAAGTGTCAGCCTGGAACTCTTGCATTCTTGGGGTAACAGCTCAGAAACTGAAAGCAGGAGTGCAAGTAGCTGACTAAGTAGACCCCAAGAGCATCAGCATGTTGCGTGGTGGCATGACCCCCAGAATTGCCAGCCTCAGACATGACAAGTCAGGAACTCACATGAGAGGATCTGGACAGTTCTTCCTTCAGTGAATGCTGCAGATTCCTGATAATTAATATGTAAGTGGCTTTTGAAGAGACTCACGTGGTACCGTGCTGAGAATGCAGCAAGTAGCAGAGCCGCTGTGGATGCTCTAGGCCAGTGGCTCCTAATCTGGGATGATTTTTGTCCCCCCAGAGGACATTCGGCAATGCCTAAAGATTGTTTTGGTTGTCACAGTTGGAGGAAGTGCGCTGACATGTGGTGGGTAGCGGCCAGGGGTGCTGCTAAACAGCCGTCAAAGCAATGAATTGGCCCAAAATGTCAGTCATGCCTGTGTTGAAAAAGCCTGGTCTAGACCAACATTTCACCAGAACGTGATATCTGCATCATCAGTGGTACAGGAAATGAATTTAGGACAACCCTTCATTAGTTGTAATATTTTATTGGATATTGTATGTACTTATATCAATATTGAAAATATAAATATGAAAATGTATCTTAACATGTTGTAAACCTGTGCGATTTACATATAAAACCTGTTATTACAAAGATATCATTTGCTTAGGATGAAGTTACAATAATGTTTAGAAGTTTTTTTTTAAAGTACTGTACTGACTTTAAAAATTACAGAGTAGATAATAGTGTAAATGGACTTCAAAGATGCCATATACAAAAAGTGAGGGAGGTGGGAGTATAATCAAAGTTTAGGAAATATTGGTTCAGATCAGGGCTCAGAAAACTTTTTCTGTAAAGAACCAGATAGATAGTAAATATTTTCGGCTGTGTTGCAACTACTCCACTCTGCTATTTTGGTACAAAGGCAGCCAAGATGATCGTTGAATGAATGGGTTCCCCCCCTCCCCCACACACACCGAACACCCTGAGTGTTGAGCTTAGTGCCCCTGGTGTGGCCTGGTCAAGGCAGGGTAGAACATGATTACCTACCCCAGTTAGTAAGACTTAAAATAGTTTTAAAGTAGCGATGCCCATTTTTCTTTTCTTTTTTTTTTTTTTTTTTGAGATGGAATCTCACTTCGTTGCCAGGTCTGGAGTGTAGTGGCGTGATCTTAGCTCACTGCAACCTCCATCTCCTGGGTTCAAGCAACTCTCTTGCCTCAGCTTTCTGAGTAGCTGGGATTACAGGCACCCACCACTATGCCTAGCTAATTTTTTGTGTTTTTAGTAGAGATGGGGTTTCACCATGTTGGCCAGGGTGGCCTTGAACTCCTGACCCTGTGATTCACCTGCTTTGGCCTCCCACAGTGCTGAGATCACAGGCGTGAGCCACCTGGGCCAGCCAATGACCATTTTTCACACACGTTGTTGACAAAACGTGAACTTTCCTCCATCTTGCATGGTTACATTTAGTGGGGTTTGGGTTTTATCAAAGGACACAATATCATAAGTATCATAGCTCAACTTTTGCATACAGAATTTGTAATAGAGTGGGTTCAAATTTCAAGTCCTTCCTTTACCAGCTGTGTCCTTGTGGGCCTATCCATTACCCTCTCAGAGCTTCAATTTCCTGCTTCATAAAATGGGGAGAATAGCATCTGTCCTTCACAGTTGTTGGAAAGGTGAAATGCAATACTGCGGGGAAAATTACACGTTTAGTAAACGTTCTCTCTATTCACTCTCCCTTCTTTCGTTCTTCCACTTATTCAATGAGGATGCCCTTTTTGTCATTGCCAGTCATTCATAAGGATGCCAGCCAAGTCTAGGGCACCATATCCCTGAAGCACACCACTAGATGCCTCCCTGCAAATTAAAAAACAATCCGTTAGTTAATACCTTTTGAACATGTTTTGTCAACTGCTTACAAAACATCTAAACATCAGTCATTGCAACCGGTATTTTTTTTCATTCGGCTAAAGCAATAGACGATTAATGAGGATCTACTTTGTGTCCGGCACGATACCAGGCACTTAGCAGGGTAATAAGCACCAGATACAAGCAGAAGACATGGCTTCTGCCACAAGGAGCCTCCACCCTTGGATGGTGGAGGGAAGATCGTAAGCAAACAGATGATTATGGTTTTCACACTTGAGGACTCTCCTGTACACGCAGGCAAGGCACGGACTGAGACAAGTATTGAGAGAGGAATAGGAATGAATGAGGTGACGATGGTTTAGGAACACATTCCAGGCCAAGAGCATTGAATGCACAGTTGCAAGTGATCAAGGGGTCAGTTGTTTGAAAAGGGAAGGAGGGAAGGGGGAATGAGACTGGGTTAATAATTTGAGCCAAATGATGCAGGCTGTGGCAAGCACATGACACTATGTTTAAGCTACTGTTTTCAGGCTAATGGTTTTCACCTTTCTTTTGGAATGAGAGCCTGTATTTAGAGCAGATCTGCTAGGTGATAACTGCTGTATTATATAAAACTTGTGCTACAGACACTGATGTTCTGCTGGGTGTCTGTCACCGGCGGGACAGAGGCCACGTATCGTAAGATCCTACATTTGAGTTGATTTGGTTCTTTGCCTTAAATAGTATAGTTCATGATGTGTTAACTGAATTTTCATTTGCATCACTCCTAGAGCAGTGGTTTTGTAGACTCGAGGGGCATTCAGAATTCTCATGGGTGAGGCTCTGAGATCTGAGTTTTAGAAAGTCGCTCCGAGAACTGTGGAGACTGGACGGAAACAGCCTGCTGTGAAACCCCTTGGAAGGCTATGTCTGTCAATAACTAGTGAGGGTCTCGTTTGAGGCCGTGTCAACAGGCCACTTCACATGCACCTGCCCTAAAAAAAAGGCATGATTTACCCAGTTCTGCAGTTGAGGGAGCCAAGACTCAGAGGTTAAGCAATTTGGCTGAGGTCAAGAAGAGAGTAAGCAACAAAACATGGACACAGATCTGTCTTGACTCCCCAAAGTGAGGGCCCAAATTAACCTTCTCTGCCTGCTCCTTAGCTAACTCCTGTACTGTCCTTTCCTTTCTTGCTCTCCTGAGGTTCTCCATAGTTACAAAAGGGGTGGGTTTCTCGGGGTATTTGTCTTCTCAGGACTCTCCCTGATATATAGTTAGCATTCTGTGGGTATTTATTAATAGAATGTTTTAAAATCCTTTTGGTGGATTCCCCTAGCTTCCTGGAAAATACTGCCTTCACTCTTAAGGAAAATCAGGCATTCAAGCACATGCTAGGGTTCACACGTCAGGAAGATGAGCTGATTGGCCCCAGAGATCTTTATCTGTTTCTCTAGTGCCCCAACAGGCAGTCACTGGCAACACAACCAATCCCTATTTGACAAACCCAGTAGCATAGTACCTGGTACCTTTCAAAGTAGCCGGCTGTCCTCCATTTAATCCCATCCTATGCAAGAAGGTCTCACGCTGCCCATGTATCTTTGAGGGAGAGGAAACAGCCTCTTGCTGATCACACACTACCTATGAGGTGGCGTTTCTTATCCCCCTGTGCACTTTTCTCTCCTCTGTGGTCTTGAATCACCTTGGAGCCTTCTACCTTAAGGAACTCATGCTCTCTAGTTCCAACTCTTTTCCCTTAAAAGATTTTTCCCACCAAACAAGAATATCTATTGTCTGCTTTCATCCCCAGCTCCCGGCTGCCAAATCCCCAGCTCTGTGCCTTTATAGGAAACATTGCTAATTAAACTAGAAAGTGGAGAGAGGAAAAGGCAGGATTGGGGCAAAACATGAGCCATGGAATGACATTTTTTGCCCCTTCCATTCTTACTTTCTGTAATACCCAATGTGGAAATCCAAGCGCAGTTGGAATGGTGTAGCTGTCACTGATGAAAGAGCTGCTTTGCAGGGTGTGCAGCCAGTCCCCAGCCCCCCTTCCGTCACCCTTCACCACCCTGGAGACCGTCTATCATGTACTTCACCCTCCTCCCATTGTCATCTGTATTAAATTAGGTGGGAAACGGACCGACTTAAACCACTAATGTCTAATAAGATGCTGCATTTTTGTAAATATGTGATTTAATCCTATTCAGTGGTTGGCTTTTTTTAAGTTGACTTAGCTCATTGCCTTGAACATCATAGCTCATAATGTGTTAACTAGGTTTTCCCATTTGTGTCACTGAAGAGTTATATGAAAAATACAAAGAGAAAAACAGCACTTTGGAAACAATGGAAGAAAGAAAGTTAATTGAATTTACATTAAGCATAGCAATAATTTAAAGCATAATTACAAGTTTCAAAGAAGGGGCATACATTCATATGTCATAAGTTAGGCTTCTTTTAGATAAAATATTCAAATGTGGAACTTACTGATATTTAATACAAGCTCATGCTCCATTTCCTTATGCATGTCAAACACTTTTGGATGGTAAAATGTGTTGAGTTTCCTGTGTTTGGAAATTCCTTGAATGAAGGAAATTTATAAATTTCACTTCCAATTAATCTGAAAAAGAATTACAAAATTTAACTGTGGTTTCTGGTTACATATTTATGATTCTAGATTTCATGCAAAGCCTGTCTTAAAAAGGGCTCTAAGTTACTACATGATCCTCAGCCAGAGGATTAAGAAAATAACTATTTTCTTTGTTTTTGATGACAGGCATTTTCTAACTTTCCAACAACAAACATCTATAGGTTGTTGTTGTTGTTTTTTTGTTTTTGTTTGTTTGTTTGTTTATTTGTTTTTTATGGAGTCTCACTCTTTGACCAGGCTGGAGTGCTGTGGCACGATCTCAGCTCACTGCAACCTCCGCCTCCCAAGTTCAAGTGATTCCCCTGCCTCAGCTTCTTGAGTAGCTGAGATTACAGGTGTGTGTTACCACACCCAGCTAATTTTTGTATTTTTAGTAGAGTTGGCGTTTTACCATGTTGGCCAGAATGGTCTCGATCTCTTGATCTCATGGTCCACCTGCCTCAGCCTCCCAAAGTGCTTGGATTACAGGTGTGAGCCACCGCGACCGGCCATATAACTGTTTTAATTAAAAAATATATTTGATCCAAGTTGGTTCAACTTCAGATAGAACCAAAAACATCATCCTCGTTGCTTCTTAGAAAATTGGCCTGTAAAATATCCAGACTGGTATTACCTGTGGCTCCCTGTGGGAGAGGACTTTCTCTAGGTCACCGCTGACAATGTCATGCATGGGTCTCCAGCCTTTGGTCCATCCCCATGTTCCCTTTCTCAGCATCCCCAGCCACAGCATTTTAAATAGTGTATCACAACTGGATAAAGAAAATGTGGCACATATACACCGTGGAATACTGTGCAGCCATAAAAAAGGATTCATTCATACCCTTTGCAGGGACATGGATGAAACTAGAAACCATCATTCTTAGCAAACTGACACAAGAACAGAAAACCAAATACCACATGTTCTCACTCATAAGTAGGTGTTGAACAATGGGAACACACAGACACAGGGAGGGGAACATCATATACCGGAGCCTGGGGTGTGGGAGGCAAGGGAAGAATAGCAGGGGGTCGGGGGAATGGGGAGGGTTAGCATTAGGAGAAATACCTAATGTAGATAAGGGGGTGATGGATGAAGCAAACCACCACCATGGCACGTGTGTACCTATATAATCTGTACAATCTGCACGTGTACCCCAGAACTTAAAGTATAATAAATTAAAAATAGTCTATCACACACTCAGTCAACCTCTGTAGCTTTAGAAAACTAGAACGTCAATTATTATCTTTCTCTCCTGAATAATTTCACTATCAAATTAATCCTTTGCCCTTATTTTTAATTTTTTTAAATTATGGTAAATACAGATAACATAAAATTTACCATCTTAACCATTCTAAAGCATTCAGTTCGATGGCATTAAATGCGTTCGCATTGTTGTGCAACTGTCACCACCACCCACAAGGAGTTGGAATTATTTTCTATCCCACGCCACTATTCCCATCAGGAAACCATGCCATCTTGAAATGATTCCCTGTAAGATGAGCAATGGGACTTTACTTGCCCAATAGACTCTTTGTCTCACAGGGTCTACTGGGCAAGTTTATTAACTATTAAAATTAACTGGGCACAGTGGCATGCACCTGTAGTCCCAGCTGTTTGAGAGGCTAAGGTAGGAGGACCCCTTGAGCCCAGGAGGTCGAGGCTGCAGTGAGCTATAATTTTTCCACTGCAAGCCAGTCTGAGCAACAGAATGAGATCCTTCTTTAAAGAAAAATGAGATAGGCAAAAATATATATTTGTGGACTGAATTCAGCCCAATGACTCCACCTCTGTCCTGGGCCACCTGTTTTAAATCTTGGACCTGGATAGTATAGTTTATCCTATTTATAGGATATTCATGAAGTCTGTGTGCATGTCCTGCACATGCCAACTGTGTTTTAAAATGGTTTAAAACCGAGGGCAACTGGGTTTTAAAATGGTTTTGATGCATTTATACAGCATGTTAGCCAAAATGAATTTCCTCTTTCCTCCTTGTCTTTAAACAGCTCTGAGCAGCGGGTCCCCTGTTCCACTTCTTACCACAGCTCTGGGTTGCACTCGGGTGATGGGGTCACCAAAGCAGGACCTATGGGCCTTCCAGAAATAAGACAAGTGCCAACTGTTGTGATTGAATGTGATGACAATAAAGAAAATGTGCCTCACGAGTCAGACTACGAAGACTCTTCTTGCCTGTACACAAGGGAAGAGGAAGAGGAGGAGGACGAAGATGATGACAGCTCATTATACACCAGTGCGTTCATCTTAACTCTTCACCGGGGTGGGGAAGCATGCTCGTGTGGAAAGACAGCAGAGAGCAGACCCAGCACCCCAGCAGTTTGAGTTCTAATCCCCGCTCTGGTGTTGACTGGTCTTGGGTCATAGGGCAGCTCAGCCTATCTCTTGGGGCCTCAGTTCCTACATCAGTAAGAGGAAATGGTAAATATCCTCTAAATGCCCTCCTAGCTCTAAAATTTACAGGTGCAGGGCTTTGTAAAATGCCACCGCTTATCTCTTTAGATGGCTCTTTATTGCTTCCCTTGGGATGCGACTTCCCCAATAAGAAAAAAAAAATAAGTTTTAAAAGCTTAAACATTTGTTCCCATCAGGCAAACACTCAAATACTACCCACTGTGTATGCAACAAATTCACTTTTTAAGCATCAGCAACTTTAGAAGACCTCAATTTAAATTTCTTATTTATGACCTTTAAAGGCGCTAAGAGACAAGAGAAGAAATGAAGAAAGCAAAGTTCAAAACCTATCACTCTGGCCATGAACAGTAAATAAATTTTAGTTACATGAGTACAGCCTGATATTTGGCCAACTTTTTAATAAATGCACTTGTGAGAATAGCAACCGTGCCTCGAACATGTACCACGTGCCCGACAACGGGCTAGGATCTTAATCTCTCACCTACGTCCCACAGCAACGCTGAGGCATGGACACTATTGCCTCCATTTTACAGATAAGGGCAGACAGTGGAGAAGCAAGGCGCCAGCCCAGGGCCTCCTCTCTGCTAAGGGGCAACGCTGCAGTTTGATGCTGGCTCTAACATTCCAAAGCTCATGTTCTAAAACCAGCAGAGGAAAAAAGAAGAAAAGCACTACTCAATAAAACCCAAAGGCACCCCCAGACTCCTTGCCCGCTGGTGTTTTCTCTTCCTCCCTACTTACCAGGCTTCAAATAGCTGCTTCCATGTGAGACCTGGTGAGCGACTGAAGGGATTCAAGTGATGTCGGGGAAAGAACCACACAGGGCAGCAAAGACCTCAATGACCCATGAGTGGAAGGAGCACCTGCTCAGCCCCTGTTTGCTGTTTAGCATCCAGAGAATTGAATGTTTCATACCGGGGTTTCTCAACCTCGCCACTCCCAGCATTCAGGACCAGATAACTCTTTGGTATGGAGCTGTCCTGGGCACTGTGATGTCTACAGGCATCCCTGGCCTCTGTCCGCTAGATGCCAGTAACACCCTCTGCCTGCCACCTTAGTTTTGACAACCAGAAATGCCTTGAGATTTTGCCAGGTGTCCCCTGGGGAGCAAAATCACCACTGGTTGAGAAGCACTGATTTATACCAGATGCAGGGAAGCCCTGCCTCTGCTGCTCAGAAACACTGGGGTTAAGGAAAAAAAAAAAAAAAAAAAAAAAAAAAAACAGGATATTGCCTGTTTCAAAGCCCTCACCTCCACTCCCACCCCCAACCAGCCCCATTTTGTCCGCCTACCTTTTTTTCTCCTCCACGTCCCCCCAGCTCCAGTGTAGTTGATCTTTTCTGTCTCTTGAGATTTTTGGTGTAGCCTTCACCACTGCACGTCTGCAGACACAGATCCCCGCCCACCTGCTGCCTATTGGACTCTCATCTCTGCCTCAGGTGTCAGCCCCTCCTCCTCGTGAAACCTCCGCTAGTTGCTAAAGGCCTCTGTCCTGTCTACCCCTCTGCAATCTGCTGCAACCCATGGCCAGTCCTGCCCTCCTTTGTGATGTTGTCTGCATGCTGGGTGTTCCTGGAGAGCAGGGACCCAATCACAGGCTCCCCGTGTGCTCTCCATGTGCCCCACGCAGTACTAGGGGCAGAGTGTGTGGCAATGGCAGGAAATCTAGGAACTGAGGCCTTAACCACTCTTGGGTGTTATAGCTTTGATGACTTCCTTCCTGCCGTGTATCCTATGGTCCAGGTTGGCCGTGTGTCTGTGTGTGTGTGTCAGGCAGGCAGATGTGTGTCAGCTTTAATGGACTCATTTCTCTCTCTTGCAGGCTCCCTGGCCATGAAGGTCTGCAGGAAGGACTCCTTAGCCATCAAACTCAGCAACAGGCCCTCCAAGCGAGAGCTAGAAGAAAAGAACATCCTTCCCAGGCAGACGGATGAGGAGCGGCTGGAGCTGAGGCAACAGATTGGCACCAAGCTCACCAGGTAGGACAGCAGCACCCTCTGCTTCCCTGGCAGTGGGCCTTTAGCTCTCCAGATTCTAGCAAAAGAATTCAGTCTCAGCTGGGTGCGGTGGTTCATGCCAGTAATCCCAGCACTTTGGGAGGCCAAGGCAGATGGATCACCTCAGGTCAGGAGTTCAAGACCGGCCTGGCCAACATGGCAAAACCCTGTCTCTACTAAAAATACAAAAATTAGCTGGGCGTGGTGCTGGGCGCCTGTAATCCCAGCTACTCAGGTGGTGGGTGCCTGTAATCCCAGCTACTCAGAAGGCTGAGGCAGGGAGAATTGCTTGAACCAGGAGGCATAGGTTGCAATGAGCAGAGATCATGCCATTGTACTGTAGCCTGGATGGTAGAGCAAGACTCTGTCTCAAAAAAGAAAAAAAGGAAGAGACAATGAAAAATATCCCATGTTGTCTCCAAGCTTGTTTCCATAGTGCCCTCTCCTTCATTTAGCCAAATCTTGGAAAACTTACTGACTCAAGGTTCAGGGAGAAACTGAGAGGTAGCTTTCCAGGGAGAACAATCAGCTACAGAAAAGCCTCCATCATCTGGCCAGGCATGGTGGCTCACACCTGTAGTCCTAACACGTTGGGTGGTCGAGGCAGGAGATTGTTTCAGCCCAGGAGTTCAAGACCAGCCTGAGCAACAAAGTAAGACCTCGTCTCTACACAAAATCAAAAATTAGCTAGATGTGGTGGCACATGCCTGTGGTCCCAGCTACATGGGAGGTTGAGGCTGGAGGATGGCTTGAGCCCAGTAGGTCAAGGCTGCAGTGAGCCATCATTGTGCCACCACACTCCAGCCCAGGTGACAGAGCGAGACCCTATCTCAAAAAATGAATGAGAGAGAGGGGGGAAAAAGAGAGAAAAGAGAAGAGAAAGACCTCCATCATGTGATAGAATTGAGGACCCATGGAAAGATAAGGTATAGTTTGATTAAGCACAAAGCAATAAGATAAACACACTCTCTGCTATATGGTTAAGTGATTGGTAGTGATGCCTCATTACTCCACTGGGACTCTTTTTGAGTGATTGCCCTTTACATATGGATATTACAGACATAGGCATAGCTTTATGTTATATTAAGATATTAACCATCTACGTATTTGTAATCACAGACATGTTTATTTGACATTAGGTAACCTTTGTTGAGTACTTATTATTTGCCACCATTCTCTGAACATTTTACATATATTAAATCATTTCTCTTTGAGCCTCTCTGTAAGAAACACATTTGTATGCCCATTTTACAGATGAGAACACCAGGCATAGAGAACTTTGATTATCTTGCATGATGTCACACAGCACAGCTCTAGAATTCTCTCTTGAGCCCTTTGTACCAGACACTGGTGGTGTCTGGTGAGTGTCTAGACATAATGCGTGGAAGTCTACCAGGGTTTAATTCTGACTCTCCCTCTTCCTAGCTGTATTGCCTTAAGTAAATCACTTAACTCTCCTTGCCTGTGTTTCTGTGTATATAAAAGGGTGAGTTGTGAAAATTAAGCAAGTTAATAGATCTGGCCCATAGCAAGCAAGCAGTTACCTGCTGTAACTATCACCTTTGCATTGTACAAGTGAGGAAGGTGGTGCATAGAGGTTGTGTAGACATAGGCCTCATCCAACAGTATGCCAGTATTCTTCCCTCCCACCTGATTTATTTT
>NW_016107336.1:277282-285613 GCF_001604975.1 Cebus imitator
TTTTGAGATGGAATTTTGCTCTTGCGGCCCACGCTGGAGTGCAATGGTGCAATCTTGGCTCACTGCAACCTCCACCACCCAGGTTCAAACGATTCTCCTGCCAAGTAGCTGGGATTACAGGCACACACCACCATGCCTGGCTAATTTTTTTTGTTTTTTTGTTTTTTAATAGAAACGAGGTTTCAGCATGTTGGCAAGGCTGGTCTCGAACTCCTGACCTCAGGTGATCCACCTGCCTTGGCCTCCCAAAGTGCTGGGATTACAGGCGTGAGCCACCCTACCTGGCCAGGACAGCTTCTTTTTCAAAATTAACTTGGTTTCCTCTGGGAGGATGTTGTAATGGTACAGGGCTTTTGTAGAATGGTCAACACTGATGGATGACTGGACCTAGTGTTAGGCAGTCTTTAGAGTCCTAGAAAACATCTAACCACCTTCCAGGCACACATACCTACTTTCTCTCATTGACTGAAGTAACATGGCCTTCTCTTTTAAATACCTCAGTGATAGTTACAGCTCTTGAGAGAGGCTGTCCAGTTGTTGGAGAGCCTTATTGTTAAACATTCTTCCAATATTGGGCTGAAATCTGTCCATGCCATTCCCAGTCACTGGTCTTATTCTGTTTTTTCTGCACCCTCATGCCCCATAATGTGGCATGCTTTGGCATACTTGAAGATAGTGATTCTAGCCTCCCCCATCTCTCTCAGATTACATAGAACCAGATCTCAGTTCTGAGGGTGGTTGGGGTGGGTGGGTGTGGTTCTGGACTACTCCTGACCCAGCTTGTTCAAGTTCACGTATTATCCTTCAGGGGATTAGGAAAAGAGAAGGAGCAGATCTTTTGTCATAGCTCCTTCCCTTTGCTTCCCATTCCTCCAGCTCTGCTACAGTGCAAGCAGAGCCCCAGGCATGTGAGGGGCAAATGATGATTTCTCTACAGGTGGGAGTGAGATGCCAGAGCATCTGGCTGCCTGGGTGACCTCTTCTGTGGCAAGTATGAGAGCAAGATGGGAAGCGTAAGAAGTAGCCCTGTGAGGCTGGCTGGCTGCTTGTTTGCTGTGAGGTCCTTGCACCTGGTTTAGACTAACACAGTGAAAAAGGGCACCATTGTCCCAAAGCATACTCCTAGAAATAGAATCCCAGCCTCTCCTGCCTGAATACATATCTACAAGCCAGCACCATGATTGGCTGGCAAAAGCAGCCACAAAACCCAGAGGTGGGAAGAGACATAAACCATCCATGCCCTGAAAGAAATTTTGCACCTGAAATCTTATCCAGGTAAACCAGCCCTTTCCCAAATCTTCCCCTTAGAAGGATGCTTAAATACTGCCCGGAATTTGTAGAATCCACTGAAAGTTTACCACAGTATACATTGTTCCCAGCCCTCTTTCATCACAGCTGATGGCAGATGCATTATTCAGCTCACTGCAAGGAAGAAATATCTGAGACTGGGTAATTTATAAAGAAAAGAAGTTTAATTGACTCATAGTTTCTCATATCTGGTGAGGTCTCAGGAAACTTGCAATCATGCAGGAGGCACTTCTTCACAGGGTGGCAGGAGAGAGAATGAGTGCAAGCAGAGGAAATACCAGACGCTTATAGAACCATCAGATCTTGTGAGACCCACTTATTATCTCGAGAACAGCATGAGGGAAACTGCCCCCTGATTCAGTTACCTCCACCTGGTCCCACCCTTGACACATGGGGATTGTGGAGATTACAATTTAAGGTGAGATTTGGGTGGGGACACAGTACCAAACCTTAGCAGGAGAAGACACATCAACTAGGGACAGAAAGACCAAGTAGAGAAGGCAGCATATTCAAGGCATTGAGATGGTCTGCATCCTTCCTCTGAACCCACTTTGTCCTTTACTCTTTCAACTAGGGAGTTTCTTTCGTTGTGGTAAGACCCTTGGAAGTTCTAGCCAGATTGCAGGGACTGTACCTAAAGGAGAGGCAGTCAGGAATGCATAGCAAATTGGCAGAGTTGTACAGAGCTCAGCACATCAGGCAGATAGACCATATCTATACCTCAGGGTCATCCTTAAGGGAGCATAACCATTGATGCATACCCAAAGAATTTTGGGAACTATTCCCGTTAGAACTGAGAGCTCAACTCTGTGCTTCCGGCCACCCATTCATCCTGAAGCCAGGGAAGAATGAAGGGGAAATCTGAGAACCAGAAAGTGATTGTGGTAGAGAGCGAGCTACCCTGGAGTCAGGAGTTTGGGTTCTAGTTTTGATTCCGTCATTTCCTAAATAGTCATTTGCCCTAGTGGCATGAGACTAGGTCATCTGATTACTGTGTGCAAAATGTGTGCTTTATGATCACAAAAAGTAACTAAAAGAGAAGTGTGCTGTAGAGTTGGTATTTCGGAAGCTACAGGGCTGCAGCATTCTCTGGTTATTAATGTACTGGAAATCTTAAGCTCTTTGAAAAGCATGTGGCCAAGTCTGTGGTCCTCATAGAGTAGGCAAGATAGAAAACATAATTTTAGCCTGACAGTTCCAGTAACATAAGAGGGGAAAAAAAGACACAGTGTGCAACATTCCAAGAATAATCAGTGGGAGACACAAACACCAAGTAAAATGATGTCAGCTCCCGCAGAACCTCCCAGCATTAAGGCGGAGTTTCTACATAAAAATGCCAAAATTACTGTGTTTCCAAAAATGTTGACTTGTTGAGGCTATTGGGCAGACTCATACTAAGTCTCAGTCAGCAAGTCAGCTGCATTTTCATTTCTTTCTCCTTTTTTTTTTTTTTTTTTTTTTTTGAGACAGAGTCTAGCTATGTTGTTGCCCAGGCTGGAGTGCAGTGGTGCAATCTCAGTTCACTGCAACCTCCATCTTTCGGGTTCAAGTGATTCTCCTGTCTCAGCCTCCCAAGTATCTGGGATTACAGGTGCCTGCCACCACACCCAGCGAATTTTTGTATTTTTAGTACAGATAGAGTTTCACCATGTTGGTCAGGCTGACCTCATCATCCACCCACCTCAGCCTCCCAAAGTGCTGGGATTCCAGGTGTGAGCCACTGTGCCCGGTCATCTGGATTTTTTAATAAATAACTCCTTCAGTCCACTGCCATTTGAGATGTGTGGACTGCCACAGGGACATGAACGTTGGTCAACAGGGTTCACGTGGCTCCTCCTCCTTATGTATACAGGCTTCAGACTTCAGGATGGCACAGAGGACCAAGGGGTGGTGAATGATGCCATCCACTGGGGTAACTGGCAAAAACAGTAGAGTTTCTGTTTATATTCATTTCATGTCATCCTTTTTAACATGGTTATTTGTTCCTGGATTGTAATGTGCGTGGTGTATCATTGCAGGAGTACGTGTATATTACACATAAAGAAATGGTACATATGGGGACATGTGCTTAGATTCGTGTTAATGAAGTTCTCCTAGAGTCCCCTGGTCTGAGGGTCCCTTCTCAGTGCTACGTGAGCAGTACTTTGCACCTCCAGTGGACACACACAGACCTCAGGGCAGTCCCTCGCCGCACCTACCCCACCATGAGAAACCATTCTGCATTCTCTCTCGATCTCCCCTTGGGGTTCCACATCCTGAACCCTAGGAGGTGGCCTGACTATGGGATCTTAGCCATCAGATCCACTGCTAGTTCTGTTCATTTACCAAGCTTTTTATTCCCACAAGAGTGATGTTCCCTCACAGCTCCATTTCGTTTATTTGAAGCAGAATTGAACATACTACCCCCAAAATGTCAGTATTAAAAAAATTAGACACAGAGCCATGCTTCTCAAAGTTTATAGTTAGGGTGCCGTGCCAGGGCGACCTCGTGATCAGCCAGGGCCAGCATGTTCTGGCCCTTCTCCACGTTCCAGCCTGTGGCACAACTGACTGGTGAGGTGAAACCCCTAGGGGTTGGAGCTTAGGGTCACTAGGAATGGGGTGTTCCGGAACTAAAGAGAAACCTGATGCCTAACAAGCCATGCTTTTGATTCCGAAACATCCTATAAAAAGTGGGTCATTCAGTAAGTTGCTAGGGCTACTCATTTTTAAAGGAAGGACTAAGAGTGCAAAACATAACCTGTCTGTGGTCAGTCAACAGTCAGTGTACTTGGGACCTCACCTAGGGAACAGCCAGCTCTTCAGACCCAACAAAGAGGATTGGCTGGCCCAGTCCTCTCCTACTGAGGTCCTCTGTCCTCACCAGTACCCTGTCTGTTGTTTGGATCAGATGAGAGAAAAATCCTGCAAAAAAATGGAAAATGCCTCACCATATACACAGGAGTTTATCCTCTAAAGTGAGCTCAGGAGTAAATGAGGATTTGGGCCATCTACCTCCCTGACATACTCCTTCCCCTAAAATATCCCTTCATCCTTCAAATATCACCTTCCTACTCAGGAATGAACTATGAGCATTTTTTTTTTTTTTTTTGCAGTCAGAGTTGACCAGAATTTTTTCATCACCTGAGCTGGACCAGGCCAACCCCCGACTTCTAGTTGGATGCATCTCTATGTAGAAACTCTTGAAAGCGTGGCCACTTGGTTTGGGAAAGAGCATTTCTCCTTGTGACGCCCTTTTCCTAAGCTAGACATAGCCAATAATGCAGACCACTCACCTATGATTCTTCCCAATGATGAAAGGAAGATACTGACTTAATTTCAGCTACTTGGTGTATTCATTTGCTGGGGCTGCCGTCACAGAGTGCCATAAATCAAGTGGCGTACACAACAGAAATGCATTGTCTCGGAGTTCTAGAGGCTGGAAGTCTCAGATCCAGGTGTCAGCAGAGTTGGTTCCTTCTGAGGGCTGCAAGGGAGCATCTGTTCCAGGCGTCTCTCCAGCCTCTGGTATTTGCCGGGAGTCTTTGGCCTTCCTTGGCGGTGGTTGCATCACCTCAGTCTCTGCCTTCATCTCTGCATGATTCCCTCCCTATATGTGTATCTCTGTGTTCAGATTTCCCCTTTCTATAAGGACACCAGTTATGCTGGATTAGGGCCCACTGCCCCACCCTAGTGACCTCATTTCAACATGATTATCCCTATAAAGACCCTGTCTCAATAAGGGGACAGTCTGAGGTGCTGGAATTAGGATTTCAACCTAGAAGCTTTAGGAAGACAGAATTCAATCCATCACACTTGGAGAAGAGTCAAGTGGGTTTACCTAGAGAAGGGACCATGACTCCAAATGCATGTGGGGACTGAAAGATACTGCACCGAAGTGAAGCTGACAGTGAGGAGATGAATAGGGAGTGTTGGGAACAGGGCCAAGATGAAAAGTCCACCCTTGTGTCAAGAGGCCATCACCGTTCAGCTTCAACCCCCTGTTGTTTTGCGAAAAAGGAAGGACTAGTTTGTTAGCTCTTCTGAAGAAAAGAATCTGGATTTTTAAAATGAGATTTTCCATTTTTGAGACCTTATAGGACTGGCATAGTGGCTCACGCCTATAATCCCAGAAATTTGGGAGGCCAGAATGGGAGGATTACTTGAGCCCAGGTGTCTCAGCCCAGCCTGGGCAACACAGACCCCAGGTTGACAAAACAAATTCTTAAAAATTGAGGTTAGGTGTGGCGTCTCCCACCTATAATCCCAGCACTTTGGGAGGCCAAGGCAGACAGATCACAAGGTCAAGAGATCCTGGCCAACATGGTGAAACCCTGTCTCTACTAAAAATACAAAAATTAGGTGGGTGTGGTGGCGCATGCCTATAGTCCTAGCTACTTGGGAAACTGAGGCTGGAGACTCACTTGAACCTGGAAGGCAGAGGTTTCAGTGAGCCAAGATCATGCCACTGCACCCCAGCCTGTCAACAGAGTGAGACTCTGTCTCAAAATAAATAAATAAACGAAAAATAATTGGCACAGTGGCGTGTACCTGTAGTCCCAGCTACTTGGGAGGCTAAGGTAGGAGGATCCCTTGAGCCCCGGAGGTCAAGGCTGCAGTGTGCTATAATTGTGCCACTGCACTCCAGCCTGAACAGTAGAATGAGACCCTTTAAAAAAATGAGATAGGCAAAAATATATATTTGTGGACTGAATTCAGCCCAATGACTCCATCTGAGTCCTGGGCCACCTGTTTTAAATCTTGGACCTGGATGGTGTTTATCCTATTTATAGGATATTCATGAAGCCTGTGTGCATGTCCTGCACATGCCAATGAGACAGGAATAGTAGGTGTGTTGTAAACGTAAATGTGAGCACGTGCACATGTATATCAGTAGCAATTTAAAACTAGCATCTGTAGAATCCAAATTAGCTTGAGTGTACAGTCACACATTGCTTAACAATGGGATTACATTCTGAGAAATGTCAGGCAATTTTGTCATTGTGTGACCATCACGAAGTGTACTTACACAAACCTAGATGATAGAGCCTGTCGCTCCCTGACTACAAACCTGTACGGTATGTTACTGTTACTGAGTACTGCAGCAGTGGTAACACGGTGGTATTTGTGCATAGAAAAGGTAGAATAAAAATACAGTATTATAAGCTTATAGAACCACAGTCTCATATGCAGTCCATCATTAACCAAGAGGTGGTTATGAGGTGCGTGACTTAATTGTGTGGATGCATTGTTAATCAGTATGCCGTATTCTTAAAAATGAACACTTGTTCCAGATCTCTCCGTTTTAGGAATTTAGTTAGGTTGCTGCAGAATGTCTACAAGTGACTCCTGAAGAGCACATTAACTTGCATAAAGCTGGTGAAGTAGCTTCACTGCTTTCTTTTCCTTAACATCCACAGCCTGGGAATCGGAAGAGTTTAAGGTTAAAGCACCTAGTAGGCCAGGCGCGGTGGCTCACGCCTATAATCCCAACACTTTGGGAGGCTGAGGCGGGCGGATCACCTGAGGTCAGGGAGTTGGTGACCAGCCTGACCAACATGGCGAAACTCTGTCTCTACTAAAAGTATAAAAAATTAGCCAGGCGTGGTGGGGGGTGCCTGTAATCCCAGCTACTTGGGAGGCTGAGGCAGGAGAATTGCTTGAACCCGGGGGGCAGAGGCTGCGGTGAGCCATGATTACACCATTGCACTCCAGCCTGGACAACAAGAGCAAAACTCCATCACAAAAAATTGCTTAAATCTACACTTAAGGCATAGAAACTGGCACTAAGCCCCATGTGGTAGATCAGATGTAGTTTTCGCCTTTGAAAGTGACCAAAATTCTTCCTCTATTCTCTCCTCCTCACTGTTTTGTCATTACCGTGACTTAAAAAGCTGGCAAGCGCGGACAGTGAGATAGTGAGGTAATAGTCTGATCATCTCCATGAAACCTAGTATGTTACTCTATTTAGAATTTCATAATATGCTAGATAGAAAAAGTATCCTAAATCTGTATTTTATACTCCTAAATAGTCTACACCATTGTCACCACAAGCAGAATATGAAATAATATGTACCAAGGATTATGTGCTGCTTTAAATCATGATACAATGTTCAAGACAGAAAACTGAAATCCATTGTTTTATGCTTGCAGCACAGGCAAAAAAATACGGTAATCTCGACTTGTAAATGCAGCTTGCATAGTGTTTATGGTTGGGGAAAATTTGTGCGGTGAGTCTGACACACCGACACCCAGCTCCAAAGTGGTAAACAGCATCTCCCTGGGAGTCTAAGGACTAATGCTAAGTGTGAGCTGGCATCTCCCCAGGCTAGGTAATTTCTTCTGCTGCAGAAACACTTTCTAAAAATAGGAATAACAATCAAAGGCTCTATGAATTCAATTCAACTTGGACTTACTTAGTGTCCCTGGATACATGTCACTGTGAATTACCACTCCAAAGATAAAAGGAAGCAAAATAGACTAGAGTGAAGCTTTGGAGGCCACCCTTGTAGGCTTGGCCCTTGCAGTTGTGTGACATTAACATCATCATCCTCATCTCAGCTGTGGAGGAGCAGGAAGTGGGACACAGCTTAGAGAGCACAGGAGAGACATGGAAAGAGAGCCCTGATGGTTGCTGATCTTCAGATCCACAAAGCCTGGGTGGGAGTGGCTCTGGCCAGGGAGACTTCCCTTAAAACTGGGAGGATTCCAAGACCTCTCATAAAACTGAAGGAAGACACCAGCCACCAAACTGAAAGTGTGTGATGGGAACAAGTCAGGCCAGGATGAGCATGACTTGAATGTGTTTATTGAGTCCTACAACATTTGTGCCACACATGCATGGACTCTTCGAGTAGCTAAGCTGCTTTCAGCTCATCTGACACCTTTTATGAACTCACTGCACACAATAGAAAATCCTTCTGAGAGCCCTTCAGGAATGCTGACATCTCCTGAAAGGCGCTCAGATGAGACCAGGCTGTAGTACTACCTGTCTGATGGAAAGTTAAAAAAAAAAAAAAAAAAAAAAAAAAAAAAAAAAAAAAA
>NW_016107336.1:285658-304829 GCF_001604975.1 Cebus imitator
TCAATGGAAGATGAGAACGCTGTCTGGATAAGAAGATTTGAGCAAGGTGCATTGGAAGGAGGTAGAATAAAAGTTCAAAACCACAGATGTAAAGGTTCTGGCATTCAGCCATCACAGGGCTCTACGGCCATTGAACATGTCCCAGAGCCCGTGCAGGGACATGCACAGCCTCTTGCCCTCTCAGAACTGCAGCAAAGACTGAACTCTTGATGTCCTGTTGCCAGAACAGTTTCTGAGCCTTGACTGTGGTGTGTATGTGCGTGCTTGTGTGTCAGGAAGAGAGGAGGCACGGTCTGCAAGCCCAGTACTGCCTACTGAGGAGCAGAGCCACGTCGGGGAGCACCTCTTGTTCTCTGCGTCTGTGACTCGAGGCTGCCCCAGCAGCTTGTACATTTTTGAGTGATACAGTAAGTGTGGTGGACAAAGAGCTGCCTTTTACCCAGTGGGAACAGAATTGATCTGTTTAAACTTGCAAAGGTTTTTTTTTTTTTTTTTTTTTATGGGCCGTGCCGTTCTTGGAGGCTGTGAGTCTTACTTTGTTTTATATTTCATAGCTTTTTTAAATGACTGATTATTCCAGCAGCATTTCAAATTTTGAGTGCAGGGCATAGGGAGAGCACAGCTATACTCAACTACAGACTAAGCAGGGAATGGATGAATCTTCTGGGCTGCGTGGTCACATTTTAAGAGGCTCTTAGGGTAGATGAAGAGGAAGCTTCAAAGACTGAGCTATTTATTACTCACAGCCCCTTTTTGTTCTCAGATGATTTTCCCCAATGATTGCTTTTGTTTGTGTTTAATCTAAGCAGGAGGTAGAAAGCAAGGCTGTGTTCCTTAGGGTATTGATTGATTGATTGATTGAGATGCAATCTCACTGTTGCCTAGGCTGGAGTGCATTGCGCGATCTTGGCTCACTACAACCTCCACCCTGGTTTCAAGTGATTTTCATTGCCTCAGCCTCCCGAGTAGCTGGGACTACAGGCAAGCACCACAACACCCAGCTAAGTTTTGTATTTTTAGTAGAGATGAGGTTTCGATATGTTGGTCAGGCTGTTCTCAAACTCCTGGCCTCAAGTGATCCACCCACCTCAGCCTCCCAAACTGCTGAGATTACAGGTGTGAGCCACCATACCTGGCCAGGATATTTGGCTAAGTGAAAGAAGAATTAGCCCATCTACATTTAAAGACCTCTCATGGTGAAGATCCCTAATACATGCCATATATAACTTTAAAGCCTGTTGCTGTAGATAAAGTGTTTCCCCATCAGCAACTCATCTAGGTGGCTGCTATGGGGAATCCCATTCTGTAGATGAGGAAACTGAACCAATGATCTTAGAGATGATCAGGGGCAAAGAGAAGCACATCTTCTAAATCCAGGGTTTTCCTATTTCTGGCAAACCCTCTGGAAAAAAAAAGTTTAGTTTGGTTTAGCTTTTATGTTGAACAGAACTTCCCTCCCAGGGACCTGTGGTTTGGTAGGTATCCTGGTGGAATGCAGAGTTGTAGACCAGTGGGTCAAGCTTATACGTGCAAATGTCCTCCAGGTGGAGAGAAGGCATAGAATGAATAAGAAGAAGGAGATGTTCTTTTGTCTTGGGCTTAACTGGGCTTTTTATTGCATTTCAGTAATACCTGTGCCTCTTGCAATGTGGGGAACAGAGGTCCAATACAGTGGTTCTCCTGGTATGGTCCTTGGGCCAATGGCATCAGCATCCCCTAGGAATTTGTTGGAAATGCATATTCTCAGGCCCCACCCAGACCTAGAATCAGAAATTCTTGCAGGGGGGACGGTGGGTGGTGTGCAGGAATCTGCATTTTAACCAGCATGATTCTGATGCACACTAAAGTTTGAGAAGCAATGGGCTAGTAAGAAGAGCAATCAAAGACTTTGGAGCTGGACCTGAGCTTGAAAGCTCTTCACCATTTACTAGCTGGGCCCCTGTCAAGCCTTAGTCTCCGCATCTGTAAGGTGGACCTTCCACACAAGGTCACCCAGAGCACCAAATGAGTCTCACAATTGTAGTAGATAATGAATGCTAGTTTGTTCCATCTCCTGTTACATATGAATACTGCATCATTCTAAACTTTTATTAGAATAAGTAATCCTGGCCAGGTGCAGTGGCTCACACCTGTAATCCTAGCATTTTGGGAGGCCGAGGCAGGTGGATCACTTGAGGTCAGGAGTTCAAGACCAGTCTGGCCAATAAGGTGAAACCCCATCTCTACTAAAAATGCCAATAAATTAGCCAGATGTGGTGGCACAGGCCTGTAATCTCAGCTACTTGGGAGGCTAAGGCAGGAGAATCGCTTGAGCCTGGGAGGCGGCGGTTGCAGTGAGTTGAGATTGCACAACTGCCTTATTCCAGTGTGGTCAGCAGAGTGAGATTCTGTCTCAAAAATAAAAATAAAAAGTAAAAAATAAGTATTGCTAGTTGCCCTAACAGGCAAATCCGCAATCCCAGTCACCTAAAGCAGCAAAGGTTTATTTTTCACTGGAGTTAACCCTAATGTGGATCTGGTAACCTTGATCCATTAAGTAGCCATTACACACTTCTAGAACACATGGCTGCAATCTCAATAGCAAGGGAAAAGCTGGTAGAGGAGGCACACACATCACTTCTGTTCACAGGAACCCAATCTCACTTCAAGGGAGTGTGGAAAACACAGAGAAGCACATGCAGTGTTTGATGAGCATGAAAGTCCTTTTCCACAATTCCACTGACCCTACTGTTGCCATTGGTCTTTAAGTAATGGTTCTTGCAGTCATGTAAAAGAGACTGTCACAGCTATAAGAGACGTGATTGAAGGACTTTTCTATTAGCAGTTAGAATTCAGGGGCAGGCAGTACATCTGAATGGAGCATATCACGTGGATTCCCGGAGGAGTCTGTCTTGGAGCCCAGTATGTGGAGGTCACTAATGTCTCTGGTCTCTATCACTGAATTTGTGCCTCAGGTTAAGTTGAGTAAAGCAACTTACAGAAATCAAAATGATATCAATTAGAGAAAACAGACCCCAAAAATCGACATTGCTTTTGCTAAAAGGAAAAACTAGCTTAAGTATAACTGAGAAATCCAAAAAAGGAACAGTGGGCTTTGAGCCTGGATGAGTTTATGTGAGTTTAAGGTTAAATTTCCATGGAAACAAGTTACTAAGGGAGACTATGGGAACCTCAGCTTCAACTAATTGATTCAACTGGAAACTATTGATTAAGCACCAATTGTGAGCGTAGTGTTGTAGTGGGTGTTATTTAAAAGGTAGCTAGATAATTATGCTTCTCAGGTTTAGATGAGTGAGTCACAGTATGCTTACTGTTCTCTGGTTTCATCTGGAAAAGATGCAGCAAGTTCCGTGGGGAAGTTGCAGTCCTTTCTGTAGCAAATTCTTTTATGAGTGCGAATGTATTTTAGATTATTTCTCTTGCCATTTTTTTTTTCCTTTAAAATGTTCCCAAAAGAATGGGAATGAGGCCAGGTACAGTGATTGACACCTGCAATCCCAGCACTTTGGGAAGCCGAGACAGGAGGATCACTTGAGGTCAGGAGTTCGAGACCAGCCTAACCAATATGGTGAAACCTCGTCTCTACTAAAAATACAAAATTGAGCCAGGCATGGTGGCACACACCTGTAATCCCAGCACTTTGGGAGGCCGAGGCAGGTGGAGCACCTGACATCAGGAGTTTGAGACCAGCCTGGCCATCTCTCCTAAAAATACACAATTATCCAAGTGTGGTGGCACACGCTTGTAATCCTAGCTACTTGGGAGGCTGAGGCAGGAGAATCACTTGAATCTGGGAGGCACAGGTGGCAGTGAGCCGAGAGTGTGCCATTCCACTCCAGCCTGGGCTAGAGGAGCAACGCTCCCTCTCAAAAATAAAAGAAAAAAAAACGGGAATGAGTCAGGGCTCTGATAATATAAACAATGGATAATCTAAACATCTGATTCGGAGGTTTCTTTTCCCTTAAACCTGTGCATTAATGTGAACAACTTCAACTTGAGTTGTCAGATCACTTTTTTGCAAGATGTTCTTTTTATATTTCCACAAACTTTTAACCACTTACAAGCTTAAAACAGCCACAGAGATGTGTCATTTCTCTCATAATTTTACTATGAAAGGATCTCTCAGTCACTTGTGAGCTTTCCAGGAAGCAATGAATAAACTCTGATTTAAATCATTTTATAAAGCATCTAAATAATAGCCCAAACCTTGGTTAAAAGGCAATTTTACTGCATGGAATGTTCACATACCTGGTCTAGGACTTTGAGACTGGCTTAGAGATTTTTGTCACTGTGTAGATTTTGGGCCTATGACTTGTTGGAGATTCTTTGATGAGTTTATTTTAAAAGGAAAAAAGAACTTAGGTTCAAGGGTACATATGCAGATTTATTATAGAGGTAAATTGCCTACAGCAGGGGTTTGGTATGCAGATTATTTTGTCACCCAGATAATAAGCATAATACCTGATAGGTAGTTTGGTAGTTTTTTGATCCTCAACCTGTTCCCACCCTCCACCCTCAATAGGCCCCGGTGTCTGTTGTTTTCTTCTTTGTGTCTATGTGTACTCAATTTTTAGCTCCCACTTATAAGTGAGAACATATGGTATTTGGTTTTCTGTTCCTGTGTTAGTTTGCTTAGGATAATGGCCTCCAGCTCCATCCGTGTTACTGCAGAGGACACGATCTCATTCTTTTTTAGGGCTGCATAGTATTCCATGGTGTATATGTACCACCACATTTTTTTAAATCCAGTCTGCCATTGGTGGGTATTTAGGTGGATTCCATGTCTTCACTGTGTGCAGTGAATGGTGCTGCAATGAACATACATGTGCATGTGTCTTTATAGTAGAATGATTTCTATTCCTTTGAGTATATATCCAGTAATGGGATTGCAAGGTTGATAGGTAATTCTGTTTTAAGTTCTTTGAGAAATAGCAACTGCTTTCCACAGTGGCTGAACTAATTTACAGTCCCACCAGCAGAGTATAAGCATTCTCTGTTCTCCACAACCTCGCCAGCATCTATAATGGTTTGACTGTTTAATAATGGCCATTCCGACTGGTGTGAGATGATACGCAGTTTTGATTTGTGTTTCTCTAATGATTGATGATGTTGAGCATTTTTTCTTGTTTGTTGGCCACATGTATGTCTGCTTTTGAAAAGTGTCTGTTCATGTCCTTTTTAATGGGGTTGGTTTTTGCTTATAAATTTAAGTTCCTTAGAGATGCTGGATATTAGACTTTTTTGGATGTATCATTTGCAAATATTTTCTCCCGTTCTGTAGATTTGTCTGTGTACTCTGTTGACAGTTTCTTTTGCTGTACAGAAGCTCTTTGGTTTAATGAGGCGCCATTTGTCAATTCTTGTTTTCATTGCAATTGCTTTTGGCATCTTTGTGAAATCTTTGCCAGGTCTTGTGTTGACAGTGCCATTTCGCAGGTTATCTTCTGGGTTTTTATAGATTTAGGTTTTACTTTTAAGTCTTTTAATCTATCTTGAGTTGATTTTTGTATATGGCGTGAGGAGGGGGTCCAGTTTCAGTCTCCTGCAGATAGCTAGCCAATTATCCCAACTCTTTGGTGACTTTCTTCACCCACAACTGTATGATTACAATCCGAGAGTGTAATAGAATTAGAACATTTTAGAACTTAAATGGACATTTACTATCACTGAGTCTAGCCTTAATTTCACAGGAAAACAACTGATAGAGGCTATACTACTAGCCAAGTTCACATAGTAACTTATGACAAACTAGGATTTGAAATAAAGTCCTCTAACTAGACAGTGCTCAAAATGAATCTCTCTCAAAGACAGGGAGAAACACATCACTTTTTACTGGAAGAAACAGGCCAGTTGTTTGTTGGCAAATGATATATCTTAGTTGATTTTCTCAAAAGAAAAATAAGTAAGTAATGTAGAGGTTTTGAGTGAAATCTTTAAAAAACATATTCAGTTATCCGAAGGCCCATGTAAAAGGAATCCTTGAATTCTCCCATAGATATGTTCTCTCATGGGTACCATTATCTTCCTTGATTCCACTTAGCCAAAAGAACACTGAAATTAAATGTGCAAATGAAAGATGTTTCCCTGTATGGATGGCTGATGGTTCATTACAATTGAGCCCAGTCTCATCTGGAAAACTAGGAAGGCACTCTGGAAAATTCTTTTGTTGGTACCTTAAGTTAGAGTTGGCCTATTCTTGTGATTCTGTCTTTCAAAGGATAAGTGAAACTCTAATCATCTATACTTATTAAAAATTATCTGTTCTTTGCTTCAGTGGTGAAGTTGGCATTTCTAGTCTGTAGAGTAATTTCCATTGTATATAGTGCCCCTTCTCCCTTACCCGCCAAATTTGGCTTCAGGCTTGATGGGATATGATTTTTCTGTAGCCCCTATACAGAGCTTGCACATGGACCTGAGTATTTAAGTAGCAGAACGAGATTACAACTGAGAAATCTGCAGTACAGTTGTTCTTCACATGTCCCATGTATCTTTGTTCACTGGCCAAACACCTCAAATCTCATGCAAAATGCTAATAGGAGTAAGTCATTTTCCTTATCTCCATGATGTTTATTTCACTCCTCTTGGGATGCCAAGATTTTTATAATGGCCTCAAAAATTGCATAAATGCCTGACTAAATAGTAATTGTGAGGCAGAATGTAAACAGAAAAGCATCCAAGGATACAACCCTAGAAAATCACTTTCCCTCTAATTCTAAAAGCAATTCCTTTGAAATGTAAGTGAATACACTTCTATTTTAGGAAGCGTGATCATGAAAATTTGATTTTCTATGCCCTTCAACTCATTAAAACAATAGTTATTCAAAATGGACAGCCTTACTAGTTCCTTCAAAAAGAAATAGGTAGACAGATAAACAGTGGGTGCAGACAGGTCATCAGTATATTGAAACTTCTTCTGCAAATCCAACCCTTCTGTTGACTGTTAGGATTTTCCTTGTTTTGCGCATCTTCATATTGTAACTTATCAAGTTCCCTCTTTTGTTTTTGAGATGGAGTTTTGCTCTTGTTGCCCAGGCTGGAGTGCAGTGGTGCAATCTCAGCTCACTGCAACCTTGGCCTCCTAGGTTCAAGAGATTCTCCTGCCTCAGCCTCCCAAGTAGGTGGGATTACAGGCACCTGCCACCATGCCCGGCTAATTTTTGTATTTTTAGTAGAGATGGGGTTTCATCACTTTGGCCAGACTGATCTTGAACTCCTGACCTCAGGTGATCCACCTGCCTCAGCCTCCCAAAGTGCTGGAATTACAGGCATGCGCCACCATGCCCACCCCAAGTTCCCTCTTAAAAGATGCCAAGACAGGTAATTGCATCTTCCTATGCATTAACCTAACATTGTGGAAGCTAGGCACACACCTGTAGTCCCGGCTGCTCAGGAGGCTGAGCCTAGAGAATCACTTGAGGCCATGACTTCGAGGTTGTATTGTGTGATGATCACACCTGTGAATAGCCACGGCACTCCAGCCTGGGCAACATAGTGAGACCCTGCCTCTTTAAAAAAATAATAATAAATTTTTAAAATTACATTATGAAGGAGCTACCTTCTACAAATTCCATTCAACCAATGAATTTGCCACCTGCCCGTTCTACCCAAAGAAGCCTGGTTAATGTGGCATTTCAGATGAAGCCCTCGGCACAACCTCCTTCAGTTACTCGGCACTGCCTTTGTATTCATGGAACTGTGAGTTGGCAGCTTCTCCCTGAAGCCTGCCCCATCTGTACAGCACATCCTTGAAGCATCTCTGCTGACCAGTCTTGGTCCTCACTCTGTGGTGGTTCTCTGTCAAGTTTCCCTCTCTGTTCACAGTTCTTAATGAACAGAGCCATCTGGGGCCACAGCCTGTGAAATCTGATTCTCATCACACAGTCAGCAAACAGAACCACTGGGATATGCTCAGGCAGTTCCCGGGAGGAAACCATAAATGCATATAGCCTTGTCTAGGCAAAAATAAAATGAGCTCATCCATTCAAAACAAAACAATAAAAAACACCATGTTAATGTCAGCTGTAGGCTACCTAAGAAATTAGTTAAAACATATCATAAATGTATATCATATATTAAGTGATCTCTATGCACTAATTTATTTATAATATAGCATCAAGGTATTTGTAAAATTATATGGAATGTGCTTTGAACATGAAAACTCATCATTTCTATAAAATCTGTCAGACTGCCTGTTTGGCAAATAAACTTGATTTATGGGGAGATTCTGGTCTCTTGTGTGTGATCACGTTTATCCTCATATTGAGGTGATCACAAAGCCCTGAAGTGAGGGACCCTGTTAGAGGAGATAAATCATCACTGTAAGGCCAATTAGTAGACAGGACAATAACTCATATTGGGAGAAGCATGCCTTTAGCTGCCATAAGTGGAGGAACTCACAGCTGCAGCCACACCTCTGCAGCTCTGATCTGACTGCAGAGCCACCAAAAGTCTAATCTGCACGTGTGGGCTAAAACACAAGCAAGAGGCAAAAGGCTGGAAGCCACAGCAGAGGGAAATATGGCATAAAAAGCACTCTGCAAACATGAAAATCGTGTGCCAACTAAGCAAAGCCGATGCATAAGCTGTAACCCCTTCTAGATATTCAGGATGATGAGGATGATGAAGAGTAAGAGGAGGACGAGAAGTTAGATCTTCCATCCTCCCTTGTCATCCGCAGTTCCTAACTCAGTCTGTATCATTTTTAAAGGTTTGATTCACTGATGGTGGTCTATCAGTATTACTCTTTGTAGCCTTTTGGCCATGCTCATGCAGGGGTACCCAACCCCCAGGCTGTGGACTGGTATCGGTCTGTAGCCTGTTAGGAACCAGGCCCCAGAGCAGGAGATTTGTGGTGGGAGCAAGCATTGCTGCCTGAGCTCTGCCTTCTGTCAGATCAGGGTGCGGCACTAGATTCTCATGGGAGCACGACCCGATTATGAACTGCATGCAAGGGATCTAAGTTGCATGTTCCTTATGAGATTCTAACTAATGCCTGATCTGAGGTGGAATCACCCCCACCCCCGAAACCACCTTCCCCCTATACCCCTATCCATGGAAAAACATAGAAAAATTGTCTTCCATGAAACCAGTCCTTGGTGCAAAAAAGGTTGGGGACGGCTGGTCTAGTGTGTTAAAGGCCCCAGAAGATTACATCTTTCTAGTCAGGGTTATGAACTACACTAAAATGCATAGTGGCTAAGATGGGCACAGTGGCTCATGCCTGTAATCCCAGCACTTTGGGTGGCCAAGGTGGGTGGATCACCTGAGGTTAGGAGTTTGAGACCAGCATAGCCAACATGGTGAAACCCTGTCTCTGTAAAAATGCCAAAAAAAAAAATTAGCTGAGTGTGGTGGCAGGCACCTGTAATCCCAGCTACCCGGGAGGCTGAGGCAGAATTGCTTGAACCTGGGAGACAGAGGTTGCAGTGAGCCAAGATTGCACTGCTGCACTCCAGCCTGGGCAACAGAGCAAAACTCTGTCTCAAAAAAAAAAAAAAAAAAAANCTGTCTCAAAAAAAAAAAAAAAAAAAAAAAAAAAAAGAAGCATGCTGACTAAAGAATCACCCATTCTGTTTTTTGTTAAGGAACCAAAGTGATTTTCATCTTCTAAGTTATGACCATCTGTGTGGTTCTGCTCCACTGGCTGATGCTTCAAGAAAACAGTTTTCAGGCATTGGTGACACTCCATGGTAGAGGCCCACCAGTTGTGGACCGCAGACTAAACCCACTCCACTGCCTGTCTTTGTCAATAAAGCTTTATTGGAACACACTCACAGTCATTCATTTACCTACTGTCTGTGGCTGCTTACACACCATAATGGCAGAGGTGAGTAGCTGCAACAGAAACTGTATGACCCACGAAGCCCAAAGTATTTACTATCTGGCCCTTTGAAGAAGAAAGAGATGACACACTTAAGGACCTAGACTGAGGACATTAGAGAATGTTGCCTTGCTGTCAGAGTGTTGGTCCTAGATCTATTGAGAGAGTGCATGTGCCCAAAATATCTCCATTAGAGAAAGAAGCTATATTTATAGAGTTTTTCTTTGTGCTCATTACTCTAATCATCAAAATGATCCCATTTACCTTTACTTCTTAGTCCAGATCTGTCTGTGAAACATCGTATAGCCTACGGATTATGCTGGGATTATGGTCCAGTTTTTCAAACTTGATTTATTACCTGAGCAATTAGAAAAGCTACTTCAAGGACAACCAGGTATCATTAAAGGCAGCTCAGCTCAGCTTAGCTGCCGGCCAGCTAAGAAGGGGATGGTTGTGCAGACAGACTGAGAGAGGGAATCAGTGTAAGCAGAAAATGTGTGTTGTCCTTAAGAAAGAAAGGCCACAACCACACCAGGCAGGCTTAGCTTGAAAATAAATATCAGCAGGTGTGAGGAGTATGTTCCTGTTTTTGCAGCTGCAGCTAGATTCCAAGTCCTGCAGGAAAAGGTGAGGGCTGGGAGGAGAGTCGCCAGTGAGTAAGAGCCAGATGCTGAAACATGACTCCTTGGGCACAAGAAAGGCCTAGGCTCAAGACAGGTAGTGCACAAATGGAGTGCCACACAGATAGGAAGAGATGTGGCAAGAGCTCCAGCAAATTGCAGAACCGTAGAATACGCTTGGGAAGTGTGTAATGCTATGGTAAAGACAGGGACAAATTCTCTACACACTTATTGTATGAAGAAAATATATTTATTTTACACACTTAAACATACACGCACACACACACACACACACACACACAATCTTCTGATCAGTGAAAGGAGCTACTGACAGTGGTCCCTGTTCATTGTCCACATGCCTCTCCTTTGAGTGGCAGCTGGCTGAGAAGGGCAGCTTTCAGGTCCCTGAGTGGCCATGAGTCCCTGTCTGCTGTGTGTATGATTCTGCCTGCCAGGCACGCCCAGCCTCCTAGTGACCTCCTGTTAGAGACACATCAGGTGGGATGCTGATCATAGGTGGGCACTCTCCTGGAAGGAGGAGATGGCTTCTCTGATGGAGGGGAATGTTACGCCATCAGCCATCTCCCTCAGGATGGAGGTGGGTGTTTCTTTTCACTGCAGGAGTTGGTTTGGCTGGTGCTCCCTGAGAGGGACATTACTGTCACGGGTGCAGGGCTGCAGATGGGATCTGCCCAGGTTCTCCTTGGCCTCCAGCTGGGGCATTTCAGCATCAAGAAACTGCCTGCCCATGTGCTGGGGGTGCTGCGGTCTCTCTTGCCTGTCTGGGCTTGTATGGGGAAGGGTGGAAATGTATATATGGGGCGTGTGTGTGCTAAGTATATTTGATGTGAACAGAATGTGAGAAAACAAAACAAAAAAACCTAAGTAAGGGAAGAGAACAGGGACTAATGTGTTCCAGGCTGAGATCTAACAGTCCTGTAGCAGATAAGAGCTCTAAATTCAGACTCTCCTTGAGTCTCCTATTTGAAAACAGTTGTCCCCACTTTCAATAGTTTGTTCAAGCCATTGAGTACATTAGCTGAAGAATTAGTGAAAATGTATTTAAATTTATATATATATATATAAAATCAGGGGCTGGGAGGCTGAAGCAGGAGGTTTGCTTGAGGCCAGGAGTTCAAGACCAGCCTGAGCAAAATAGCAAGACCCCCATCGCTACAAAAATTAAAAAATTAGCTAGGCATAGTGGCACACACCTATAGTCCCAGCTACTTGGGAGGCTGAAGTGGGAGGATCACTCGAGCTCAGCAGTTTGAGGCTGCTATGAGCTGTGATTGCACTATTGCACTCCAGCCTGAACAACAGAGCAAGACCCTGCCTCTAAAAAAAAGAAAGAAAAGCCCAGGCATGGTGAATTATGCCTATAATCCCAGCACTTCGGGAGGCTGAGGTGGGAGAGTTTGATTGCCTGAGCCCAGGAGTCTGAGACCAGCCTGAGCAACATGGCAATAACCCTGTCTTAACAAAAAATAGAAAAAAAATTAGCCAGGTACTTGGGAGGCAGAGGTTGCAGTGAGCCAAGATTGTGCCACTGCAATCCAGCCTGGGCAACAGAGTGAGATCCTTTCTCAAAAAAAAAGAAAGAAAGAAAAAGAAAAAAGAAAAAAGTCTAAAAAAGAAAAGGATAAAGTCTATTTGAAACTTCCATTTACTCTCCAGTTCCCCTTCTTTTCCTTATTTCCCTTTCCCATATAAATAGATTCTTTCCCAGATAAATAACTCAACCCATTATTTTCATCATTCAACTTCCATCTATCCTGATCTCATTATAATTAACCAATTTTCAAAGAATGCAAAAATACAAATGTAGACTGGTTAGACATTCCTCAAATCTGCTTTGCTCCTGTAAAAACAAAAAGTCTCGGGGGAGTTGAGAGGGGTCTGTTTGTTGCTGCATTACATCTACAGGAAAATCTATTTTGTGAAAGAGTTTCGGGCTACAGGAAAATACTGAGAGATTAATGAGAGTGTATTCATACCATTCCTTTGGCTACAAGGCTACTGGCTTAAAACTGAAGCTTTATGTTTAAATTTATGGACCATGAGTCAGGAAAGAGTAGGTAAAATAAGACTTTATTAAAGGAGAATTATAGAAAACTTAGCAAAATAACGCATCCAAAACCTCCCTCCACTTGAGCATCTGAGACTCTTTGGGGTTTTTGTTTCCAGGTTTCTAAATAGCTTGAGATCTTATCTGAACTTGAGTTGTTATTGTTTCCAGAAATAGAAGCTCAGAAGAGACTTGGGAGACAGCTGTAAGGAAAATAGCTGTAGCCCCATTGAATGAGGAGGGAAAGGATGGGGATTCCTGCCACCCATCTCCTAGCTTCTTCCCCACCCTCTACCCTCACCCATCTCCTTAGGAAGTGTGATGGCCCCAAGATGAGAGATTGGCCCTTTGGGGTGACATTCGAGGATAGTGGCTCACACCTGTAATCCCAGTACTATTGGAGGCCGAGGCAGGCAGATCATGAGGTCAGGAGTTCGAGACCATCCTGGCCAACATGGTGAAACCCCATCTCTACTAAAAATACAAAAATTAGCTTGGCATGGTGGTGCACGCCTATAGTCCCAGCTACTTCGGAGGCTGAGGCAGGAGAATTGCTTGAACCCAGGAGATGGAGGTTGCAGTGAGCCAAGATCATACCACTGCACTCCAGCCTGGCAACAGAGTGAGATTCTGTCTCAAAAAACAAAAACAAAAAGCTGCACATGTTCTTCAGCTCCTAGGAGGAATCCAGCAGATGTTGTAGTCAGAGAAAGACATGGAAGGAGGCATATTGTTGCCTATTTTTACCTTTTCATTCCTTGCCCTCAGCCTGGGCAACAGCGCAAGACTCCAACTTAAAAATAGATTAAAAAAAAAAATTAAAAAAAAAACCAACTGAGGTATTCCAGAAATAGTTGGGATAATTTGCAAACATTAGAGGTTATGTGTTTCTGTGACATGGAAAATTGTTATTTGTAAGTCATCTGAATTTTTTTGACTTAGTTCTCTTAGTTGGAGTATTGGGCCCAGTGTAACTCTCTACCCTTAAAGAGAAATGGTGCAAAGATAATCTAATCTGATTGCCATATCTGTCACTGTTCATCACCAAGATTGATATGGTTATATGACTATCAAAGCAAGTGTCTCCTTCCTCTTTGGATAGCCTCAGTGTCTCAAATCTGAATACCTTCATCAGAAAGGAAGATTTTCTCTATCATGATCTTCCTGTCAAGGTTCCACCAGGAAACAGATGATTCCTAATTATGATGATCTGAGGAGGGTTTATTTACAACAGAACTAACTGTAAAGGTGTGGGCAGGCTTCAGAATCCTCAACACAGAGCTCCAGGCTGCCTTTGGCAACCAACCAGAGTTGACAAATGAACTGTACCTGTTTGTGTCAGTGTGACTCATGGAGATTACTATTTGTTGCATCTTCCGTAAGAACCAAGAAAGCAACAGACTACTTATCTATTTTTATATGAAGAAATTATAGATAGTCAGGAAATTCTCATATGCAACAGGTTAAGAGAGGACATAAATTCTGAACTGAGAAAGACCCACCTCTTAGTTCCCCAAGGCAGGAAACCAACACATCTCTGTATTTAGTCCATTCTTGCACTGCTGTAAAGAAATACCGTAGACTGGGTAATTTATAAAGAAAAGAGGTTTAATTGGCTTCTGATTCTGCAGGCTGTACAGGAAGCATAGTGGCTTCTGCTTCTGGGGAGGCCTCAGAAATCTTCTAATCATGGCAGAAAATAAAGTGGGTGCAAGATGTCATACATGCCAGGAGCAGGAGCAAGAGGCAGTCGGGGGGAGATGCTATAAACTTTTAACCAGATCTCATGAGAACTCATTCGCTGTTAAGAAGAACAGCTTCAAGGGGATGGTGCTAACCCATTCATGAGAAACTGCACCCATCATCCAATTACCTCCCACCAGGTCCCACCTCCAACACTGGGTATTACAATTGAACATGAGATTTGGGTAGGGACACAGATCCAAACCATATCATTCTGTCCCCGGACCCTTCCAAATCTCATGTCTTTCTCATATTGAAAAATAAAATCAGGCCTTCCAATCAATCCCCAGTCTTCACTCATTCCAACATTAACTCAAAAGTTTCATCTGAGACAAGGCTAGTCCCTTCTGCCTATAAGCCTGTAAAATCAAAAACAAGTTAGTTATTTCTAAGATACAATGAGGACATAGGCATTGGGTAGATACTCCCATTTCAAAAGGGGGACATCAGCCAAAAGAAAGGGGTTCCAGGCCCTGTATAAGTCCTAAACCCAGCAGGGCAGTCATTAAATCTTAATGTTCCAATATAATCTCTATGTCCCACATCCCAGCCACACTGGTATGAACAGTGGGCTCTCAAAGCCTTGGGCAACACTGCCTCTGTGGCTCTGCAGGGTTTAGTCCCCAGAGCTGCTTTCATGGACTGGCATTGAGTGCCTGCAGCTTTTCTAGGCAGAGACTGCAAGCTGCCAGTGGATATTCTAGGGCCTAGAGGACAGTGGCCCTCTTCTCACAGCTCCACTAGGCAGTGCCCCACTGAGGACTCGGGGGGGGTTCCAACCCCATATTTTCCCTCTGTGCTGCCCTAGTAGAGGTTCTCCATGAGGGTTCTGCCCCTGCAGAGGATTCTGACAGGACATCCAGAGTTTTCCATACATCCTTTAAACTCTAGGCCTCAACTCTTTTTTTCTTTTAATTTATTTATTTTACTTTAGGTGCATACTATATCTGGCATTTCTCCCCATGTTATGCCTCCCCACCCTCCACTCAATCCCCACCCCCCACTGTCTCTTCCCTACCCCCGCAACTGCCCCCACTATGTGATGCTCCTCTCCCTGAGTCCACGTGTTCTCATTGTTCAACACCTACGTATGAGTGAGAAAATATGATGTTTGGTTTTCTGTTTTTGTGTCAGTTTGCTGAGAATGATGGTATCCAGATTCATCCAAGTCCCTACAAAGGACACGAACTCGTCATTCTTTATGGCTATGAAATATTCCAAGTATTCCACATTTTCTTTGTCCAGTCTATCATTGATGGGCATTTGGGTTGGTTCCAGTTCTTTGCTATTGTACACAGGGCTGCAATGAACGTACGTGTGCACATGTCTTTATAATAGAACGATTTATAGTTCTTTGGGTATATACCTAGTAATGGGATTGCTGGGTCAAATGGAATTTCTATTTCTAGATCCTTGAGAAATCACCACACCATCTTCCATAATGGTTGAACTAATGTACGCTCCCACCAACTGTGTAAGAGTGTTCCTATTTCTCCACATCCTCTCCAGCATCTGTTGTCTCCAGATTTTTTAATGATCGCCATTCTAACTGGCGTGAGATGATATCTCAGTGTGGTTTTGATTTGCATTTCTCTAGTGACCAGTGACAATGTGGATTTTTTCATATGTTCGTTGGCCTCATATATGTCTTCTTTTGAAAAGTGTCTGTTCATATCCTTCGCTCACTTTTGAATGGGGTTTTTTGGTTTTTTTTCTTGTACATCTGTTTTAGTTCTTCATAGATTCTGGATATTAGCCCTTTGTCAGATGGGTAGACTGCAAAAATTTTTTCCCATTCTGTTGGTTGCTGGTTCACTATAATGATGGTTTCTTTTGCTGTACAGAAGCTCTGGGGTTTAATTAGATCCCAATTGTCTATCTTGGCTTTTACTGCCATTGCTTTTGGTGTTTTAGTCATGAAGTCCTTGCCTATGCCTATGTCCTGGATGGTTTTGCCTACATTTTCTTCTAGTGTTTTTATGGTGTTAGGTTTTATGTTTAAATCTTTAATCCATCTGGAGTTAATTTTAGTGTCAGGTGACAGGTAGGGGTCCCGTTTCTGCTTTCTACACTTTGCTAGCCGGTTTTCCCAATACCATTTATTAAACATGGAGTCCTTTCCCCATTGCTTGTTTTTGTCGGGTTTGTCAAAGATCACATGGTTGTAGATGTGTGGTGTTGCTTCTGGGGTCTGTGTTCTGTTCCATTGGTCTATGTCTCTGTTTTGGTACCAGTACCATGCTGTTGTCATTACTGTAGCCTCGTAGTATAGTTTGAAGTCCGGCTGTGTGATGCCTCCAGCTTTGTTCTTTTTACTTAGGATTGTCTTGGCTATGTGGGCTCTCTTGTGATTCCATATGAAGTTTAATGTGGTTTTTCCCAGTTCTGAGAAGAAGGTCATTGATAGCTTGATGGGGATAGCGTTGAATCTACAGATTACTTTGGGCATTATGGCCATTTTCACGATATTAATTCTTCCTAACCATGAGCGTGGAATGTTTTTCCATCTGTTTGTGTCCTCTCTTATTTCGTTGAGCAGTGGTTTGTAGTTCTCCTTGAAGAGGTCCTTTACATCCTTTGTTAGTTGTATTCCTAGGTATTTTATTCTCTTTGTAGCAATTGTGAATGGGAATTTGCTCTTGATTTGCTGTCTGTCTGTCTGTCTGTTATTGGTATATAGGAATGCTTGTGATTTCTGCACATTGATTTTGTATCCTGAGACTTCGCCGAAGTTGCTTATCAGTTTGAGAAGATTTTGGGCTGAGATGATGGGGTCTCCTAGATATACAATCATGTCGTCTACAAATAGAGACAGTTTGACTTCCTCCTTTTCTAATTGAATACCCTTTATTTCTTTTTCTTGCCTGATTGTTCTGGCTAGAACTTCCAATACTGTATTGAATAGGAGTGGTGAGAGAGGGCATCCTTGTTTAGTGCCTGATTTCAAAGGGAATCTTCCAGCTTTTGCCCATTCAGTATGATATTGGCTGTAGGTTTGTCATATATAGCTTTTATCATTTTATGATATGTTCCATTAATACCTAGTTTATTGAGAGTTTTTAGCATGAAGGGCTGTTGAATTTTATTGAAGGCCTTCTCTGCATCTATTGAGATAATCCTGTGGTTTTTGTCTTTGGTTCCGTTTATGTGATGGATTACATTTATGGATTTGCATATGTTGAACCAGACTTGCATCCCCGGATGAAGCCTACTTAGTGTGATGGATAAGCTTCTTGATGTGCTGTTGCAATCTGTTTGCCAGTATTTTATTGAAGATTTTTGCATTGATGTTAATCATGGATATTGGCCTGAAGTTTTCTTTTTTAGTTGAGTCTCTGCCTGGTTTTGGTATCAGGATGAGGTTGGTCATAAAATGAGTTAGGGAGGATTCCCTCCTTTTGTATTGTTTGATACAGTTTCAGAAGGAAGGGAACCAGCTCCTCTTTGTACATCTGGTAGAAATTGGCTGTGAACCCATCTGGACCTGGACATGTTTGGTTGGTAGGCTTGCTTGGTTGGTTGGATTGCTGCCTCTACTTCAGCCCTTGTTATTGGTCTATTCAGGGTTTCAACTTCCTCCTGGTTTCATCTTGGTAGAGTACAAATGTCTAGGAATTTATCCATTTCTTCCTGGTTTATGTGAATAGAGCTGTTTGTAGTAATCTCTGATGGTAGTTTGTATTTCTGTGGGATCAGTGGTGATATCCCCTTTATCTTTTTTTATTGCATCTATTTGATTCTTCTCCCTTTACTTTTTTATTAATCTGGCTGTCTATTTTGTTGATCTTTTCAAAAAACCAGCTCCTGGATTTATTGATTTTTTGAAGAGTTTTTTGTGTCTCCATCTCCTTCAGTTCTGCTCTGATCTTAGTTATTTCTTGTCTTCTGCTGGCTTTTGAGTTTTTTTGATCTTCCTCCTCTAGCTCTTTCAATTTTGATGTAGGGTGTCAATTTTAGATCTCTCCTCTCTTCTCTGGTGGGCATTTATTGCTATAAATTTCCCTCTCAACACTACTTTAAAGGTGCCCCAGAGATTCTGGTAAGTTGTGCCTTCATTCTGATTGGTTTCAAAGAACATCTTTATTTCTGCCTTCATTTCATTGTTTATCCAGTCAGCACTCAGAAGCAAGTTGTTCAGTTTCCAAGTGGTTGTGCGGGTTTGAGTGTGTTTCTTGATGCCGAGTTCTAGTCTGATTGTGCTGTGGTCTGATAGACTGTTATGATTTCCATTCTTTTGCATTTGCTGAGGAGTGATTTGCTTCCAATAATGTGGTCAATTTTAGAGTAAGTGCAATGTGGTGCTGAGAAAAATGTATATTCTGTGGATTTGGGGTGGAGTGTTCTGTATATATCTATTAGGTCAGCTTGGTCCAGCTCTGCATTCAAGTCCAGGATATCCTTGTTAATTTTCTGTCTCATTGATCTGTGTAATATTAACAGTGGAGTGCTGAAGTCTCCCACTATTACTCTGTGGGAGTCTAAATCTTGTTTTAGGCAGTTAAGAACTTGCTTTATGTATCTGGGTGCTCCTGTGTTGGGGGCATATATATTTAGGATAATTAGCTCTTCTGGTTGGATTGATCCTTTTACCATTATGCAGCATCCTCCTTTGTCTCTTTTGATCTTTGTTGGTTTGAAGTCCATTTTATCAGAGACTAGGATTGCAACCCCTGCTTTTTTTGTTCTCCATTTGCTTGGTAAATCTTCCATCCCTTTATTTTGAGTCTATGTATGTCTTTGTATGTGAGATGGGTTTCCTGAATACAGCACACTGTTGGGTTTTGACTTTTTATCCAGTTTGCCAGTTGTGTCTTTTGATTGGGGTGTTTAGGCTGTTTACATTCAATGTTCATATTGTTATGTGTGAATTCGATTCTGCCATTTTGTTACTGGCTGGGTTTTTTTTTTTTTTTTTCCGTT
>NW_016107336.1:305131-345622 GCF_001604975.1 Cebus imitator
CTGCCCTTAGCATTTTTTTCCTTCATTTCAACCCTGGTGAATCTGACAATTATGTGCCTGGGGTTGCTCTTCTTGGGGAATATCTTTGTGGAGTTCTCTGCATTTCTTGAAGTTGAAGTTTGGACTGCCTTGCTAGGCTTGGGAAGTTATCCTGGATAATGTCCTGGAGCGTGTTTTCCAGCTTGGATTCATTCTCCCCATCAAATTTGGGTACATCGATCAAGCGTAGATTAGGTGTTTTCACATAATCCCGTATTTCTTGGAGGCTTTGTTCATTTCTTCTCACTCTTTTTTCTCTTGTCTTGACTTCTCTTTTTGTTTCATTGAGTTGATCTTCAATCTCTGATATCCTTTCTTCTGCTTGATCGATTTGGCTATTAAAACTTGTATATGCTTCACATAGTTCTTGTGCTGCGTTTTTCAACTCTATCAACTAGTTATTCTAGTTAGCATTTCTTCTAACCTTTTTTCAAGGTTTTTGGTTTCTTTGCATTGAGTTAGAATGTGTTCCTTTAGCTCAGAAAAGTTTGTTATTATCCACCTTCTGAAGCCTGTTTCCGTCAATTTGTCGCACTCCTTCTCGGTCCTGCTGTGATCCTGTGTTGTTGAGGAGTTGTGATCCCTTGAAGGAGAAGAGGTGTTCTGGTCTTTGATGGTTTCATCTTTTTTGTGCTGATTTTTTCCCATCTTTGTGGATTTACCTGGCTGTGGTGTCAGGGAGCTGCTTGATGAGGTCGCTTGTCTGCCTGTAGAGGCGCTACTGGTTCGTAGGGACTCCTTCAGGTTACTAGGGAAGCTTCCTGTGCCTTTTTTGTTTATACTGGTAGATCAGGCTCACCTCTTCTGCTGACTTATAGGTGCTACTGGGTTGTCAAGAATGCCGTTCCGTTGCTAGGTAGGCTTCATGTGCTTTTTGCTAAAACATATGGCCCAGTCCCATCCCTCTAGTGGTGGGTTGTGCTCTTCCTCCACTGGGCTGGATCATTCAGCGTTCAGCTGAGACCGCGGCACTGGCTGCGTAACCCACTAGAGTCAGAGCTTCGGCTCTCTGGGGTTTGTTGGGGAGGGTAGGGACCCATCCAGCCGCACCTGGCCGTCTCCCTCTTTCGGCTTCCCCTCTCTCCAGTCATGGGGTAGGGGCCTGCCCAGGTGCTCCTGCTTACAGCTCCCTCTCTCTCCATGTGGGGGGAGGGGGCAATAGCTCAGTCAGCAGGCTCTTCCAGCTGCCTTTTGGGCTTATGTAGATGGAGGCTGACACTTTGCCCATGCTATTTCTTTCCTTATTGCTCAGTGACTTCCTTCTTTTCAGTAGAGTTAATAATGACAACCCCTTTCAGGATATGCAGGCTGTCTCCAAATCTTCACATCTCCCTAACCTTACCTGCTTGCATGCCCACCCCGCTATTGAAGCAGGCTCCTTCAATCTTTTATGATAGCATCCAGAGCTGCTGTTCTCAAACTTTAGCATGCACTTGCATCTCCTGGAGAGAGCTCGTAAAAACAGCACATTTGGCCGTACCCCACTCCCAGACCTTCTGATTCAATAGCTCTGGAGCCCAGTAGTTTGCAGGTTAAAGAGCACCCAGGTGATGTTGATGCTGGGGACCACACTGTGAGAAGCACATACTTGGGATTCTTTACAATCGTCAGTGCAGGTTTGAAGTATCTGGGAAGCTTAAAAAAAATACAGCAGTGCTTAAGCTCTACTTTCATACATTCTGATTTTAATTGGTAAAGAATGTGGCCCAGGTTTAAGGTAACACAGGTTATTCTAACATGCTACACGACTAAGAACTACTGACATAGAAACCATGGGAAACAGCAGAGATCAGGAAAATCGACACAATGCTGTAGGAAGAGGACCAACGATGGGCTTGAAGTTGTGACTTCAGTGGGGTTTTTTGTTCCCACTAGTCTATGAAGCGTGATGATTAACAGTGGTGTCAGTGCACCAGTTGTGCCTCAATCTCAGTCTTTTCCCTTGATCCGATTATATTCAGCTACTGAAGATTCTGACAGAGGGTTATTTAAAAAACATTTTGTGTTCCTAGAAGGAGTGTTAGTTTTTTACCAAAGGTACCCAGGAGAGCTCTTTATTGGAAAGGAGCAGGGAAAAGCAAAGGCTAAATTTTAGTTTTTAAGGTGTGAGGAGAGGCTAATAGCAAAAGATAAAACATAGTATATATTTGATGGCAGAATTTTTTAAATCATCTGTGCCTGATCACTCTTGCTGATGTTTTTATATGTAGCTCTAACTGAAGGCCTAGCCCAATTTCTGGCATACAGTACATGCTTGGATGGTTGGATGAGTTGAGCTAAAGGTGACCAGGTCTCCTCACTCACTGTAAAGCGGTCGAGTATTGGACATTTATCTTTTCTTCTCTATCCCTTAGCTTTCTGGCATCACATTGTTTTGGCACTCATTTTGATTGATTGTTCATGTAAGAAATAGCCTTGCTGAAATGAGTATGTTCATTGGTTAACTTCATTAACTATCTTAATTTCTGTTATAACAACTCAGATACTTTTTCAAAGTAAAATCATCCTGACGTGGGGTTCATGTCCAATAACCTCATAATACTGAAAGTGTTCACTATGCAGGCTGTCAACTGTCTTACTGTTTTGTTTTTTAATGGATTTGATGCCTAGTAATACACACAGTCCCATCATTACTCCAAAAGTGATTTCCACTCAACATGACCAGCAATATTACAATGCTTTTTCGGGTTATTATCTCACAGTGTCTCATCTTAGCCACAGGCCACCACACTGGGGCCATAGCCTCCAGAGAATAAAGCCAAAAATATTCTCTTAAGCGTAACCAGTGTATCTATTTCAGTTAAGAGACCTTCTCCAAGTTACCAAAAATAGTATTTCATGCTTTGTACTTGTTTTTAAAAGGGACTTTCACATCTAATTCTCCTTTTATACCCTCGACGGGCCTGCACAGCAGGCAGACTAGATGTCATTATGACCATTTGTCATATAGTAAAATTGGGCGTGGAGGGGTGAGGGGATGTCATGTGCTCAAGGGACCTTCTGGTGAGTGCCACAGGCAGGCCAGGATGTGGGGCTGGGGGTCCCAGTCCATCTTCCCCTCTCTGCTCTCTCCTCGAGCCAGGTCAACTGTTCCTAGCTTAGGAATGACAGGAATTTGAAAATCATTGACAGAAATTCCTGGAAAGAGCTGGATATGTGGATCAATAGTATTAAGAGTTGTTCTGCTCAGTTTGCAGAGAGAAAAGGTCATAGTACTGAGGAATAAAATCAAAACTTCTATTCAGCCCTCCCAGCAGTCCCTCTTCTGCGGCAGGAATGCCCCAGCCTTCTCATTTATCCCATGGGCACAACTCCAGGGGTGAGAGCCTATTAATTTCTTTAACATAAAAAAATTGAATGAGCCCCTATTACATGTCAGCTGCTATACTAAGTACTAGGAACACAGAGATAAATAAGATGTAATTTGTGTTTTTGAAGCATTCATAGTCCAAGTGAGAAGATCTTGATGTATACAAGTATCATCAATGTAATGGATAAGGCCATCATCAAGATGGGGAACTCTGAAGACAGAACTACCACCTGGTAGAATCAGAGGAGGCATCTCATCTTCCCTACACCGTGAATGTGCTGCTGGGTTGTCCTACTGTGCATAAGGGAGGGAAGGTCAGTGAGGCATTGCGGCCATGTTGCACTGACTTGCAGGGTGTGGTGTGGAGTGAGTTCAAGTGTTATTCTTCGTGCAGCATCAGGCCACGGAAGCCTGTTAACAGAGGAGTAAAAACAACCTAGCTATGTCCTCTCCACCTCCCAATGTCTCCTCTGCCCCTTCTTAGCACTAAAATACTAGGAAGTTTGACCAGGACTGGCAGTTAAAGGATTGTCTTTGCTCCATCATACACAGATGAAAAGGCTGAGGCTTAGAGAGGAACGCCAGCTCATTCAAGATCTCACACTTGCTTGACAGTAGGCTGACCCAAGCTGGTCCCTGGCATGCATCATACTGCCCAAAGCCACTCTGAAGGAGAGGGCAACCCTGGGCTTTTATCACACCTGAGATCTGCAAAGGAGCAGGAACTAGGAAATATGAAGAGGAAAATATGAGACTCTTAGTCAAAGGTATCATATAATAGAGAACGGTTTAGTAAAATGAGGGCTCTAAAAGACCACTGGATTAGACAATTAAATCACCGACTTAAAGGGTCCTGAATGAATTAATTCATCTTCCATCAGACCTTATCAAGAGCTGATTCAGTAGAGCAGGGTTTCTCAACCTCAGCACTGTTGATGCTTTGGATTGGATGATCTTTGCGGTGGGGCTGTCTCGTGCATTGGAGGATGTTTTGCGGCACGCTGGCCTCTACCTACTAGATGCCAATAGCACCCTCTCAATCGCAACAACCAAAAATAACTTCAGACACTACCAAATACACCCTAGGAGGCAAAATCACCCCTGCTAAGAACCAACCCGCAGAGCTGTGTGAACAGAAGCCAGACTGGAGGATTATTGAGGCCTCTATCCTGGACCACCCTTTCAAGAGGTCTGGCAGCCAAGAGCAGACCTGTGAGAGGGGTGAGCTGGAGGAAGAGGCTAGCGAAGGACAGTTTTGTTCATTTTTTGTTGTTTTAATGAGTTTTATTTCTAATGGAGAATACATTTGCTTGCCCTAAGAAAAGAACCAAGAAAGTGGTAAAGGTTAAAGGTAAGGGAAAGCCACGGAGTAGCATCCATTTAATTATTTCACAAACATTAAGCGTCTCCAGTTACCACACTTTGTGCCAAGCTCTGCAGATGTCATGGTGAACAAGTGAGAGGATCCTTGTTCAAAAAAATATAGAAAAGTTTGAAATGGCAACAGAGCATTAAACCCCAAGCACAAAGCCCTTCCGTGCAGGATTGGGGTGTGGGGCTGTTCTGTGCACCTGCTCAGATCTTATGCACAGGAAGCCATTCCTAGTTGTGAGTGAGGGAGAGGTGGCCCTGGCCTCACAGAGTGTAAGCCTTGGAGTCTGGTGAACAGGACAGGCAATAAAAGGAAGTATAACAAGCCCTGGGGTATGGGACATGCGGGAATATTGCTGCACACTATAACACACCTAACCCAAGAGATTAGCAGACAGAGGAAGTGATACTGAAGCTTTAAGCTGTAATGTTAGGGATTACTGTCAGCCAGACAAAGAGGAAGAGAAAGAATGGTAATGCTGTGAGGAAGGGCATGCAAATTTGGAAGGATCCAAGAAGAGATGGTTCTGTGTGAAGGACAGGACGGGGAGATTCTTGACAGGTAGCCAGAAAATGAAGAATCTTCCAGAACATGGAGTGTTTTGACTCTGTCCTCTGAGCACAGTAATGGCTTGCTTTTCAAGCAGAGAGTGGTGTGATCAGATCAGTCTTTTAGAAAGATCATTATGTCTGGACTAGAGGAAAGGACCAGAGTGTGATAGGCTGGCAGCAATTGGGAGAGATGCCGATGGACTGCTTTCCCAAGGTGGTGGTGTATGGAATGAGAGACGGCTTGGGTATAGGACTCTTGGCAGTTGATTGGCCATCAAGAGTGAAGTTTAGACAGGATGATTCCCAGTTTCACAGCCTAGGCATCTCACTGGGACCCCATGCAAGACTGCTTGGAGAGGAAGATGCATGAGGGAAGAAGATGAATTAATTATTTGGGACCCTTTAAGTCTCATAGGCCACAGGAGTGTGAGACAGAAGGTGGAAAGGTGGTCAGGAACTCAAAAATAGGACTGGAGGTTTAGATTTTGGAATCATCAGTATATTGATGCTATTGGAAGTCATGAGTGTTGATGAGATCATCCAAGGAGCATGTGTGGCATCTGAACTGGTGGGATCTGGGTTAGCTACTAAATGAGCATCTAATATGCTCTCTATGCTCTCTTAGAAACTGGGGATATAGTAACAACCGAGGCCAGACAGAAATGCCCCAATCCTTACGGAACTCGCAGGTTCTCGGGAGGAACTTTCCAAAGGATATAGAGGGGGTAGAATTCAGCACTTCTCCCTTTCCCTTGGTCCCACCATGCCCATCTATACTTGTTCAGTCTCCCATCTAGGCTACCTGTTAGAAAACCCCATCTCCTCCTACTTTTGGAGAGAGGACCTTATTTTCTGTCATTTTCCATGAGGTCTTTTGCATTTTCTCTTTCCATGTGTCTGAAAATGCAGTTACCTCCCTCTGGTGCTGAGATGCATAAAACCCAAGTTAAATTCTGTTTTATCCTTGTCCTGAAATGCAGATACAGCTTCAAAGATCCAGACTTTAAAATCAGGGCCCTCAAAATAATAAGCAGTTGTAAATGCTAATGAAAGCTGTGACCTTGGTGTTCCGGAACCGGCAGAAAGCCATTAGCTCTGTGCAGCAGAACTAACCTCTGCTGGCCTCAAAAGTCAGACCAGCAAAACCTACAAGGGTTTTGTCACTTCTCTAGGGAAATGCTGTAATGTGCAAAGACAATGCTGCCCGCTCTGCATACATTTAAGGCATCTTGCTGCTGCATTCTCTACCAGTCTTCTTTTTCCAAGGTCAAAACTGGTGTCCTTTGTTTTGGACTTTTATTGTTTTCGTCAGTCTGTCTATGAAAAAAGAAAGCTTCCATTTATTTGATTATTTCTTATGGTCAGCAGTAGAGACAGTATTGTTCAGACTGAAAAAGAGGCAAGATCCAATCTTAAATTTTTAAAGAAAATAGAAAACTCACATATGGCAGTTGATGGCATGTGGCATTTAAACAGGAACCCAGAGACTTTTCAGTTCACCATAAATGGAGAATTATTTAGCCATAGTGCATGGGAAAGAAAAAATTGTTTGAGGCATGGAAACCATTTTGCTGCTCAGAGATATGTTATAAACCAGGGTCACATATATATTAGCAAAGTTACTTAAGATCACTTGAAAGTACATTAAACATTTAATTTTGGATGATTCATTTTATATAAAAATGTATCTCCAAAAATCATTGCCTGTGACACCTAGCTAAGTGATTACGTATAGAGGTATAGTCAGGATTTTTTTTTTCAATTTAATGTCAGTCTTAATCAGATACAATGAGTTAAATCTACTGGCAAGGTGGGAACAAGGGAGATGCAGTATATTCAGAAGGCACCTTTGTTGGCGTTGCTTACATTGAGCATGCTACTGCAACACATCTTAACTTTGATTCTTGGAGTTATCAGCTCCCCTGGGATGACTCATACAAGTGACCACGTCACTGTGCTCTGCTGCCCTGCTTTCTATTAACCAATACTTAGTAGATGCACCAGGTAGATAGATCATAAAATGAGCTGAGCAGATGGCTTTATTGATGAAGATGGCAAGATGCCCTGGGTGTCCCCCAAAAACTCTGATGACTAGAATTCCAAAGCTGGAGCTTTATGCCTTGGGTTTGTGAATTTGTCTCTGTTCAAGAACAAATCTCCCAATGAAAGGTAATATTTTAAGCTAAAATAACTCATCTTCAGTATAGCTCAACTTGAAAGAATAAGCAAAAGCTACCAATTGGTAACTCCTTTATAATTCCAGTACTGAACACTGCACATCTACATGCAACCCACTCTGTCCTGCTTCCCCGTTGTCCCGGTAAAGAGCTGTTCCTCTTCTGCTCAAAAATAAAGCCACCTCTGTCCTTTGGATCCCAAGCCCTCCTGCCTTCTCAAGATGTGGTGAGTGTCATGTTGGGGTCACCACCTGTGACCTCAATCATGTTGGGGTCACCACCCGAGACATCAGTCACCACCTGCAGAGGTCTGGCCTGCAAATGCTGACTCAACAACAGATGAATAAATGCACTCTACTCTCACACCCATTTCAGTGATGAAAGTGGGTTAGGGATGCTTGTTGGCCACTTTCAGAGGGCGCATGCAGCCAATCAACCAAGACCCCGTGGCCCATCCTCACATTTATTCAGTAAAGATTTCATAACAGAGGTTCTAAGTCAACACACTTGTGGATAATTAAGATGGTTAAAAGAATGGTTTTACAAATGATAAAAGCTTTTTAGGTTCCAGAGCCCAGAATAAATACCATTAATGTGTAGTTCTCCCTTTGACCTCCCCCTGAGAGGACCATCCTGCACAAAGTTTACATGAGTAAACAGTTAGAGACAAAGGAATATGGAGTAAACAGACTTAACTGGGTAAGCCTCTTGCCATCTCTGTCTTCTTCCTATGCTGAGGTAATTGGGATTATCACCCCCTACCACCTAATCTGGATTCTTTTCCATTAAGCATGCCCCATTTTCTTCCATTAAAAAATAAAATTTGGGCCAGGCACAGTGACTCATGCTGTAATTCCAGCACTTTGGGAGGCCAGGGGTGTGCAGATCACCTGAGGTCAGGAGTTCAAGACCAGCCTGACCACTATGGCAAAACCCCATCTCTACTAAAAATACAAAAATTAGCTGGGTGTAATTGGCACATGCCAATTACATGCCTGTAATCCCAGCTACTCAGGAGGCACATGCCTGTAATCCCAGCTACTCAGGAGGCTGAGGCCAGAGAATCACTTGAATCCAGGAGGTGGAGGTTGCAGTAAGCTGAGATCACACCACTGCACTCCAGCCTGGGCAACAGAGTGAGCCCTTGTCTGTGAAAAAATTACAATAAAATAAAATAAAATGTGTCCAGGTGTGGTAGCTCACAGCCATAATCCCAGCACTTTGAGAGGCCAAGGTGGGAGGACAGCTTGAACCAAGGAGTTTGAGACTGTCCTGGGCAACACAGAAATACCTCAACTCTACCAAAAATTAAAAATTAGCTAGGCATGGTGATGCATGCATATAATCTCAGCTCCTCAGGAGGCTGAGGTGAGAGGATCATGTGAGCCCAGGGAGTTGAGGCTGTAGTGAGCCAAGGTGGCCACAGCACTCCAGCTTGGGTGACCAGAGTGAGGCCCCATCTCTGAAAAATATAAACAATAAAATAAGTGAAATCCAATTCCACCACAGCCTCCTTCACTTCTACTTCTCTCCCCTCCTCCAAAGCCGGGCTTCACGGCCGAGGCCTCCATCCTCATTGCATCCATTTTCGCACCTCTGACCTCAGCCCTCTCCAATCTGGCTTCTCTTCCTGCCACCCCACTGAAGGGGCTCTAGGTATTGTCAGTAACAGCCTCCATGGTGCTAAACCTAGTGGGCATTTTTTCAGGCTTCGTCTAACCTTACAGTAGCACTCAGTACTTTTTTTTTTTTTTTTTGAGATGGAGTCTCGCTCTGTCGCCCAGGCTGGAGTGCAGTGGCGTGATTTCAGCTCACTGCAACCTCCATCTCCCGGATTCAAGCAATTCTCCTGCTTCAGCCTCCTGAGTAGCTGAAACGACAAGTGCATACCTCCACACCTGGCCAGCTTTTTTTTTTTGTATTTTTAGTAGAGACAGCGTTTCACTGTGTTGCCCAGGCTGGTCTCAAACTCCCGAGCTTAGGCAATCCGCCCACCTCAGCCTCCCTAGGTGCTAGGATTACAGGTGTGAGCCACCGTGTCCGGCCAGCACTCAGCACCCTTTGTTGGCCATACCTGTCGTCTGTTAACGAAAAGATTGACATAGAGGTCAAAGCAGATAGCACTTATTTGGGAAGCAAAGAATGGCAGTTGGGGTACACCAAATCAGGGCAGCCCTAAAGAGTGCCCCATAACACAGGATGCAGGAGAGATTTTTTTTTAAATGGAGGACTGTCACAAAACACTTTTAAGTGATCTTCAGAAGTAGCTCATTGGCCAGGCAGAAATCCTAAATCACAAACCTGTTGTGATTGGTTATAATGAGAGTACTCTCAGCTGAGGTGTTGAAGGCCAGCAGATGCTGACGTCAGTTGTATAACTGAGTCTGTTGGAACATCCCCTGGTTTGACCTTCAGCAGGTGTGAGTGTAATCCTCTTGCAACCTTTGACTCCACTTCAGAAAGCCTTAGCATTAGTTACTATATTTTCTTTCCCATTACTTTGCTTCCATGATATGACATTTTAGTCCTTATCCTACCTCCAAGAACTGTCCCTCCTCAGAATCCACAGCAGGGTCATCTTCTAGTCCATGCACTCAATACTGGAATTCTGCAGGGTTCCATCCTAAGCCCTCTCCTCTTCATTCTCTACTCTCTCCATACTCATGACTTCAAATATTGTTTCTGTTGCAGACTCGCTCACTGGCCTAGACCTCTCCTCTCCACTGAGCTAAATGTACCCTGCTGTCTACATGACAACTTCATGTGTCTCAGGAGCATTCTGACAACAGAGTAACAGATCCAAACTTAGATTCATGGTTTTCTTCCACTCTTCACAAACACACTGGTCCTCTTGCAATGCCCCTGCCTCAGTGAACAGCATTCCCATCTATCTAGTTGCCTGAGTTAGAAAACCTTACTAAGGAGATCTTCTGTATACCTGCTTCTTCCTGTCCACTCATATGCCGTGTCTACATGACTTTCTAAGAGCTTGCACATCACCGCACAGCCTCACCCAAGCCTCCATCGTCTCCTACTAGCTATGCCAAGCTTCCCGAAGCCTCTCCTCAGGTTACCTCTGGCCTCCCCCAATCCCTTCTCTGTATAACAACCAGCGTGATCTTTTTCTGTTGTAAGTCTGATCATTTCATTCGCTCCTCTCCTCTCACACTCTGAAACTTAAATTCTTCAGTGGCTTCACATTGCTCCTAGAAAAAGAAGATCAAAATCCCGGGAGCAGCTGTATTAGGCCGTTCTGCACTGCTATGGAGCAATACCTGAGACTGGGGAGTTTATAAAGAAAAGAGGTTTAATTGGCTCACTGTTCTGCAGGCTGTACAGGAAGCGTGACGCATCTGCTTCTGAGGAGGCCTCAGGAAGCTTCTGATCATGGCGGAAAACAAAGGGGAAGCAAGGGGTCTCACATGGGGGGTAGCAGGAGCAAGGGGGAAGTGTGCTACACACTTTTAAACAACCAGATCTCACGAGAATGCACTCACTCTCACTAGAAAAGCACCAAGGGGTTGGTGCTAAACTGTTCATGAGAAACCACCCCCATGATCCAATCACCTCCCACCAGGCTCCACCTGCAACACTGGGGATTACAGTTTGACATGTGATTTGGGTGGGGACACAGATCCAAATCATACCCAGAGCATCTGGCCCCTGCCCTCCTTCCCACCATCCTTCTCCCCTTACTCTCTGCCCAGAGGGAGCATCCTTCTTCCATCCCTGAGCTCTGGGCATAGTGTCACTTCCTCCTGGAAGCCTATTTGGTCAGATCCAGGGATCCCTGCACCAAGCACCTCACCATGGAGGCCCTTACTCCAGCTAAATTTTATACTTATTTCTGTGACTCATTGATTAATGGGACCCCCCCCCACCATCCTCTTCCAATCTTCTCTATTCCAGAAGGGCAGAACTGGTTTTGCTCATCACTTTACCCTGGTACCTAATATAGAACCTGACACAGGGCTGGCACTAATAAGTAACTTGCTAAATGAATGAATGAGTTTATATTTGAATGTGGCTAAGTCTCTGGCACCGATTTCTAAAACAAGTCTTGACAGGAATGAGATAGAGCAAGAGTGATGACATAATTATAAGAACTCAAGAGGGGAAGACTCCAGGGAGCAGAGTCAAGGCAGAACCACAGACACTTTATCCCCTTCACAGTTTTGCCTTGTGCCCAGCCAGCCCCACTTCCATGCCACTGCTGAATGGTTTTTGTTTGCCTCGGCTCTTGATGTCCAACTGAGATGCTGCAAGAATGTACAGTCCCTTCTACATGGGCAGTGAAAGTCTAAGTCATGCCCAACTTCCTTATTGTTTTGAGGATATTTTATTACATTCCAGTCCTTGGAAACTGCTGATCCAGTTTTACCATGCACATTGTAATCACAGATGTGCACCTCTAGTCTGTGAGCCCCTTAATGTGCCTGGCCCTCTACGTGGCCCCTAGTTCATGTTGGGTAGATTGGCAGATGAAAGAAAGACTTAGGAAAACAAAAATTGGAATTCTTATCACTTGATGATCTCAGCCAGAGATCTCAAATGCAGAGTCCCTTGGGGTCCAGGAATTATCTGGAAAAAAAAAAAGGCAAGACAGATGTGAGTGTGCTCACCTGTATTATCTAAATGAGGCCTGGGGACTGGGCTAATTGAACACACACACTGTCTAAAGGCATTCGGGCTCAAAAAAAAAGTGTAACCGGCCTGGTTCAGTGGCTCATGCCTGCAATTCTAGCACTTTGGGAGGCTGAGGCAGGTGGATCACCTGAGGTCAGGAGTTTGAGACCAGCCTGGCCAACATGGCAAAACCCCATGTCTACGAAAAATGCAAAAATTAGCTTGGCATGGTGGCATGCACCTGTAATCCCAGCTACTTAGGAGGCTGAGGCAGGAGAATCGCTTGAACCCAGGAGGTAGAGGTTGCAGTGAGCCAAGATGGTGCCACTGCATTCCAGCGTGGGTGACAGAGTGAGACCCCCATCTCAAAAAAAAAAAGTGTAAGCTCTGAGCATGCCAAAGAGAACTGATAGAGTCAAATCCAGTGCACCAGGTGTCAGTTTGCAACTTCTTACTAGTAAAGTATCGTGATTATGGCAGACAAAATATTGACCACCCTGGCACAAGATGTCCACATCCTAATCCCCAAATCTACAAATATGTAACTTCCCAGAGCAAAGGAGACTTTACAATTGGAATTCAGTTAAACATCTTGACATAAAGATTAAATGAATTAAAATATGCACAGTGCTTAGAACCATACCCTTACATTATAGGCATTAAATTAGCTTTAGCTTATTAAATTATATCTATTATTTGCAGAGAAAAGAACATAGGCCTAGCAGGATCTGACACCCTGTTTGAGCTACACCGGTTCAGAGCTAGGACTAGAACCTAAACCTCCTAGCTCCTGAGCTACTTAGTGTTTTGTCATTACAATGCCACCGTATCATTTTTCTCTCCAATCTCATTTTCATGGTCAAAACAACTAATTCTAGCACATGTCTTTCTGGAGGGCTCAGCTGCATTTTATAGCTATGATTAGTCTTGATGTTCTCAGTCCCTTTCCAGAGAAATGAAACATAAACAGAGGACCTCATCTGGAATTAGGTGTGTTTGACTATAAAGCAGCCTGGTTAATAACAGAATTTTCTCTGATCAGAGTCTGGTCACTCAGTTTTGCCTCCTCGAAATATGACCACCCATTTAAAAAAAAAAAAAAACCACCACAGAGCCAGTTGTCATGTTCAGTAATGAAAACAATGGCTGGCACAGCCCAAGCTGATGAGGGAACATTGTAGTCTACAGACACTTTGCATAAGACTCCAAAACACTGGCCTGACCTCCAAGATGCAGGCGCCACCCACATTTACAAGGTTTTCTCAAAACATACTGCCCCCAAAGCTTAGCTTCATTGAAAGCCTGGGTATTACCAAACCATTCCATAAAAGTGGCTGTGCATCCCTTGTAAAAGAAGCAAGTATTTTTAGGGAAAATTAACTGGCAGGTGAGAAAGCTGTTAAGATCTTTCAAAGCGGAGTTGGTGAGCTGCATTCCAGACCTCTGACACTAGCTCACTCAGTTGTATAATCACTTTTCTCCCGCAGCGTGAGAATGCTATTTTAGAAAGGACTCAAAGAGGACCGCGTCCAAATTTAGACCCTCTAATGTTGTGAATTTCCAAACATCCAGCTGGCCCTTATCAGTGGGGATCAAAAATGTCTTAATGGGATCGCAAAGAAAGAAAACTTTGGCTGGGCTTGGTGGCTCATGCTTGTAATCCCAGCACTTTGGGAGCCTGAGGCAGGTGGATCACCTGAGGTCAGGAGTTCAAGACCAGCCCGGCCAACATGGTAAAACGCTGTCTCTACTAAAAACAAAAAATTAGTTGGGCATGGTGGTGGGTGCTTGTAATCCCAGCTACTTAGGGGGTTGAGGCAGGAGAATTGCTTGAACCTGGATGGCGAAGGTTGCAGTGAGCTGAGATCACACCACTGCACTCCAGCCTGGGCAACAAAAGCTAAACTCCGTCTCAAAAAAAAGAAAGAAACTTTTTTCACTCTACTCTCACACTTAACATGACACACTTCTGTGACCCTACACGCTTCTGTGTGAGGCAGTTCCCCACACACCAAGCAATCCTTCAGCAGACACCAACTGGGCGTCCTGTAATTCAATTTGATTCTGACCCTTTCTACTGGGATAGCATCAGATCATACAGGTTAAAGACTCAGTCCCACAGAACTGCCCCCACTTCAGATGCCAATACCAAGTCATAGGTTGTTACTTATGACCCACTAGCTGTAAATTGGGGCTCTCACAACTCCCTCCTTGAGTTCACATAAGTTGCCAAGACAGCTCACAGATCTCAGGGAAACACGTATTTTACCAGTTTCTTACAGAGGATACAGATGAACAGCCAGATGAAGAGATGCGCAGGGCAAGGTACTGGGGGAGAGAGGCAGAGCTTCTGTGCACCCTCTGGGTGCCACCCTCCCTGCAGTGCCCCCTAGCCCCATGGTCAGCAACCTGGAAGCTCATCTAATCTTGTGGTTCAAGAGTTTCCACAGAACTTCACCTCCAGCCCCCACCCTCCCGCTTCCCAGCTGAAAGTCCAGGCTTCTAACCATGTGATCCTTCTGGTGGCCAGCCCCATCCTAAGTCACCAGATTAGCACAAACTCCAGTGTGATCCAAAGGGACTCATTCCAAGTAACACAATACACTCCTGAGACTCCAGAAATTCCAAGGGTTTTGGGTGCTCTGTGATAGGAACTGGGTCAAAGACAAACATGTTTTTATTATACCACAGGGATATTTTGAAAAGGAGTAACAGGAAAATGTTTTTATACTCTTAAAAATACTTGGGAATGCAATTTCCAACACTTTCAGGGTGCTATAGGTTTGACAGGCAGGTATGTGACCAAAACGCCTTTCTCTGGCACAGTATTAAGCCATTCTTGCATTAATATAAAGAAATGCAGGTAATATATAAAGAAAATAGGTTTAATTCGCTCATGGTCCTGCAGGCTGTATAGGCAGCATGGTCCTGGCATCTGCTTTACCTGTAGGGAGGCCTCAGGAAGCTTCCAATCATGGAGGAAGGTGAAGGATAAGAAGGCATATCACATGGCAAAGAGGTGCCACACACTTTTTTTTTTTTTTTTTTTGAGACAGTCTCACTTTGTTGCCCAGGCTAGAGTGCAGTGGCACAATCTTGGCTCACTGCAACCTCCACCTCCCAGGCTCAAGCAATTCTCCTGCTTCAGCCTCCCAAGTGGCTGGGATTACAGGCAAGTACCACCATGCCCAGCTAATTTTTGTATTTTTAGTAGAGATGGGGTTTCGGCACATAGTTTTAAATAACCAGATCTCACAAGAACTCACTGTCAAGAAGACAGAACCAAGCCATGAGGGATCCCCATCCAAGCACCTTGCACCAGGCCCCACCCCCAGCAATGGGGATTACCATTCAACATGATATTTGGGCAGGGACAAATATCCAAACTATATGAGACATTGAAACCCATTCCCTATATAGGATATGTGGTGGTAACACTGGAATGTCGCAGAAGCAATTGATTCTGGCCCAGTGCAATAAAGAGAAATACAAAGGACAACAAGCTTTGAATTAAAAATATAGTCCTTTCTGGGAGATTGATTCCAGGACTCCCTTGGATACCAAAATCCAAGGATCCTCAAGTCCCTTATATAAAATGGCATAGTATTTGCAAAAAACTGTGCATATCCTCCCATATCCTTTAAATCATCTCTAAATTACTTATGTAATTTATAAAGAAGTTTAATTGGGTCATTGTTCTGCAGGCTGTACAGCCTTGTATCTAATACAAGATAAATGCTGTATCAATAATCATTAGACAGTTTTTTTTGTGTGTGTGTTGTTATTTTCTTAATATTTTCCATCTATACTTGGTAGAACCCAAGGATGTGGAACTCATGGATACAGAGAACCAACTGTAGTTATATTTGGAGACTTCATTCACTTGATATTTTCACTCTAGGATCTCTCTTCAGATTTCAGGATGTGAACATCTTGCCAGTTTCTAATTCCCAAGGAGGGACTGCAACTTCCACAACTGAGAGAGCTCCTCGCTACCCCTTAGATCCCAGTAGAGGTCTCTGAGAAGCCTAAAATTCCCTCCACAATGATTTAGTCTCTGACACACTTCATCCCAATGAGTGAAGTGGAATGTTGGATAGTTGCAGGGTTGTTAAATAATTACCAAGAGCTTCAAAGGTATAGCTGTCTGTTCCTGCTCAGGCCCACTGAGTCCATGTCAGTCATTCCTGGGACCTAATACAGGCATTCTCCCCTCGGATGCCCTGGCTACTTCTGTCACAACATGCCACCCGCTGCCTGTCCCTGCCTCCACCCATGGCATCATCGCAGGCTCATGCCCTGGCTATGATGTATCACTTACGGTGGCTAAATTTCATGCCTGACCACAGGAGTGTCTTTTCTTTTCCTCTGTCACTCGTGTCTTCTAAGGCTCCAGAATAGAAGAGCGGACCAGAAGAAGAGCAGCTATTGTTCTGTGCAGACAGACACGCTCTCTCACATGTCCCTGTGGCCACAGGCCTCTTTATGTTCAGATTGGATCTGCACAGAAGAGGCAGAAGACAGGTTTTAGCCTCAAGGGGGAGAGAAGCAAGAGGCCACAGTCCCCAAGTTAGGAGGCCACAAGGAAAGAAAGGGACTTCTGTGAAGGAAAGAGTCACGTCTAAGTTGCAGTCCACTTGCCTAGGGGCACTGGAGGAGCCAGGGCTGGGGAGGGGCCGCTGGAGGGAGGAGGGCGGGGGTCAGCGGCTGTGACATGACGCACATGCCTCTCCTGGGCTTGAAATTGAGGAACTGAGGAGGCGGTGGTGGGGAGAGTCAGTCTTTCAGAACACAGGATGGAACAAGAACTCCAGCCACTGACTCTGTTTTGTGTATCTGCAAGGGCCAAGGAGATTAATGACCCAAGGAGGCTATGATATGGTCCAAAAACTTTTCCTGGATTTTTTCCGTAGGCGGCTGAGCCAGAGGCCAACTGCAGAGGAACTGGAACAGAGGAACATTTTGAAACGTAAGTGACTAAGCCCATGGCAATCGTTGATGTTTTGTGGCGGCTTTTGTTATTATTTAATGGTAGGCCACAAGGTTTCTAACTTGCGCCTGTGCGGAAACGACTGAAAACCTTTCTAATGGTTGAGGCTTCATCCGTGCGTGTTAGAACACCAAAGATGACCTCCCCAAAGAGAAGGCAAATTTTATTCCACTTTGTTCTTTAGAAGCTCACAGACTGCTGGCAGAACCTTCCCTTTAGGGATTTTGTAGAGTCAGAGAGAAGCTGAAAAATTAGAGTGAGATCACTTATTATTTAATGATTTTTGAGGGTAGGGTCACCTTTAAACCAGAATTGGCTTTAAAACGGAGACTGTAATACAGGCAGCTAAAATAAGGGAAATGGCCGTTTGAACTGAGCCTAGAAAGCATGACTTTGCATTGCAGCTGGCTGCTTTTGACAAAAATCCCTCGTTCCATTGAACATTAAATTTCAAGACTTAGAAAGCATTTCCAAGTGAAGTGCTTCATGTCTGTCTCTCAGGATTCCCACAGCTGGTCCCAGGCATGCCTGTCTGATGTACTCATTCGAGGAAAAGTGCCTTTCACCAACGCTGCAGACAGAAAAAAATAAATGAGCCCTTTGTTTGGTTTAGGACACAGAGATATTTGAATATGTACAGAGGATCCAGTTGGTGCTAAAAAAAGAGAAATACTAAAAGAGATCAAGCATTTGATGGACACCAGTATGCATCAGTTTAGTGGTGGATATGAAATAATTTAAAAATCAAACGATTCTATTCAGTTAGTGCCACCATTCTCACCAACACTCAAGATAGTCAACAGATATTTCTGGCTTAATTAGTGACCCTGTTCCCCCTACCCCACAACATGCTTCTAATTTCTCTCCAGAAAAAGAAAGATATATACTATGCAGAGTTTTCTAGAAATGCTATGTTGTACAGACGCAGACACCCCTCCCCACGCCCCCGCCCAGTCAGTCACATGCAACCGCAGTGTGAGTTTCCAGGGTATTTCCACTGTAACCACACTAACATAGTCTTCGCTTTACCGTCCTGCCATGCTCACTGTAGCCTTGTGACCTGGTTGGCATTTCGTGGTCTGCTAAGGGTAGGTGCTGGGTTCTGTTCTGATGGGGGGCCCTGTTGCCTGCAGCACCCACCCCCACTCCTGACACCCCCACATGTCCATTTATGTCAAGTTTGCCTTTATCAACATCCTGCCTCCCGGCCCCAAGCCAAGTGCCACTTCCTCAACTCTCAGTGGAAGTTGTTTTCGGGATTGGCCTTTGTCAGTTCTAGGTGTGCCCTACGCACTTCCTAGGTCTCTAGGAATGGGTGTTTACTTTTTTCTGCCCAAGGGGTACCCCTTAAAAGTTTCCAAGCTTAATATTCTCTATAATGAATTTAGAGCGTTTACAAAGGATTTCCAAAGTCAGAGAAGCAACTGACCTGTATGATGTCTTTTTTAATGCCCCAATCTGGTACTTGAGCGATTATAAACTTTTCATTTTTGGAGAGAAAGATAAACAGCCAGGTGAGCCTGTACAACTTACCCACAGCCCCCTGCTGTATTTGTGGTCTCTGACCTGAGGCCTAAACTCAAAGAAGCTAAAAGCCTCTTGGGGATTATTTAGGTTTCAGAAAATAGTGTTTATCACACCAGGAGTTCAGTTTCTGGAAAGAGATCTAAAATCCCTCAGCTCAGTTCTGGATTCTCTCAAAGGCATCAGTTCCCGCCTGTGGCTTGCCCAGATCCCTGGGACACCACAAGTCTGTTAAGCTTGGGTTTTTACCGCCATCTAAGCAGGGAACTTAGATTCAGGGGACTAAAAAGGAGTTGTGGAAGATTGTTCCCATGGTTCTCTTTTATTCTCTTCCCTAATCCCTCTTGTCCTGGCCACATAGTTGCAAATTAAAGAACTACTTGACCAATTCAAACAGGTTGATCATTTCATAGTTTTGAAACTTTGCAGATCGACTTGTTGATCTTGTTTTCCCATAAGTTCTTATTTTTCCCTGTATTCTGGAACTGTGTTCTCCTATTTTTTTCTTTTTATCTGTTGCAATTGTTAAACAAGAAATGTCTAGTGGTATACATCTACCAACAGCTTGTTCTAAAACTGATTTTCTGAGCTTTCAGTTATTGAGGAACTGCTCTGTGTTGGGTGGTGGGGAACAGGGCACAGAGACGTCATGGCTCAGCCCTGGAGCTGGGAGAGCCTTGGGTTGGTTTCCAGCCCTACCCTGCCTGGCCCTGGGAACAGCCCTTGTTCTGTCCAGCAGCCAGTGAGGCCCTGTGCACCTCTGAGCACATAATGAACCCTCTGATGGTGGCAGCTGTAATGATGACATTGTGGGCCTTTCCTGGCCTGTCTTCCCAGTTGCCTAATGGGGTTCTCTTGGTACCTTCTGTCTGAGAGTTCATGAACCTGGGTTTGTCAATGGCTTTGAGCTAAAGGTATCGATTCTGTAGGTGGTAGCTTCTGGCCCCACCCCTCAGAGTAATCTAAGAAGCACACATAGGAGATGAAGGTTCCATGCTCTGTCAGCTGCATCACAGAATGCCCACCTTCATGGCTCCAAAGGGGCCTGTAGGGTCAGAAGTCTGAGGCTAGTAGTGAGGAAGAGAGCCAGCCCCATGCAAAACATGACCACAGGAAAGAGCCTATTGGTGTAACCACTGAGCCAGGTAGGGTGTGACCAGACTCTTAACACCCCTTAGCTTTCAGATCCTCAATTACAAACCAGGAGTGGTAGACTAGGTGGTCGCTAGGCCCCTTCATGGCCCTAGTATTCTGTGCCTCTGAAATTTTCACCATGTGCCCTGTAGCTGCTCCCGGCGACCCAGCATCCAGACCACCTTTCCTTCCATTTGTCCTCCCACCTGAGACATCTCCGAATGGGAGCTCCCTCCTTCTGGTTCTTGCTGTCTGCCTCCCCATTTATCTCTGCTAGATTAATTCATACTAAGATATTAATGGTTGACTAGTTTCATAGGTTTTATCCCACTGAAATTTGCATTTGTAACAAATGTCACTGTGTAGGGGCTCCCTGCTTCCAGGTTTTGCTGTCTGCTCCCCAGTTTATCTCTGCTAGATTAATATTGAGCTATTAATGGCTGACTAGTTTAATGGGCTTTTATTCAAGAGAAATTTGCATTAAAAAGAAAAACAACTCCGGGAGGGAGATAGGATCTCTAAATCCAAAGGAAAGCTTCGCTCTTGGTGACCGTTTCAGGCACTGTATGGTAGGCTGGAGCAGGGACCTCTGGTGACCTCAGCCCACAGCAAGATGTGGCTGTTTCTTGTGCTGCTTTTCTACAGAGCCTGCTGCACACAGGTAGTCGGAGGCCAAATCATGTCCATAGGGGTGGCCCTCGGGGGTCTGAGCTCTGCTGTGAACTCACACCACTTGTGCTAGTGGGAGGTATAGTCAGTCACCTTTAGCATGAAGGTGACTCAGTCATCAGACGGTCCCCACCCCTTTCTAGGCACAGCGGTTGCCTTCTTTAAAGACTTGTCCCACACTGAGACAGTCAGCAACCATACCTGAATTTCATGTGTGCACCAATACAACAAACTAATGAAGCTATCGAAATATAATTTAACAACTGTGATTTTCATAATAAGCAAACAAGTGTCCCAGGCAGTCGTGACGCACCCTATGCCAAAATCGACGTTTCCTTTTACTAACGCCGTTTGAAATTGAATGGCTGAGAATCACAGGCCTTCGATACCAGCTGACTTCCATAGTTTTTTCAAGTCCAACAATGCTATGCTGATATCTGTGCTTCCATAGATATCAAGGAATTCTTCCAAGGTCCGGAAGGGAAAGGTCTACCCTAGGTCATCCAGTTAGCTTAAAAGGAGAAATAAGCCCAGATTCTCAGCCCTTCAACGATCCACCCCCTTCCCCACACTCTCTTATCTACAGCTCTTTAAAAATCTGATGAGTAAATCACCCATATATTAAGCCAAGAGTTTATAGGCTCTGCAGTCTACTCTTCTGAGCCACTCCTAAAAAGTCTAAATGCAGGCAATTGTAACCCACAATCTGGTCTCATCTGTGCTCTGTGGACTTCTCAGAAGACTCAAAGAATCGATGGGATCAGGGCTTGTGAAAGGTGAGCATTTTGAAAATCCTCCTGCCTTGTCTTGTTCCTGCAGCAGGCTGAGGCTGGTCTTCTGCTCTCTCTACCTCCACAGGGCACCAGACACAAGGACCACATCACAATGAGCCCCCTTCAGTGTCTGGGAGCTCAATAGAGAATGAGTGAGCCCTAGTCTTATCCAAAGAAAGGAGCCTCACATCTCCCCAAATGCCCATGTGTCCCTGTGTCAACATTCCCACCCACCTCCTTGGGCTGTGCAGTGGCTCGCACCTGTAATCCCAGCACTTTAAGAGGCCACGGCAGGAGGATCGCTTGATGCCAGGAGTTCAAGACCAGCCTGAACAACATAATGAGATCCCCCCTCATCTCAACAAAAAATTTTAAAAATTAGCCAGGTGTGGTGGTGTGCATGTGTAGTCCTAGCTACTTGGGAGGCTGAGGTAGAGGAATCACTTGAGCCCAGGAGTTTGAGCCTACAGTGAGCTAAGATTGAGCCACTGCACTTTAGCTTGGGAGAGAGAACGAGACCTTGTCTAAAAAAAAATAAAAACCTACCTTCCTCCCTTGTAGCCACATTTCTCAACCCAGCATCTCTGCCTGGAAACCTGAAACCCCATGTGATGTAAAGAAAGCAAAATGACAAAGTCAACCTGCTCAGGAGCAATTTGAAACAACGCAGGTAGTTTGGAAAACAGTCCCCATATAGAGAAGGGCAGCTTGGGGAGGGGACAGGAGCGCCCTCTTCCCTTTTTTAAACTGAGATGCTTAGCCTAGAGCCTGTCAAGGTCCAAAGGATGCCCCTGTACACACAGCACTGTTAACTGAAATAAAAAAACATCTTAAATATTTCTTTCAGCTCGGAATGAACAAGAGGAACAGGAGGAGAAGAGAGAGATCAAGAGAAGGCTAACCCGAAAGGTGAGTTGGCTCTCCATGCCAAGAGCTGTCACAGGAGAGGGTGGTCTGCCCACCACACCTCTGCCCTCTGCTGGCCTCCGTGGCCTCGTTGCTGCCTGGTTCCTCTCCTTCTGGGTCAGAGGGCACCACTCTCTTACCTCCAAGACCTCTCCACTCAGCCTCCTGACCCTCAGTCCTTTTGGTTGGTGACATTCAATGTTGTTTGATTTTGTGACACCCACCTACTCCCAAACAACTTGATGGCTACTGCATTATATTTTTGATTACACTAAATATTTTGTTTTAAAAAATTCACTATAATGCCATTAAGCAATGGGAAATTCATAATCAGAATCAGTAGTTCAAAGGCCAGGTGCAATAGTCCATGCCTATAAACCCAGCACTTTGGGAAGCCAAGGTGGGTGGATAGCTTGAAGCCAGGAGTTCGAGACCAGCCTGGGCAACATGGTAAAATGCTGTCTCTGCTAAAATAAATGTACAAAAACCAGCTGGGCATGGTGATGTGCACCTCTAGTCCCAGGTACATGTGAGTCTGAGGTGAGAGAAACACTTGAGTCCAGTTAGCTGAGATTGCACCACTGCACTCCAGCCTGGGTGACAGAGCAAGACTCCGTCTCCCCTCCCCCCTAAAAAAATTACTAGTTCAAATATTACATAACTATTTGCTAAGACCCTGGGAAAGTATGAACTTTTTTTTTCCAACCCTAATACTATTCTTTCCCTAGGAATTAAGAACTATGCAACTTTATTAGGCTAAATTGTGAAAGTACTGACAAATTTAAAGAAGACGTTTGAGAAGGGCATAGATAAAAGTCATAAAACTGGAATTTTAATATATTCTTAACCCCAAAAATAGATGGTTTGGCAGTGCGCTGGAGCCCCTCATGCATTCATTCCACGCTAATGTCCTCTTTCATAATAAACTCATCGTTAAGGCTATTCCTGGATGATGTTGAAAAGTTTAATTAATTGATGACATGCAAGATATAATACTATCTTCTGTCTGACGAAGTCACAGTGTTTTTAATCAGCCTCCTACAGTGACCATCTTGAGAGAAAGATACTCATATCTTAGCGATAGTTAAGAGGCCCATTAACATTAATTTTAAAAGGGTTTATTAGTGGATTTTTCTCCCCAGAAATATCACACAAAGGAAGAAATTCAGAGATCCTGAAATATCATACCAATTATTAAGGTGATGGTTTATATTTCTCAACACTTTCTCTCCCTGAGAGCATCCCAAATACCTGGTGACAAGCCAAATGCCAACCCAATTAGCAAGAGCAGAATAAACAAGCGCCTGAATGGCCACAGGACTGGCTGGCGTCAGCCTGGTGGAGACTAGAGTGAAAGCTAAGTGACCTCCCAACCAGTTGCTGTCCCACCTGTTAAGGCTGGACCCTTTACATCCTTAAGCCCACCCACTCTTTGGACTCAGGATGCAGTTTTTACTGAGATTAAGTAGTGAGAAGAGCAGGGGAGATGCATTAGCTTTTTTTCATGATGTCCTTGAAATGACAGGGATTTGAAAAAGACACTGTGATAAACCTTCACTTCTGATACAGAAAGATCTAGACACTTGGGGGAAAAAAATTGTTTAAATCAGATTTTCATCAAATTTTTCAGGATTGGTTGCTGGACCCCCAAAATTCCCCAAATTTTAAGGTTGGTTACTAAAAGATGGTCACAGAGAAATACTTAGACATTTATTTAATTCCTGTCTCTTAACAAAGTTGATATGATTTTATGGAGAACCTGACTAATTGCATGATGTGGCAATAGGCAAAGAAAGTCTTCCTTTCCATACCCATCTCCCTAGGGTGGCTAACACTAGGGATGGGGACCCCAAATAGTTCGTAATTTTTGCAGGTCTCCACAATCATATAATTGCCTCTTTCTCTTGCTCACCTCTCCTTTCTTCTCCGTGGGAAATGGCCTTGGAATTTTATCATTTGCCCTCCCCCTGGGACTGGCTGGGGGAATTAGAAATAATGAGCTTGAGAGAAGGCGATAACTGCTTCTAAGACAGAGGCTGGAAGGACAGAGGGGCAGCTTGCGCATCTGCTTTTTCGAGCAGAGATGTGATGCCTGCCAGCAGGTAGGGAACCTACATCATCACTTCCTGGCCCTGTGCAGGTTCTTTTCCTCTTGGGCCCTTATTACACTGAGACCAGACGCCAGTGATGGTGGCCCCTTTTCAGTGACTTGCCCTCAGCCCAAGGATTTCTTCAATAAAGTTCTATTTCACTGTAATGCACTAGTAAGAAAAATTAAAAATAAAACGTGGTAACTGAGGCTGATAGCAACAGACCAGTCATTTTCTTCAGCCAAATTGGGACTAATATAAAAATTACATGCTTTGCCTTTTAAAAAACATGCCTGTGGCCAGGCACAGTGGCTCATGCCTATAATCCCAGGACTTTGGGAGGCCAAGGCAAGTGGATCACGAGGTCAGGAGCTCGAGATCAACCTGGCCAACAAGCTTAAACACCGCCTCTATAAAAAACTAGCTAGGTGTGGTGGTGGATGCCTGTAATCCCAGCTACTCGGGAAGCTGAGGCAGGAGAATCACTTGATCCTGGGAGGCGGAGGTTGCAGTGAGCCAAGTTTGCACCACTGCACTCCAGCCTAGACAACAGAGTGAGACTCTGTCTCAAAAACAAAAGAAAAACGAACAAAAAACAACATGCCTGCCTGCCTTCCCCTTCAAAAAAAAAAAAAAAAGATGCTAGCTAGCTATGTGGATGAATGGATGGATACATGCCTGGGAGGGAGGAGGAAAGGAAAAAAATACATTTGGGTTTAAGTTATATTCAAAGTAGAATTTGGGCCAGGCACAGTGGCTCTCTCCTGTAATCCCACCACTTTGGGAGGCCGAGGCAGGCAAATCATAAGGGTCAGGAGTTCGAGACCAGCCTCTCCAACATGGTGAAAACCCGTCTCTACTAAAAAACACAAAAATTAGCTAGGCGTGGTGGTGCACACCTATAGTTCCAGCTACTCGGCAGGCTGAGACAGGAGAATCACTTGAACCCCGGAGGTGGAGATTGCAGTGAGCTGTGATCATGTCACTGCACTCCAGCGTGGGTGACAGAGTAAAGAAAATAGAATTTGGGCCTTAATGAAGTTACTCTTCCCCCCCCCTTTTGTTTTAATTGGTTGCACATATTATTGCTGCAATACACAATACAAATGCTACCACTCACTGCCCCCTACTCCTTCTACCAGCCCATTATTCCCAGAAAACCTGACTTTGGCTGCAGACTATTTTTGCAGCATTCAAGGAAGGGCCTCGGGTGCCAGATGCCCCAAGGACTACAGCCAGCACCAGGCCAAAGGTGCATCTTCTAAGCCCTTTGTGGCCAGCGGCATGAGCCCACGCACACAGAGGAGCATCCTGGTGGCCGTTAGTTAGTGCTGGGGTCTGTGCACCAAGTACAACTGTCAGGGGCAGCAGCCAGCTGATCCTCACTCATTCCCTCTGAGCACTTGGTCACAGTGCGGTCTTCAATTGGAAAGGCGGTATCTAAGGCCCCACAATGTTCAGGCACAATAAACAATCACTGACCTGCAGTGTTTATGCTTACTTTGCAGTTCATCTAGACTCTGTCATAGATAGGATATTAGCAAAACCCAGGTCACAATTTCCAGGAAGAGAAATTTGAAAGTGAGGGCTTAACAACTTTTCTTACACCATGGGGCACTTAGAAAATAACACCTTGGGCTGGGCACAGTGGCTTATGCCTGTAATCCCAGCACTTTGGGAGGCCAGGAATGGTGGATCACTTGAGATCAGGAGTTCAAGACCAGCCTGGGCAATATGGCGAAACTCCACCTCTACTAAAAATACAAAATTTAGCTGGGTAAGGTGGCGCACACGTGTAATCCCAGCTACTCAGGAGGCTGAGGCAGGAGAATTACTTGAACCCAAGAGATGGAAGTTGCAGTAAGCCAAGATCATTGCACAACTGAACTCCAGCCTGGGCAACAGAGTGAGACTCCATCTAAAAAAAAGAAAAATGAAAAAAAGAAAATACTACTTTTTGCTTGGGGTAAACTCAACAAGTCCTGAGGAGCACAGACGGGATGCAGAATAGGAGTCTGTTTATCCAGAGTAAATATGGCAAACGTTGCATGTTTTTATGTATTTTAATTATAGCACAAAATCTCCCTGCACTCACATTGCGGAGAACACATTTTGGAGTCGGGATGACCGCTATTTTTGTTTACGGTGACCACAGCCCTAGCAGCCTGGGAAGCCTATCGGTTCCCGCAACAGGCCCGCACTGGTGTCAGAATGTTGTCCTGCCCAAGAAAGCCAAGGGAGGGCTACATGCAGTTCAGGCAAGGGGTAGCCAGAGCCTGCTGAAACCCTGATCTCCAGAGCTTCCTGCCCTTGGGTGAGAGGGAGCTGCAGGCCTGCCTTGGCCCTGTCCAGGTGTGATAGTACCTGCCACTCTGGTATCGTCTGCCAGCATGGGAGCAAGTTGGAACATTCTCACATCAGACAAGGGTGTCTGGCAGCTGCCTGATGCAGAGTCGGAACTGCCAGGGTGGTTTGGACTCCATTGTGTTTGTTCTGTGGGCCTGAGTTGCAAGATTCTATCAGATCGTATCTTCTAGTAATAGAATTACACATAGTCTAGGGCTCGGAGGGAAAATGGCTTTTAAATAACATTGGTGGAACATCAATTGGCAGCATCCTAAAGAGAGCAACTGTGTTGCTCCAGGAGAAATAAACCTGGTGACAGGAAGAGATAATAGAAATGTCAGCCTTATGTTACTGAAGTATTGGAAGGGTGTTCATGGATAATATCAGGAGACGGCAAAATACATTAAATACATTATCCATCTTGCTTTTACTTGTTTCATCCCTCATTCCTGCAGCCCTTCATCATGGACCATCCGAAGGGCTGGTCCATAAATGTGCCTTTTTCTGTACTTACTCAGCTCCACCTTTGTTGAGTGACCTTCCCCTTGAACTTCTTGCAGAGGGCTGTCAGTAACATTTGAGCTGACCTCTTCAGCCGGCAGATTCCCATCCCTGCATACCCCAGAGTTTGCATACCATTTGCACGTACATTTTTGTATCTAAAACACAAGTGCAAACCCATCTTGCAGAAAGCACTCAATGTGACACACAGATGTGGACTCACAAATCCAAAATAAGAATCGTTGTAGAATGTCCCTGTCACCTGGTGGGAGTAGGACAGATAAAAAATCCACAACAGGTGCCCACAGCCAAACAGAAAGACAAGCTTATGGTAAAGACCGGGACTCAGCAATGTTATGAAGGCAGAGACTGTTTATTATCGATTCTTATAGGTGTATAAACAGTATTGTGAATATGCTTTAAAGTCCTAATCTTCAGATATTCTGTACTGAAATATACACAGATAAAATGATATAATGCCTGTGACTTGTTTCAAAGAAATCCACACGTGGATGTAGTCAAGAGTTGGCAATTGTTGAAGTTGGTGATAATACACCAAATTCATTATATTAGCCTCCTTCCTTCTATTGAAAATTTACATAATAAAAGGATTTTTTTTTTTTTTTAGTTTTTAAAAAAATTAGAGCTTGGCCTAGAGGGTATGTAAGGGATAACAAAGCTCTCTCTTAGGATCTAGAAAGGTCCCAGTTCCAAGTCAGGAGACTTGGGTCCCCCCCACCCACCACCCACCCCCACCCCTCACTCACTGTGTGTCCCATCTATTGCCTTGCCTTATTTTCCACACGTGCAAGTTCACAGACAAGACCAAGTGCCATGGTCGACCCCTCTGGCTAACTGGGTCTATCTCTCTCCCTCCCTGCAGCTCAGTCAAAGGCCCACAGTGGAAGAGCTTCGGGAAAGGAAGATCCTCATCCGCTTCAGTGACTATGTGGAGGTGGCTGACGCTCAGGACTATGACCGCAGGGCAGATAAGCCGTGGACCCGCCTCACTGCTGCCGACAAAGTAAGCCAAGGGGAGTGCTGGAGAGTGGGAGGCAGGGCCATCTGCTGGATGTCTCACTGGGCTCACCACTGGGGACCCTACATGGAGACCTGCAGTCAGGCCTCAGCTGCTGTCCCATACAGAGTGCTGGGACCCCAGTACCTTTCCCCAGCGGCCACAATCTGTGGAGAGGCCACTGAATTGGATAAGACACAAGCCACATAATACTGTGCCCGCTTTACAGGAGGAGCAGCAGCAGCCTAGGAGGCTGTGCCCGAGAAAGAGAATAGCACTGGATAGGCATAGACAGGTGAAGGCACGACCTTCAGGCTCATCACAGACCTTCCGTATAGGGGACAGTGCTGCCAGCACCCAACAGGGGATGCACCAAACCAAAAGATAAAGTGGCCGCATAACCTCAGGAGAGCAATACTGCACAAATCAAAAAGACATGACAGGCCAGGCACAGTGGCACACGCCTGTAATCCCAGCAGTTTGGGAGGCCGAGGCAGGCTGATCATGAGGTCAGGAGTTTGAGAATAGCCTGACCAACATGGTGAAACCCCATCTCTACTAAAAAAAAAAAAAATAGCGAAGCATGGTGGAAGACACCTGTAATCTGAGCTACTCAGGAGGCTGAGGCAGGAGAATCGCTTAAACCCAGGAGACGGAGGTTGTAGTGAGCCAAGATCATGCTACTGTACTCCAGCCCGGGTGACAGTGTGAGAGTCAATCTCAAAAAAAAAAAAAAAAAGATGTCACAAAACATATCTCACTGCCCTTAACTGCCAATTTAGAAAACAAGAATAATCTGAGGTTGAGTTTGTTATTTAAGAAAAGCAGTGATGCCAATGAGAAATCATTTTCTCTGTCTGCTACATGAGGTATCAGAATAAAGCTCTGTTGGGTAATCCTCTTGATTCTACTCTAGTCGCCATGAGGAACTGGAGGGTTAAGTGCCTTTTTAAAAATGTAGCCTGGGCCAGGCGCAGTGGCTCACACCTATAATAGCATTTTGGGAGGCCAAGGTGGGTGGATCACTTGACGTCAGGACTTAAGAGATCAGCCTGACCAACACAGTGAAACCCCATCTCTACTAAAAATACAAAATTAGCCAGGCGTGGTGGTGCAGGCCTGTAATCCCAGTTACTTGGGAGGTTGAGGCAGCAGAATTGCTTGAACCTGGGAGGTCGAGGTTGCAGTGATCCGAGATCACACCATTGCACTCCAGCCTGGGCGACAAGAACGAGACTCTGTAAAAAAAATGTAGTCTGGAATAATGATTCTACCCAATGTGTAGGTGACAATAGAAACTGTGGAGTGTGTCGGGGCCTTCTGCTCAACAGTCCGGCCTTCACTCTGTCCATTTCAGGGACCAGGAGTTTTCTTGTACCATACAGCAGCAAGTCATCTACAGCCCAGGCTGGCTGCATTATCACCAACCCTTGGTCCAAGAATTGTAAGAAACATGTACGCAGGCACATTGCTGCACTCTGATGGGACTGGGTGGGAATGAAGTGGCCAGAAGCAGATAGCTTTCTCCCAGAGACGATCTCAGGTGGGTCAACCCATAGACATGATGTGTGGAAGACCATGCCCTCCTCTGTAAACACAGCATTCACAGCTTCCCTGCAAGGGAATTTGTGGGAGCAACCCAAGAACTGGCACTGCCATGTCCCAGACAGACAAACCCAGCTCCCCGGGAGTGTGTCTTCTAAATATGAACAGAGGAAAGGGCTTTCACTCTTGTCCTCTCCAGACCACACTCTCACTATGGTATGCTTGCAAGGATAAGGGTATTAACAAGTGTGCAAGGAAACCACAGCCATCTCTACTTGCAGCCTCGTAGAATTCTGAGTAGCTCTTGGGCGGAAAACATATCCAGTTTCTCAATGGCTGTTGGGGACAGAAGACAGAAAGCATGGGGTGCTCCCCCTGCCACCGTCACCCCAGCACCCAAAGCAGCTACCCAGGCACTTAAACCTAAGTGAGCCTTCTTTTCCTGGGGAAGGCCATTCTGATCCTACATGAAGACTTTTCTATCCTCAAACTCCTGAGGCCTTGATATTCCCATCAAAGCAAGGATCAGCCATAGACAGAGCTATGCAAGGAGGCACGTGTTTGCAATTTCTACCCCCGCGGAAGGAGTGAGGTTGTCTGCAGCCTTAGCTGCCTTCTCTATCAGCCCCTCCTCCTCCCCTGCTCCCTCGTGACCTCTCTTTGCTGACTGATTCCAGGCCCTGCCACCCTGGACAGTATTGTAAGGATGGGGTGATTCAGGATCATCTCTGAACATGCAAGGTTATTGAAAAAATATCTCCCATGGTGAAATACATCAGTGAAGAGTCAGAGAAGTTGTAAAAGAACAAAAGCAAAGGGTTAGTAGGGAACTGGCCGTCACCTGTACCCCTAATTTGGTTGGAGAATTTGATCTACACCTTCTGGAAGTCTCCACCTCGAGGCATCACTGTGCCTTTGCTGACCTTTGTTTATTTAGAGAAGATAAGAAGTTTTACTTTTACTGTGTTCTTGGGCCCCCAGGAGTGTGGGGTAGGTGTACACCACCGTTGATCCCTCAATGCCACAGCTCTGTGAAAAGAGGAAGAAAAATACACTTGGGCAATAGTCTGTCATCATTTCCAATTTAGATTTAGGGGAGGAGGGGAATCTTTGTTCTAAAGGACATCTCAGGTGATTTTTCTTCCTCCCATTAAGGAATTCATCTTAAACTTGTTTGTCTTTGTGCAAGAAGAAAATTATGCTGTTAGGAATGAAATGAAAGGGGAGTTCCTTTCTGTCTCTCTCCCACGCACACTGATGGGCCTCTCTTGATTCCAGGCTGCCATCCGAAAGGAGCTCAATGAATTCAAAAGCACTGAGATGGAAGTTCATGAGTTGAGTAGACACTTAACAAGGTTAGTACTGAGGGTTTTCTTTTTCCTTTTTTTCCCGTCAAATTGTAATATCTATCTTCAAATGAAGCTCTCCCACTTGTGGGTCACAAGTGGGTTGGTGGGTGCCGTGACAGGGAAGAGAACAGGAAAGTAGGCATGCAGTTCCACTTGAGGTTACTGAAACGAGGAAGAGGAACACAGATGGCCCAAACTAAAAGCAGCTTTCTCCAAAGTCTGAGTTTCACTCATTTAAACTAAAGGTCTGATAAGCACCAGACTACCAACGACCCCAAGGTGGGTTTTCACGAAAACTTAGGTCGAGAAAAGATTGTTGCCAATTTGCAAACAGGCAGCAGAAACCTGAACAAAACATGAAGTCCACGTGGGACTTCCAAAGTGGACCGCTTCTGTTATTCCCTGACAGTCCAGAATGATGATAATATTTGGGGAGGCTGAGGCACAGAGTAATTAAGAGGTTTATAGAAAGTCACATGGCTAGTTAGCAACAGAGCCATTGACTTAATTCTTTCTTTTGAGGGGAACATTTAGAAAAATAAGGTGTAGCGAGTATTTAGTCTAGAGACTCAAGGACACGGATTGGGTTCTGCACCTTGCTGCTGGATCCAGGCTGATGAGAGGGGCTGAAGGCTGCCAGGGCTGCCCCAGATGAAGCTATTTCAAAACCAGGTGCATGTTCAGTGGCACTCCTGTGGGATGATGGTGGGAAGCTTGTACCTCCCTCTCAGTCAAGAACCTCCCTGAGGATGGAGATTGGACTGTTGAATCCCACACCTTTGGCAGCCCCTTGGTCTTGATTTAATTATTTGTTTCCTTAGGTTTCACCGACCTTAACAGTCAAATTCCTCTTGAGTGCTATGCTGTCTTCAAAACATAAATTTATAAGAACCGTAAGTGCTGGTATTTATTCACTTCCCCATTACGATGTAAATCTTCTGAACTGCCTTTTTTAAAAAAGAAGAAGAAAAATCAAGGAAACACAATCAGGATTTTATGTGTGAAAACATGAAAGTGATGGCTCGGGGGTCCGAGCTGCTGGTCCCACTTCTGACACCAAAATGCATCCCAAACCCCAGCAGTGCCAAGGGCATTGGCAGGGCCCTGACTGAAGACTTTCCGGCAGGTGGAACAGTTCTTGTCCTCTCCAACCAGGCCCAACAGGCACTGCCTTCATGAAGTCTCCAGCAAACCTCTTCCTTACAAGTGTCTGTCACCCGAGTCCAAAGAAAGCTGAAAGTGTGGGTTTGTTTTATGGCGGGGGGCGGGGAGTACTGTGCAAAGCTAATGATCTGGTTGGACTTCTACAATTGGCCAAATGTACTGGCTCCAGACATGACATCTGGCTTGGGGGCCCTTTGGAGCTGACACCAAGAGGGAGGGAGCACTTCTCAGTTGCCCCTGTGTTTTCCCTCCAGCCACCACCCACACAGTGAACAAAAGGGAAGGGCCCATTTCTGGGGGAGCCTGGCTGCCTCCCGGCAACGAAGGCTGGCACTGAGCATCTATCCTGCCCCCTCTGCCTGAGCTGAGCTGCCTTTCAGGAAGCTCTGGTTTAGATGGGGAAAGTTGTCATCTGCTCAATTCAAATAATCAACCCATCTGTGTTCAGAGTCCAATTTCATGAGTGGTCCACACACACACACAGCCATTGCTAAGGTACTCCTGTGCTGTTTATAAGTCTGAGTGGGAGGACCCTGTTGAACCCTGTGGGATCAGAAACTGCTTGGCTGACATTTATTTTGTGTGCCTCAGAGCTGGTGAGTATGTGGCTTGGGAGTTCATAGCTTCTGTGTATAGGACCAGTGCATGCAGGCCAGAAACCATTCCTGTAGGACTGGCTTTCCAGCCACCAAGGGACTGGTACTCCAGAACCACTCCATGGCCTTTTTTTGGTGGGGAGAGGGCTGAAGAATTTCTGTGAAGGAGCCCCAGAGTTGGGCATGTGCCAGAATCAGGCCGACACCAGCCACACCTGCCCACAGTGCCCTTTTCTGCTCCAATTGGTCCAGAGAGCTCCTCCTTCTCCTCATGATGCTAGCGAGCATGACTGCAGGTGTGTCTCTGACTGGGACATCCAGGGTTGGGTGTGCAGTGAGGCCAGGACCCTCCTAGACCCTAACAAGCATCCTAACGAGGCCCACTGCAGCTTTCATTTTTCTTCCTAACAGAGCAGGCCCTGAGTCACAGAGCTCTCTTGCCTTCTGGGGTGACTCCATAGTTACCCCAGTCTTTCTAAGTGGTGGCTTGCTCTCCACCACACATGTCCAGGATTTAGAAAGATGCCAGCTTGGCCTTTCCAAAAAGTTAACCAGTCTTCCCACCACAAACCCTGTGGGAGCAGGTTACTCTTAGGATGCACACCCGTCAATGAGGCCATTGCATTTTTTGCAGGCATGAACGGCTCCCATGTAGGCACTAACCCAGGAGCCGGACAGCTGCTGGAAGAGTTCCAGACAGCTCTTTGGGCAGTGCCTCCAGCTGCAGCTTTGCCTTGCCGCCTGGAGCCAGCACGCCTCTGCCTGACCCAAGGAGGATGCCATCACTAGATCTCTTATTTTTCTTTTTTCTTTTTTTTTACTGTTGAATCTGAATAGTTCCTGCTGTGGGGAGAGGTATTGTTCAGGGAAAATGTGATTGGGATTTTATTGTGACTGTAAACAGTCTTCCCGAAAGACTTACTGACGTTTGAATGTGCAAATGGTATGACGAAAGATGTAGGGCTCTTTCGTTGAATTTCTCCACGGCGGGCAGGTAGGCACGTGTTCCAGGTAGAGGTGCCTGCCGGCCACGCTTTGAGTCTGAACTTCCTCTAACTGCAGCTGGACTCCCTGGCATGACGGTCCTCCATGGCCAGGAGCGAGTCCTAAGGAAACTCATTCCATTGACTGCACTCCTCCCATGATAGGCCCAGCCCATGGCTTCTCTGCTGGCCTTGGTTCTTGGCCCTTTAGATTCCCTGGGGATATAAGGCCCAAGTGGCTCTCCCTGCGGCCAGCCAGCAAGCAGCCCAGGGTTTCCGCCCAAAGTGCCCTCATGTTGCAGTCCACTTTGTGCATGGAAGAAATTGAACTCAATTTCTACTGCTCTTCCTGCAGGGCCTGTTTTCCAGACGTCACTTGCTCAGACTGAGGGGTGCACCTCCCCTGCCATTTCAAGCCCATTGTAAGTGGCTCTTACACAGGCTCAGCAACCTCTGTGGCCTGCAGGATGGGCCCTCTGCTCTTTCCTTATGGAAAACCTTAAGGTCTTTCTAGAGACCTATTCAAATTTTTTTATTTTCTACGATGTCATGACAACTGCAGCAATTTGTGTTACTCTCCAAGAGGACAATTTGACATTAAGGGAAAAAATTAAAAGGTATACTAGATGACTTCCAATGCATCTCTTTTTTGAAAGAGCTGCAGTTGGCAAGTCTAAGTTAATTTTGTGTGTATAAATTCCCAGTTGAGCATTTTTTTTCCATGTGGATTAGACATTGCGTGACCCTGCCCCCAATCAATGACTGAAGAGACCGCCATCAGCCTACTAGCTTTTTTAAATGGCTGATATATTCATCTCCAAAGGCCCTTAAAGCCCTGTAGAACTTCTAAAACTTTAGCCTTTATGTCAGATTAGAGAAACCAAACAACGTGACGGTAAATGTGATGAAAAGCTCTGAGTTTATTTTTCTCCCGCTTCTGAACATGTATTTATTTGCCGAATGAAAATCGTGGTGTGTTGCTTCGATGAATGGGATTTCAGGCTCTCCCTGTGCACAGCTGGTGGGCAAAGGTCACCTTAAATGACTTTTTCTCCCTATTTGTCTGTTAATCCCCAGACCAGTTGCATTTTCCAGTTGCTTCCTGGGTGTCTGTACATAGTTTGTCTTTGTATAGGAGTGAGTGTGGTGACCGTCAATACCCTGATCTCCCAGGTTCTAATTTAACAGATGACGACTGTATGAGGAAAACAATGTAAATAGAGAATACAAATTAAACTGGATCTCTGTGGCCTAGGTTTTGTACATACAGAAACTGCATGGTATTTAAATTATTGTTTGTCTCTGATGATGTATGCAGTTTCTTTAAAAACAAACCAAAAAAAGTCTAAAAAAAAAAAAAAAAAACCCACAAAAACCCTCGACTCTCTGTGTGTTTTATCAACCAGCAGCAGAAACCACCACCAATGCTTGGACTGGGAAAGGAAGGTTGGGGGAATGGGACAGGTCAGCTTGTCTGCAAAATCTATAGAAAGAGTGGACACACAGGGCAACCGCGTGTCTCTGGTATTATTGGGGGAAGGAAGTATTGTAGCACATACATTAACTTTCTAGAAGACGTTTGTGTACTTTCTTTCTCAACCTTTTTATAAGAATATCTAAAATGTCAACTGTCCTTTGAACGATCTGGGAATAATGAACATTAACTTGTGAAATCACTCAGGGTCATCTCTGTAGTATCAGGGATCAGATAGCCTTATAGCAGCAATGCCTTGTGGGGCCTTTGGACTGTCACTGCCCCTAAGCAAAAGCCCCAGGCAACTTTGTTGAGTGCTTATCTCTATTCTATCACCGTTTTTTGTTTTTTTTTTTTTTTTTTTTTTTTTTTTTTTTTTTTTGAGACAGAGTCTCACTCTGTCACCCAGGCTGAGGTGCAGTGGTATGATCTCCTCCACCGCCTCCTGGGTTCAAGAGCTTCTCCTGCCTCAGCCTCCCAAGTAGTTGGGACTACAAGTGTACACCATCGCACCTGGCTTTTTTTTTTTCTTTTTTTTTTGTATTTTTAGTACAAACGGGATTTCACTATGCTGGCCAGGCTGGTCTCAAACTCCTGACGTCAGGTGATCCACACACCTCGGCCTCCCAAAGTGCTGAGATTATAAGTATGAGCCCCAGTGCCTGACCTCGATCTCCGTTCTTGAGAAGCCTGAGTAATCTATAAAGCAAAGAACTTCATTGCGTAACGTTCCAGTTACTAACTTGTCACTTTGAAAGCTTTCAGCAGAAGCAGAGGGGCTGCATTTCAGGTGGGTGAGGTAGCTGGGTAGCATCTCCTTGGTCCAGCAGTGCAGAAAAGCTATTCTGGTTGAAAAATACTCCAGGTCCAGACAGGTTCACAGCTAAATTCTACCAGATATACAAAGAGGAACTGGTTCCATTCCTTCTGAAACCATATCAAACAATATAAAAAGAGGGAATCCTCCCTAATTCATTTTATGAGACCAACATCATCCTGCTACCAAAACGAGGCAGAGACTCAAAAACTTCAGGCCAATATCCATGATGAACATCGGCGCAAAAATCTTCAATAAAATACTGGCAAACCAAATGCAGCAGCACATCAAAAAGCTTATTCATCACAATCAAGTGGGCTTCATCCCAGGGATGCAAAGCCAGTTCAACATACGCAAGTCTATAAACGTAATCCATCACATGAACGAAACCGAAAACAAAAACCACATGATTATCTCAATAGATGCAGAGAAGGCCTTTGACAAAATTCAACAGCCCTTCATCCTAAAAACTCTCAATAAACTAGGTACTGACAGAATGTATCATAAAAGAATAAACGCTATTTATGACAAACCTACAGCCAATATCATACTGAATGGGCAAAAACTGGAAGCATTCCCTTTGAAATGTGGCACTAGACAAGGATGCCCTCTCTCACCACTCCTATTCAATATAGTATTGGAAGCTCTAGCCAGAGCAATCAGGCAAGGAAAAAAAGGGTATTCAATTAGAAAAAGAGGATGTCAGACTGTCTCTAGTTGAAGATGACATGATTGTATATTTAGAAGACCCCATCATCTCAGCCCAAAATCTTCTCAAACTGATAAGGAACTTCAGCAAAGTCTCGGGATACAAAATCAATGTGCAGAAATCACAAGCATTCCTATATACCAATAACAGACAAACAGCAAATCAAGAGCAAACTCCCATTCACAATTGCTACAAAGAGAATAAAATACCTAGGATTACAACTAACTAAGGATGTAAAGGACCTCTTCAAGGAATACTACAAACCACTGCTCAACAAAATAAGAGAGGACCCAAACAGATGGAAAAACATTCCATGCTCATGGTTACAAAGAATGAATATTGTGAAAATGGCCATACAGCCCTAAGTAATTTATAGATTCAGTTCTATCCCCGTCAAGCTACCAATGACCTTCTTCACAGAACTGGAAAAAAAACCACTTTAAACTTCATATGGAATCACCAGAGAGCCCACATAGCCAAGACAATCCTAAGCAAAAAGAACAAAGCCAGAGGCATCACACAGCTGGACTTCAAACCATACTACAAGGCTACAGTAATGACAACAGCATGGTACTGGTACCAAAGCTGAGACACAGACCAATGGAACAGAATAGAGTCCCCTAGAAGCAATGCCACACATCTACAACCATCTGATCTTTGACAAACCTGACAAAAGCAATGGGGAAAGGACTCCATGTTTAATAAATGGTGCTGGGAAAACTGGCTAGCAATGTGCAGAAAGCAGAAACTGTACCCTTTCCTGTCACCTTACAGTAAAATTAACTCCAGATGGATTAAACATAAAACCTAACAACATAGAAACACTAGAAAAAAACAGGCAAAAACCATCCAGGACATAGGCATAGGCAAGGACTTCATGACTATAACACCAAAAGCAATGGCAACAAAAGCCAACATAGACAAATGGGACCTAATTATAACTCCAGAGCTCTGTACAGCAAAAGAAACCATCATTAGAGCAAATCAGCAATCAATAGAATGGGAAAAAATTTTTGCAGTCTACCCATCTGACAAAGGGCTAATATCCAGAATCCACAGAGAACTAAAACAGATTTACAAGAAAAAAACCCCATTCAAAAACGGGCAAAGGATATGGACACTTTTCAAAACAAGACATATATGAGGGTCAACAAACATGAAAAAATGCTCATCACTGGTCATTAGAGAAATGCAAATCAAAACTACATTGAGATACCATCTCACACCAGGTGGAATGGCGATCATTAAAATCTGGAGACAACAGATGCTGGAGAGGATATGGAGAAATAGGAACACTCTTACACTGTTGGTGGGAGTATAAATTAGTTCAACCATTGTGGAAGACAGTGTGGCGATTTCTGAAGGATCTAGAAATAGAAATTCCATTTGACCCAGCAATCCTATTACTGGGTATATACCCAAAGAACTATAAATCGTTCTACTATAAAGACACATGCACACTATGTTCACAGCAGCCCTGTGTACAATAGCAAAGACCTGGAACCAATCCAAATGCCCATCGATGATAGACTGGACAAAGAAAATGTGGTACATATACATCATGGAATACTATGCAACCATAAAAAACGATGAGTTTGTGTTCTTTGTAGGGACTTGGATGAATCTGAAAACCATCATTCTCAGTAAATTGACACAAGAACAGAAAACCAAACACCACGTGTTATCTCAGGCAGGTGTTGAACAATGAGAACACGTGGACTCAGGGAAAGAAGCATCACACACTGGGGGTAATTGCGGGGGGACTAGGGGAGGGATAACTTGGGGAGAAATGCTGGATATAGTCAAAGGGGGAAGAGGCAGCAAACCACCTGGTTATGTATGTACCTATGCAACAAACCTGCATGACCTGCACATGTACCCCAGAACCTAAATTAAAAAAAAGGCTGTTGTGGGAAACGGCAACCTCGCACCCTGCTGCTCAAACTGCACCTTGTCTGGGAATCCCCTGGGGTCTTGTTAACATGCCGGTGCTGACTCGGGTCTGGACGGGGCCCAGGAGTCTGCATTTCTAACAAGCTGTCAGTACCTGCTGATGCTGCTGGTCCAGGAATCCCACTTCTGAGTCGCAAGGGCTGGGAGAAGAATCCCCAAAGGGAGCCACCTCTCCTTTGCCTGAGCTCTCTGAGCGCCCTCCATGAAATGCTCATTTCTTTGCTGGGAAGCAGCAGTGAAGCCCACTGGATGCTCAGGTCTGGCAGCATTTGCATCGGAGTGTCTGTGCCCAGAGCTCTCGCCTGTGCAGCAGAGGGCCCCTGGAGCAGCGGTGGCTATGACAGAAGGGGCAAGTAATTTACAAACAGGTTTTCATATTTCAAAAATCCAACAGTTTCTCCTTCATTCTGTCCTTGCCTCCCTTCCAGAGCTCTCTGACTTTTGATAAATTAATCTGAGAACTTGATTGTAAGTTTTAGGGCATTGAAACAACTAGAAAGAAAAAGTTTTGATGAAGCTCCTAGCAGACTGCCTGGCAAGAGGGAAGGAAACTGGCCATAATCCTTTATGAAGGGAGCCCTTTCCCAAGGAAACAAAAGTTGTAGCTACACATTCTCCGCAGGAATGGGCAGCCTGGTGTGTCTATTGCATGTTTATCTGGGCCTCAATTTGCTCTTCTGGAAACAGAGACATTGAAGTAGATGTTCCTGATGTCCTTTGGAGTATCAGCTGTCCATGATTTGGAAATACTGGAATTTTTAAAACATTCAACTCAGTTGTTAGGGAAGAGTTAGCTTTAAAGCAAGTCCTGCTGAGGCCTGTCTCTGAATAGTTTAGATTCCTCTCCTTCAGGTCACCACAAATCTGCCATCCCTCCCTGCGATCCCTCCCCACCATGCATTGCCCTCCCAGAGAGCTGGATGTCCCCTGGGACCTGCCCTCCCAGTGCCTTCATGGGGCCTCATCCTGAAGCTGCCATCAATCAGGTTATCTGACATCCTTCTGCCTCCCCCTGCCTTTGGGCAGAACACCCTGGAGGGCTCTTGGGTCTCTACGAGTGATGCCTATGACACAGTGTGTTGTCCCCTACAGCAACACAGGTTTGAGGGTGTTCCATTGATGTGGCTACTTAACCTGTTAATCCAAAGGACAAGTTTGATGCAGAAAACGCTCCCTGGCTCACTCTCCACAGGTCCTAAAGGATCTTCAGATAACTCCCTGTCTATGGCTGTAGCTCAGATCTGTCCTGAGCCCCTGAACCAGGTTTTCTAATGTCACAAAGCAGCAGGGTATCATAGAATACTCTGCAACTTGGATGGAGCTGGAGGCCATGATTCTAAATGAAGCAACACAGAAGTGGAAAAGCAAGCATCATGTGTTCACTCATAATTGGGAGCTAAGCTATGAAGATGCAAAAGTGTAAAAATGATATAATGGATTTTGGGGACTAAGGGGGAGGGTGGGGAGGGGACAGATAAAAAAATACACTTTAGGTACAATGTACACTACTCGGGAATGGGAGCACTACAATATCAGAATTCACTGCTATGTAATGTATCCATCTAACAAAAAAATCACTTATGGGGCTGGGCCCAGTGGCTCATGCCTGTAATCCCAACACTTTGGGAGGCTGAGGCAGGTGGCTCACCTGAAGTCAGGAGTTCAAGACCAGCCTGGCCAACATGGAGAAACTCCATCTCTACTAAAAATACAAAAAAATTAGCCAGACGTGGTGGCGGGCGCCTGTAATCCCAGCTACTTGGGAGGGTGAGGCAAGAGAATCACTTGAACCTAGGAGGCAGAGGTTGTGGTGAGCTGAGGTCACACCACTGCATTCCAGCCTGGGCAACAAGAGTGAAACTCTGTCTCCAAAAA
>NW_016107336.1:346257-360703 GCF_001604975.1 Cebus imitator
ACCTGGCAGGTGGCACCCCGCATTTCTAACTCTGGCTGGCTGGTCACTCGATTCCTACCAATAGCTCCACTAGCAGATCCCACACAGTAAACACTTACCATACCCCAGGGCACTGTGTTAGGCCATCTTCATGTACCATTTCCTTAACCCTTACGACACTTTGGTCACCGATAAGGAAACCCAAGTCCCCAAATGTGGGCAAAGTCACACAGATGGCAAGTGGTGGAGGAGTTTCCAGGTCTGCTTGACTCAAAGGCAATGCCCTTAACCTCCCTGCTATGCCGATGTGTCGTGGCTTTCCCTTTACCTTCTTGAGTTCACACTTTCTCAGCATCCATCCAGTTACCCAGTTTGCCTGTCTTGAGTAATTACAGTCTTCCAACACAGACTGGGATCACAGACTGGGAAAGAGAGCCGACATTCAACAGTTTAAAACATTCAACTTAGTTGTAAGGAAAGAGCCCCAGCTCCCAGCTCCTCCCTCTCGTACAACTTTGTCCTTGGTGAAGCTGAGTCTCCCCCTTCCCCACTCTGTGGGGAACCTCCCAAAAGTATCTGACAGCCAACATTTATGACTTCCTGGATGGGAACCAGAAGTCATGAACGAGGTACTTGTACAGTGTGGGTCCCACCTGGAGTGGCTGCAAAGGCAGGAAGAGAAGGGCATGCCACCCAATGGGAGGGAAGAACACCAGACACTTCGTGGTGGGTGAGCCTCCAGTCCCTTACGTAGAAGCTGTTTTCTGGGGGCAAAAAGGTTCTGCTCTTAATCAAATAATGCTCTCCACATTTCATAATAAGGAGCCATGATCATCCACTATTTCCATGGGCAACACTGCAGAGGAAGGCAAAGGGCCCTCATTAAATACACTAATGAATTCGTCCGCAGGAGATAGGAAGAGTAAACCAGGGAAACGGAATTGACTAATTCTTCTTCCATTAAGATGCATCTACTCTGAGCCGGAATTCTAGACCAGCTGCCCTTCCTCATCCGTGATGAAGATGTTGCATCTTCTGTGGTTCACAAAGGTGTAGTGTTTCCTGTGTGGAGATAACATTGCTGTTCTGCCTTTAATTTAAAAAAAAAAAGAGAGAAATGACAGAAGGGAAGGAGGAAAATGCTGTCTGTTCCTTAATCACCAACCTGGAGTGGTCACTGACACCTTGTCCAGTGGGGGGGGGGGAGGGTCCATGGTCCATTCAGAACCCCACTCAGAAGAGGACAAGTAAGTCTCCAGCTACACAGGTAAAAAATACTTTACACATGGATTGAACTTCTTATCTCAGACAGTCCTGAGCATGGACGGAATCAGGGTAAAGGCTTTGGTCTGATACAGCAAACCTGTGGCCAGTCCCCGCAGCCTGGCAGGCGTGCCACTGTGCCTACTGAGGCCGTAATGCCTGAAGCATGTCTGGGGCTTTATGGCTCAACACCTGAGCCTCCCAGAAGGCCTTGCCCACCGTACCGAAGCCCCAGCATGCTGGTTCTGCAAGGCCCTGGGGTTAAAATAGCAAAAATGCCATCTGGCAAGAGGACGGCTTTGTTCAGACTTGTCACTGGGGTGGTGGGGACATTTTCCAAGCCACCATTAGAATGTGAGCTGTCACTTGGCCCAGCCCTCCAACCCATGCCCCCCAGCCCACAGGTCAGCATCCACGCAGCCATGGCAAGAGCCCCTGTGGTAGGTGAGCTGCCTTAGGTTTCCCTCAATTCCTTCTCACTAACTTGGCGATGACAGCTTTAAAGCAAGCAGGACAAACCCGTTCTTTCTTCCTAGAAAACTACCTGCAACAAGGCCGGGCACGGTGGCTCACGCCTGTAATCCCAACACTTTGGAAGGTCGAAGCGGGCAGATCACCTGAGGTCAGGAGTTTGAGACCAGCCTGACCAATATGGTGAAACCCCATCTCTACTAAAAATACAAAAATTAGCTGGGTATGGTGGCAGGTGCTTGTAGCCCAGCTACTTGGGAGGCTGAGACAGGAGAACCCCTTGAACCCAGGAGGTGGAGTCTGCAGTGAGCAGAGATCGCATAATTGCACCCCAGCCTGGGCGACAGAGCTAGATTCTATCTTAAAAAAAAAAAAAAAAAAGAAAGAAAGAAAGAAAACTACCTGCAATAACACACTCGTTTTTAGGCTCCCAGGAGTTGTTGCTGAGGAAGGATCCTTGGGGCTGGGACATGGAGGAGAGCCACCGGTCATTGCAGACCCTTGGTCCTGGTTGCTCTTCCCTCATGTTGGCACATGTTCCTTTTCCATCAAAAAATTTAGTTACAATTATTTAAAAAAAAAAAAATACCTCAGAAAGAATACATAGGACAAAACATGAACAGGAAAACAACTTGTGTATAACATGGGTACCCAGACAGGCTTTATTTCAATCATATCCAATTTTAAAATCCAGGAACCAGCCACAGTAAGGAAATGCAGGCATCTTTCAGGCTGTCCAGCAGCTGGGCATAAAAACAGAGACCCGCTGGGCCACACAATGAGAGGCTCCAAATTGAGCCATCCTAGTTCCGCTATCCCCAGTGACCCCACTCTGTGCAGGGAGGTAAGTGCGTCTCTTGATATTTTTGGTTGACTGTAAAGGCATGGCTTTTGCCCTCCAGGAATCAGCTACCTATGCATGAGTGGAAATCCTACAGGTGCTGAACATTAACTGATTGGGGTGAGGAGGAGGGGAAGGACAAAGAGTGATGGCTTTGGGTTTGGAGAGTGGTTGAGTGATATTAGAAGCAAAAGTATCTCTGATTTGGACAGCAGAGGTGTGCATGGTTCTGCTGTGGTTTCAATCTTACTATAGGCTCTGGTCAGCAGGACAGAGCAAACGCTCTTTCTTGACCAGACATTCAGCCAGCTCAGGGCAAGCAGCTGTGGTAGAGTCACTTAGATTTGAGCAGCAAAGCTGTGAGGGGAGGTAAGATGCTGCCTCCCAGGCCTCAGCATCACGCTTAGGAGCTGGTGGAGGAACACACCAAGACAGGTTTCTCGAACCCGAGGGAAAGCTGCTTGTGCTGCCCCAGCTCCCTCCCAACAAAACCAAAGACCATTCATGCTAAAAGGAGCACTTAGCCCAACCCTTCTGGTTGCAACGGAGGAAGGTGTCCTGCTGCCCTCAGCACACCAAGAGGTGGCACCCCTAAACAAAGCACTGGAAGGTGGGTCACAGTGGCTTACATCTGAAATCTCAGCATTTTGCGAGGCCGAGGTGGGCGAATCTCTTGAGCCCAGGAGTTTGAGAGCAACCTGGGCAACATGACGAAACTCCATCTCTACAAAAAACTAGCATATTTCTTTTTTTTGTAATCAGCATTAAATCTTTCACCATTAGCTGAAATCTACATCCCCTGGGCCCTTCCTACTCAAACTATGGTCCCCCTGGACCAGGAGCATTAGCATCATCACGTAACTTGTTAGAAATACAGAACCCCGAGACAAACACAGGAGGTGATCCAAGATGGCCCAATAGACACAACTCCAGCACACACATCACCCAGCAAGAGAGACGCAGAAATCCAGAGATCTCCTAGTTCTAACCGAGGTACCAGGTGCATTTCAATGGGTCTGGTGCAACAGTGAGCAAAGCCCACGCAAGGTGGACCGAGACAGGGAGGGGTGCTGCTTCACCCAGAAAGTGCATCTGACCAGCAAGTCGAAGGCTCCCCCTCTGGCATTCTGGTCCAGATACAACACTTCCCCCAAAGCCTCAGCAATACACAGAACGGGGGATGTTTGCCAGTCAAGCGCCAGGAATTATAAGCTCGGAGTTGAATAATAATCCAGTCCTGGATTGGCACACAGACTTAAAGAGATGCATAAGCCCAAAAGGCAGCCGGGAGAGCCTGCTGACTCAGCTATTGCCCCCTACCCATGCCCGGAGAGAGAGGTAGCTGTAAAGAGAAGCTGGACGGGCCCCTACCCCATGACCAGAGAGAGAGGAACCTGAAAGTGGGAGATGGCCGGGTGTGGCTGGGCAGGTCCCTACCCTCCCCCACAAACCCCAGAGGGATGAAACTCTGACTCTAGTGGGTTGCACAGCCAGTGCCACAGTCAGAGCTGAACCCTGAATGATGCAGCCCAGTGGAGGAAGAGCACAACCCACCATTAGAGGGGTGGGACTGAGCTACATGTTCTAACAAAAAACACAGGAAGCCTACATAGCAACGGGACAGCATTCTTGACAGCCCAGCAGCACCTACAGGTCAGCAGAAGAGGTGAGCCTAATCTCCCAGTATAAACATAAAAAGACACAGGAAGCTTCCCTAGTAACATGAAGGAGTCCCTAGAAACCCAATGGCACCCCCACAGGCAGACAAGCGACCTCATCAAGCAGCTCCCTGACACCACAGCCAGGTAAATCCACAAAGATGGGAAAAAAACAGCACAAAAAAGAAGAAACCATCAAAGACCAGAACACCTCTTCTCCTTCAAGGGATCACAACTCCTCATCAACACAGGATCACAACAGGACCAAGAAGGAGTGCGACAAATTGACAGAAACAGGCTTCAGAAGGTGGATAATAACAAACTTTTCTGAGCTAAAGGAACACGTTCTAACTCAATGCAAAGAAACCAGAAACCTTGAAAAAAGGTTAGACAAAATGCTAACTAGAATAACCAGCTTAGAGAAGAACATAAACAACTTGATGCAGTTGAAAAACACAGCACGAGAACTATGTGAAGCAAACACAAGATTTAACAGAAGAAAGGATATCAGAGATTGAAGATTAACTCAATGAAATAAAAAGAGAAGGCAGGATAAGAGAAAAAAAGAGTGAAAAGAAATGAACAAAGCCTCCAAGAAATATGGGATTATGTGAAAACACCTAATCTACGCTTGATCGGTGTACCCAAATTTGATGGAGAGAATGACTCCAAGCTGGAAAACACGCTCCAGGATATTATCCAGGATAACTTCCCAAGCCTAGCAAGGCAGTCCAAATTTCAAATTCAAGAAATACAGAGAACTCCACAAAGATATTCCCCAAGAAGTGCAACCCCAAGGCACATAATTGTCAGATTCACCAGGGCTGAAATGAAGGAAAAAATGCTAAGGGCAGCCAGAGAGAAAAGTCAGGTCACCCACAGAGGGAAGCCAGTCAGACTCACAGCAGATCTCTCAGCAGAAACCCAACAAGCCAGAAGAGAGTGGGGACCAATATTCAACATCCTTAAAGAAAAGAACTTTCAACCCAGAATCTCATATCCAGCCAAACTAAGCTTTGTAAGTGAAGGAGAAATAAAATCCTTTACGGACAAGCAATTACTGAGATATTTTGTCACCACCAGACCTGCCCTACAAGAGCTCCTGAAAGAAGCACTAAGCATGGAAAGGAACAAGTACCAGTCACTGCAAAAGCAAACCAGCTGGCAAAGACCAAAAATGCAATGAAGAAAATGAGTCAACTAACAGGAAAGAAAACCAGCCAGTAACAAAATGGCAGGATCAAATTCACACATAACAATATGAACATTGAATGTAAACAGCCTAAACGCCCCAATGAAAAGACACAGACTAGCAAACTGGTAAGTCAAAACCCATCAGTGTGCTGTATTCAGGAAACCCATCTCACATACAAAGACACACATAGACTCAAAATAAAGGGATGGAAGATTTACCAAGCAAATGGAGAACACAAAAATGCAGGGGTTGCAATCCTAGTCTCTCATAAAATGGACTTCAAACCAACAAAGATCAGAAGAGACAAAGAAGGACACTACATAATGGTAAAAGGATCAATCCAACAGGAAGAGCTAACTATCCTAAATATGTACACCCCCAACACAGGAGCACCCACATACCTAAAGCAAGTTCTTAATGACCTAAAACGAGATTTAGACTTCCACAGAGTGATAGTGGGAGACTTCAACACTCCACTGTCAATATTACACAGATCAATGAGACAGAAAATTAACAAGGATATCCAGGACTTGAATGCAGAGCTGGACCAAGCGGACCTAATAGATATATACAGAACACTCTACCCCAAATCCACAGAATATACATTTTTCTCAGCACCACATTGCACTTACTCTAAAATTGACCACATCTTTGGAAGCAAATTGCTCCTCAGCAAATGCAAAAACATGGAAATCATAACAGTCTATCAGACCACAGCACAATCAGACTAGAACTCAGCATCAAGAAACACACTCAAACCCGCACAACCACTTGGAAACTGAACAACTTGCTTCTGAGTGCTGACTGGATAAACAATGAAATGAAGGCAGAAATAAAGATATTCTTCGAAACCAATCAGAAGAAGACACAACTTCTTCTCTGGTAAGAGAACTTACCAGAATCTCTGGGACGCCTTTAAAGCAGTGTCGAGAGGGAAATTTATAGCAATAAATGCCCACATAAGAAACAAGGAATGATCTAAAATTGACACCCTATCATCAAAATTGAAAGAGCTAGAGGAGAAAAATCAAAAAAATTTAAAACCTAGCAGAAGACAAGAAATAACTAAGATCAGAGCAGAAGTGAAGGAGACAGAGAAACAAAAATCCCTTCAAAAAAAAATCAATAAATCCAGGAGCTGGTTTTTTGAAAACATCAACAAAATAGACTGCTAGCCAGATTAATAAAAAAGAAAAGGGAGAAGAATCAAATAGATGCAATAAAAAACAATAAAGGGTGTAAGGCCAGTTGCCTCACCAAGAGGTTGGACACACCCACCTCTGCACCCAGCACCAGGCTCTGCATTCGGCACCTAGCTCTGCCGCATGGCTCCCCTGGAAGGCTCCAGCTGATGGAAGGCTCCTGGCCGGCTCTCCCACTGGAAACCCTGCCCAACAACCCAACAACCAATAGTGGCCCGCCTCGTCTGAATCCTGCTCCCCTGGAGTCAATCAGAGCACCCAGCTGTTGCTTGTTCCTCCTAGCCATAAAAACCCCACACCCCAGGAAGTTGGTGTGACTTCCCTGGCCCCTTCGCCGGGGACCATGGAACCTCACCCGGGAGCTGAATAAATTGGCATTTAATTTTCTTATGATGGTCTCAGTTTCCTCATTTTAAACTCGGGAATAACCCTTACAAAGGGGATATCACCACTGATCCCACAGAAATACAAACTACCATCAGAGATTACTGCAAACAGCTCTATTCACATAAACCAGTAAACCAGGAAGAAATGGATAAATTCCTAGGCACTTGTACTCTACCAAGACTAAACTAGGAGGAAGCTGAAACCCTGAATAGACCAATAACAAGGGCTGAAGTAGAGGCAGCAATCAATAACCTACCAACCAAAAAAGGTCCAGGTCCAGATGGGACCTATGGGAATTCTATTCACAGTCGAATTCTGCCAGACGTACAAAGAGGAACGGGTTCCATTCCTTCTAAAACTGTATCAAACAATACAAAAGGAGAGAATCCTCCCTAACTCATTTTATGAGACCAACATCATCCTGATACCAAAACCAGGCAGAGACTCAACTAAAAAAGTAAACTTCAGGCCAATATCCATGATGAACATCGATGCAAAAATCTTCAATAAAATACTGGCAAACAGATTGCAACAACACATCAAGAAGCTTATCCATCACGAACAAGTAGGCTTCATCCCAGGGATGCAAGGCTGGTTCAACGTACACAAATCCATAAATGTAATTCACCACATAAATGGAACCAAAGACAAAAACCACATGATTATCTCAATAGATGCAGAGAAGGCCTTCGATAAAATTTAACAGCCCTTCATGCTAAAAACTCTCAAAAAACTAGGTATTGACGGAACATATCATAAAATGATAAAAAGCTATATATGACAAACCTACAGCCAATATCATACTGAATGGGCAAAAGCTGGAAGAATTCCCTTTGAAATCAGGCACTAGACAAGGATGCCTCTGTCACTACTCCTATTCAATATAGAACTGGAAGTTCTAGCCACAGCAATCAGGCAAGAAAAAGAAATAAAGGGTATTCAATTAGGAAAGGAGGAAGTCAAACTGTCTCTATTTGCAGATGACATGATTGTATACCTGGAAGACCCCATCATCTCAGCCCAAAATCTTCTCAAACTGATAAGCAACTTCGGCAAAGTCTCAGGATACAAAATCAATGTGCAGAAATCACAAGCATTCCTATATACTAATAACAGACAGACAGACAGCAAATCAAGAGCAAACTCCCATTCACAATTGCTACAAAGAGAATAAAATACCTAGGAATACAACTAACAAAGGATGTAAAGGACCTCTTCAAGGAGAACTACAAACCACTGCTCAACAAAATAAGAGAGGACTCAAACAGATGGAAAAACCTTCCACGCTCATGGTTAGGAAGAATCAGTATCTTCCTAATTGAAGATATTAATTGAAAATGGCCATACTGCCCAAAGTAATCTACAGATTCAGTGCTATCCCCATCAAGCTACCAATGACCTTCCTTCACAGAACCGGAAAAAAACACTTTAAACCTCATATGGAATCACAAGAGAGCCCACACAGCCAAGACAATCCTAAGCAAAAAGAACAAAGCCAGAGGCATCACACAGCCGGACTTCAAACTATACTACAAGGCTACAGTAATGACAACAGCATGGTACTGGTACCAAAACAGAGACATAGACCAATGGAACAGAACACAGACCCCAGAAGCAAGACCACACATCTACAACCATGTGATCTTTGACAAACCCGACAAAAACAAGCAATGGGGAAAGGACTCCATGTTTAATAAATGGTGTTGGGAAAACTGGCTAGCAACGTGCAGAAAGCAGAAACTGGACCCCTACCTGTCACCTTAAACTAAAATTAACTCCAGATGGATTAAAGATTTAAACATAGAACCTAACATCATAAAAACCTTAGAAGAAAACCTAGGCAAAACCATCCAGGACACAGGCATAGACAAGGACTTCATTCATGACTAAAGCACCAAAAGCAACGGCAATAAAAAGCCAAGATAGACAAATGGAATCTAATTAAAATTCAGAGCTTCTGTGCAGCAAAAGAAACAGTCATTAGAGCAAATCAGCAATCAACAGAATGGGAAAAAATTTTTGCAATCTACCCATCTGACAAAGGGCTAATATCCAGAATCTACAGAGAACCAAAACAGATATACAGGAAAAACACAAAAACCCCATTCAAAAGTGGGTGAAGGATATGAACAGACATTTTTCAAAAGAAGACATATATGAGGCCAACAAACATGAAAAAATGCTCATCGTCACTGATCATCAGAGAAATGCAAATCAAAACCACATTGAGATACCACCTCACACCAGTTAGAATGGTGATCATTAAAAAATCTGGAGACAACAGATGCTGGAGAGGCTGTGGAGAAATAGGAATACTCTTACACAGTTGGTGAGAGTATAAATTAGTTCAACCATTGTGGAAGACAGTGTGGCGATTTCTCAAGGATCTAAAAATAGGAATTCCATTTGACCCAGCAATCCCGTTACTGGGTATATACCCAAAGAACCATAAATTGTTCTACTATAAAGACACATGTACACATATGTTCACTGCAGCCCTGTGTACAATAGCAAAGACCTAGAACCAACCCAAATGTCCATCAATGATAGACTGGACAAAGAAAATGTGGTACGTATACACCATGGAATACTATGCAGCCATAAAATATGATGAGTTCGTGTCCTTTGTAGTAGGGACTTGGATGAATCTGGAAACCATCATTCTCAGCAAACTGACACAAGAACAGAAAGCCAAACACCACATGTTCTCACTCACAGGCGGGTGTTGAACGAGAACATGTGGATTCAGGGAGAGGAGCATCACACACTGGGGGCAGTTAGGGTGGTAGGGGAGAGACAGTGGGGGTTGGAGAGGGTGGGGAGGGATAACATGGGGAGAAATGCCAGATATAATATGCCCCTAAAGTAAAATAAATTTTTTTAAAAAAAAAAAAAAAAAAAGGAAAAGAAATGCAGAACCAAAGGCCCACCCCAGACCTACAGACAGAATCTGCAGTTCACCAAGACCACAGGGCTCCCAATGCACGTTCAAGTTTGAGAAGCCCTGTTCCAATGCAATGCCCTAAAGAGCCTGCAATGGGCCTCCACTCCCCTAAAAACCTCTTCTTAGGAAGCAGTGTCCTCTAGGACTCTTAGTCTTTGGCANCAGTTCACCAAGACCACAGGGGCTCCCAATGCACATTCAAGTTTGGGAAGCCCTGTTTCAATGCAATGCCCTAAAGAGCCTGCAATGGGCCTCCACTCCCCTAAAAACCTCTTCTTAGGAAGCAGTGTCCTCTAGGACTCTTAGTCTTTGGCAAGACTCTGTGTCACAGTGCCACTCTCTTGAGAAGAATGCACATTACTGAAACACTTATAGAACTCTAATACCTAGTCCCACCCTCCTGGGTAGCCTGTAGTCCCAGCTACCAGCTACCCAGGAGGCTTAGATGGATCACCTGAGCCCAGAAGCTTGAGGCTGCAGTGAGCCATGATTGCACCATTGCATTCCAGCCTGAGTGACACAGTCAGACCCTATCTTAAAAAAAAAATTTTTTTTTAAAGCAAGGACTAGAAGCTGTATTGCTGCCAGCACCCAAGCTTCACCCCACGAACCCCCTCCCTGCTGCATTAGCACTGGCCACTCTTCCACATCCCCACACCATCATCCCGAGATACCCCTGCCCCCAGCACCAGTGGAATGGGTTTTGTACCCCGGCACTGTGTTGTTCACTTTCATCTCTCATCCCCATTTTCCAGGTGAAAGGGCTGAGGCCAAATAAAAACAGCATCACACAGCTAGGAAATACCAGAGCTGAGCGAAGAACTCTCAATCCGGTTTCCCTGCCCCTAAACCACCAGGGAATCCCAGAAAGGGCAGTCAGAAGGATGACAGTTTTAGACATAGATTTAAACCCATATCTGCCTTGCTAAACTGCATCTGCCCTGGTGGTGTCAGCTAGCTTTAGGTCCAACAGTCTTCACATAACCAAAAACTCAAATAATAGTAGCTGAAACAAATTGGGATTTTTTTTTAAAATGTAAAGGCAGTCTGAAATTAAGCCAAAAAGAGCTTGTATGGCAGTGACACCATCAATGTGTAGCTCTATTTTTCAGCCCACAATCCTTATCATGTAGCTTCCATCCCTGATGTTGCCTCACATTCCAAGATAGCTGCTGAAGCTCCAACCATTATATATGTGTTCCAGGCATAAAGTAAGAGGAAATGCCAGAAAGAGGAAATTCACTGGCCAGCTGAATAAATTCTCTTTAAAAACCTTTTCTGAAAGTCCTACCTAATGACTTTGCCTTCCATCTTATTGGCCATTCCTTTCAGCAAGAGGGCCTGGGGTACAAGGTTATGTTAACACACTCCTGCCTCAGATAAAATTGGGTCTCATTAGTAAGGAAGAGGAGAGGCTGAAGAATGAGTAGGCAACTATAAGGTAGTTGGTGGTTGGTGAGCTGCCACAGAGCTGTCCTTGGTGATGAGCCGATTTGGGATAAGGTCAGAGTGAAACCACTTCCTACCAGGGAGAGGGAACTATTTGTGGAAAACATTCACAATTCAGTACTGAGATTTTATTCCAGGTTTGATGAAGTGTTTTATATACTTTAGCAATAGCTCAGAAATGAGGTCGGACTAATTTAAAAATGAGAAAAAGGCACAGGCAGGTGGCATATTTCTTTCTTTTGCAATCAGCATTAAACCTTTCATCATTAGCTGAAATCTACATTCCCTGGGCCCTTGCTACTCAAACTGTGGTCCGTCTGGGCCAGCAGCATCAGCATCATCACAGAACTTGTTAGAAATGCAGAACCCAAGGCCCACCCGAGACTAACAGATGGAATCTGCAGTTCACCAAGACCACAGGGGCTCCCAATGCACATTCAAGTTTGGGAAGCCCTGTTTCAATGCAATGCCCTAAAGAGCCTGCAATGGGCCTCCATGCCCCTAGAAACCTCTTCCCAGGAAACTGTGTGCTCTAGGACTCTTGGTCTTTAAGGAGACTCTGCATCACAGTGCCACTCTCTGAGGAGAACGCACATTAAAACACTTGTAGAACTATGATACCTAATATTTACCAACTCCTGTGCCAGGCGCTGGTCTAAGGGCTTCATGAGTGTTTCTGTAGGTCATCCTCCTAACCACTCTGTGAGGTGGGAGCTCTTATTCTCATCCCCTCCCCTGGTTTACAGGTAAGGACATGGTACCGAGTTACCCAGCCAGACAGCAACAGGTCCAGGCAGATGCTGCCTCTCTGAAATGTTTTGCCCAGATGGAGAGATTTTAAGGCTCAGAGAAAGATGGGGCAGTGTTTCTGAATGAGAGTACAGCCTGGTGAAGTACACTCTGGACAGGCAGCTGGGATGCCTGCGTTCCAGAGCTTGCTCAGTGACTGCAACCTTATATAAATAAGCCACTAGACCACCTGGAACCTCCTTTTTCTTACCTGTGTGTGGGGTGATTTGCAAGCTCTCCTCCAGCTCTGACATTCCTCAGGTCTAGACGTGCCTTCCGTATGATCTGAAAATCAGTCAGCCTTAGCAGCCGCCTCCCCTAACTGGCTTTATTCAGGTTCACCCAATTGTCACCCAGCCTGGCCACAGCCCAACTTGGTCTAGACACCCAGATGTTGGACACCCTGTGGGGAAACAACATACCCTCCCGAGCAATCAGAGACAAATAAACACAGCTGCTGCCAGCGAAGCCCCCCACTTGACCCAGCTGGAGGGGAAGGAGCTGGGCAAAGTTGACTTCCAGTAGACTTTCGGACTGAATTAGACTTGGCATGAAAGTTCACAAAGGGAGCACCTGGCCATGTGAGTCAGTTCACCAAGGCTGCAGGTGGGACATTCCCCCGCTGCCTGCCCACATCAGAAAGGGCTGGCTGTCTACCTGCAGACTGGCTGGCAGAAACCAGAAAGAAGTGGTGCAGGAAAAGCCACCGAGACTTAGTTGAGGCAGAGGCTTCTTGCTACCCTCCTCCCCTGGCACTTCTGCAGGGCACATATCTGGTCAACAGATCTAAATGGAGTGGAGAGCCTTTAAGAGTGTCACAGTGGACCCTCTGCCATGCCCCTTGCTCACCAGTCCCTGCACTGCAGTAGGTAGACACAAGGGAGGCTCCTGGTGGCCCTGCATCTGCTGTGGGATGCCTCCACCCACTTAGTTCCATGTGACTGACCCATAGGCAGCCCCAAGCTCAGGCCAGACCACAGCCTCTTTCCCACAGATTTAGGAATTGGGCCTCGAGACTCTGTCTCCAGAGGCTGGACCTGTAACATATAAATTTAGTGTCTTAGGGTAGGACATCTTCTATCAGAGCAATCCAGGCTGCACAGACACAGGCTCCAGACACAGCCCACATACGAGTGGATCATAGACAAGAGGACGAGAGGGTCTAGGGTCTCTTTATTCCTGTCCCAGACTCCAAGCCCTCCCTCTTTAGGTTCTCAGCCTCACCCCTGCATCCTATAATAAAGTCTCCTTTAAGCAAGCTTGCTTCAGAACAACTCTACTACTTGTCAATGGCGGAGTCTTAATGCTGAACCAGGCATTCCCATATTCAACAAATATTCAAGCACTAGGAGATGGGCTTGACGCTGGGGGAACAAAAAAAAAGAGTAAGTCATTATCACTAACCTCGAGGTCACATAAATCTGGGACAAAAACAGATCACTCTAAACCAATGTATTAGTCTCAATGTTTGTCTTCCCCTAAAATTCGTGTGCTAAAATCCTAGCCCCCAGGGTGATGGTATTTGGAGGTGGGGCCTTTAGAAGATGGTGAGGTCATGAGGGTGGCTCCTCATGCATGGGATTAGGGCACTTATAAGGGGCTGAACGCCCAGAGTTCATTCCTTCCACCAGGACACAGCAGGCACTATCTATGAACCACACAGAGGGCCCTCACCAGACGCTGAATCTGCCAATGCCTCGGGTGCGCTAAAGGCAGCCCCTGGCCTCAAGAATCCTGCATCTTAGAGGGAAATCACAGAACACTTAATAAAAGTTCAAGACAACCAAACAAGAGGCTTCCAAATAATTATTGCTAAATGAGTAGTCCCTGAAATGTTACAGAAATTCAGAGGGAGGAAAATACACTTTGAGCTTGGCAGTTAAATTTTCAGAGCAGGTAGAGCTGAGTTAGGTCCATGGATTCAAATAGAGACAGTGCCCAGCTACACTCCTGCAAATGATGCTCCTGAAAATATTAAACATCCACAAGGTGCAGTGACTCACGCCTGTAATCCCAGCACTTTGGGAGGCTGAGGCAGGCAGATCAAGAGGTCAGGAGATTGAGACCATCCTGGCCAACATGGTGAAACCACATCTCTGCTAAAAATACAAAAATTAGCTGGGTGTGGTGGCGTGCGCCTGTAATCCCAGCTACTCGGGAGGCTGAGGCAGGAAAATCGCTTGAACCAGGGAGACAGAGGTTACAATGAGCCAAGATCGAGCCACTGCACTCCAGCCTGGAGACAGAGCAAGACTCCGTCTCAAGAAA
>NW_016107336.1:361568-372455 GCF_001604975.1 Cebus imitator
AAAAAAAAAAAAAAAAAAAAAAAAAAAAAAAAAAAAAAAAAAAAAAAAAAAAAAAAAAAGCAAATCTTCCAAAGCTTCTCCTCTTTGCTGCCCACCTCTCAAATGTTCTTAGTGTTATGTCCAGAGGGTAGGCAGAAGTAGGGAAAAGGGAAATGCTAAAATTATCAGCATGTACCAGGTTGCTACTTATTAAGACTCTAGGGAAAAGATGATGGACAAAAGCAGGAAGTGTCCAGCACTTAGTGTGAGCTCTGGTAGTCCCCAGTGCCTGCTGTGTAAGTTCTTGGTAACTTCAAAGGAAAACTTCAGTAATAGGTATGAGTTGGAGGTGTGAATGTTAAGTGCTTGCTACGAAATTAGATTTGGAGTTCTGCTTAGTCAGGACAAGCTTCTAGGATTCTTGTGTGTCCTTCTCTGATGACATCCTCCACCTCCCTTTGTCATTGTCCTGGAGTAAAATCAGCCCCCAGGAGTAAGGTGGGGAGTTGTCACCTCATCCAGCAACTGTCCACTCACTTTTTAACCTCTCCAACGCAAGGCTGACAGAGGAACCAAAGTAGAAAAGGCGACCAGTCAGGAAAGCCATGAAAGGTCAGCACCCCCACCGTGGTCCCCCAGAAATCACTACCACCCTCTGATCTCCTCGCCGCCGTCCTTCACCACCCCTCCCTCCTACTCAAACCGGTGCCAGCTCTGGAGGAACACCAGCTGATCTAGGAGCCACAGCTTGTGCCAAGAGCCACCGGCAGTTTCATTTGGCACAAAGTCTCAAAGAGAAGTGTTCTTTGTTTCCACCACCAGAGTGAATGCCATCAACTCCTGCTCCCCAAATTCCCACACTCCTTTCCCTCTCTGTCAAGGGCAGAGGAAAGCACCTTCTGGCCCTTCTAGACCCAAAACACCCAGCTAAAGACAAAAGGTGCTGACCCTATGTGATCCAGGCAGATTCACTGTCCACACCCCCACACCTCACCAGGCTCCCCAAAGGCTGCCTTGGCTGGAGAACTTGGGATGTCACTCTGCTGCTTATGGTCACAGAGCTCGGGCAGGGGCTGTCACTTGGGCCATGTGAGCAAGCAACTCATTTTAGGATCTGGTCTTGGGCATCAGAGTTATTTGCTTACCCTCCTCATCCCCACTGGCCTCCCTCCAGGTTCTTCACTTTCAGAGAGAAACAAAAAAACCTTGATTCACCATGGGGAGGTGATGACCACATGACAGGGAACTTACGTAATTCAAGACCGGGCAGAAGCCTGTCATACCCAGAGCTACAGTGCAAGAAGGTCCTCAGAGCTCCTTCAGCATGTCATGCGATTTGAGTGTTGCTCCATAATTTACAGGCAAACTTTCCATTAACAAAGAAAGTGCTTCATTCTCGTGAACCCTGACCTCAGAACCCTGACCTCATTTCCTGAAACAGCCTTGACACACAAGCCTGTGTGCACACAATCCATCCATTCAATTTGTCATCAGGCCAAAGCCACACCCCCAACACACACACACTCTCCAACCTTCCTTGGCCTTCCTTTCTGCTGGCCAAGAGGACTGAGACCTTCTCTCATCTGTTTAAAACAAATCTCCCAAAGGGAAAGAGCAGAAACTAAATTTGATCATGTTAAGTTCCAGCTTTCCAAGGGCGAGGAAGAATCCCACGTTTTAGCCGCAACAGTTTTGTGACAGGAAGCGTTTTAATATATGAAGAAAAACTTCTGCAGTATCCTGACAAAATGTTTTGAGGAAAAGGCATATGGATGTATTTTTATCAGGAACTGCACTCCTCCCCCAAGACAGCAGGCACAAACATTTTCAAAACACTTAGCTCTCGGCAAAGTGAAATTCTGCTATGAAAACGAAATTGGATGCTCATCCTCTCCAGCACTTTCTCACAGTGGTCCTTAAAAAAAAATCACTCTGCCAATCAGTATTTTAATAAGGAAAAACTATTGATGGTATCACATTGACTAACTTCAAGAAAAAACTGCTGCCCCACACCCTAGAGCCAGAAAGGTTTTACCAAACTGAGTTTGACAGAATATACTTGCAGAATATCTATTTTTAGGCCCCTTAGCTGTACAGTAACAGTCTTCCACTTCAGATCAGCTGGCCTCCCGCCAAAACAGTGAAGTAAGAGGAACTTCAGCCCCTAAGCCTTCCTGCTCCCCAAGAGCGCCAGGGCTCCTACATAAATGGTTAGCAATAAGTCATTTTTTTATTAAAGTTTTAACTCTAGGCAGCAATTTTGCTTTAAAAGGTTTCTCTTTGGAGTGCATTTTTGTTTTAAAAAATTAAATACTAGCCGGGCGCGGTGGCCCAAGCCTGTAATCCCAGCACTTTGGGAGGCTGAGGCGGGTGGATCACGAGGTCAAGAGATCGAGACCATCCTGGTCAACATGGTGAAACCCCGTCTCTACTAAAAATACAAAAATTAGCTGGGCATGGTGGCGCGTGCCTGTAATCCCAGCTACTCAGGAGGCTGAGGCAGGAGAATTGCCTGAACCCAGGAGGCGGAGGTTGCGGTGAGCCGAGATCACGCCATTGCACTCCAGCCTGGGTAACAAGAGCGAAACTCCGACTCAAAAACAAAAAAAAAAAAATTAAATACTATTGGATGTGTTAGTATTCAGAAGCAGATTTCAACAACTCACACTTCCTCTGAACTTTTTTTCAACAGATATTTCACACATTAGGGAGGGCCTGAATTCTCAGAATTGTACCTCTGTAAGTTCATAACTGCCCTCCTCCTTTAAGGGGTGGGTGGAGAATCCCACTCACCACTCAAGCTCTTGCAGGTCTGAAGGCAGAACCAGTGTGAAACAATGGGTCCGCTTTCACTCACCACTCCCAAGGCCGAGAACTATCCAGTGAAGAGTGGCCATGACGTGGCATGAGGTTGCCCAGGGGTCATAAGCAGTTCACCTTCACCAGCCATTTCTCTCACTTCTTTAGTGTGTGGCACAATGCTCCCTAACATCCCACCTTTAACGACCTGTCAAGAAAAAACATGAGTGCAGCAAACTACCAAACAAGTACTTGCTCCTAGGAGCAATTCAAACACACTTTGTTCAATAATGGTTTCATTCCAACTGGCCCTAAGAGAAAAAAAGAGTAAGGAATTTTTTAAAGCCTATTTAACAAGATGAAGCCTCAGAAGGCAGTTGGCTTAGATGTAAACACGTGCTGCACCAACAAAAGCCAAATCTGAGGTGTCAACAAAAGGAAGTCACTCTTATTCTAGAAACAGACCTTAAAAGTAGCTAGCTTGGTGCCAGTTAGAGAGAGGCAGGGCAAGCTTAGTTATGCACTGCTGGTTAACATACCCACTCACCCTGACAAAACCACTTTAAAATCGGGGAGCTATTGTCTAACAACCCTTTTGAAATGCTATTGAGAGATGAACTTTACATTTCTATGTAACTTCAAGATGCTGCTCCCAAACACAGCCACACCAGGTATTTCAATTAAATAATTTTATTGGGGAAAAAAATCACTTTGAGCACCAAAGCAAGAAAACTATTATTCAATCAGTTTCCCAGATCACATGCAAAGAACACAAATGCTCAGGGTGGACCTGCCAGACGGTCCACAACCAGCGGCTGCGTTCAGCTGGAATGGACCGGGGTCCCACAGTGTTTGTGCCACAAGTCAATGGCTTTGCTCACGATGGCATCCGAGCTGTCCTGGGGAATCTGTGGACAAGCAAACCAGTCTTTGTGAAATTTCAGTGTTTACAACTTTTGTGTCTTCCCTCATTTGCTGTGGCAAAAAATTTACTTCTATGGGAGTTTTCACTGTTTTTCAGAAAGTGACAGAATAAAAGGCTTGTGTCACATACTACCTGAGGACAGGAAAGAGCTCTAGTGTCAGCCTGACTGGGTTCAAATCCTGCATTGCTCACTAACTGTGCACCTTTGAGCAGGTTACTAAGCTACCTGGGCTTCAGATCCCATCTCTAAAATGGGGGACACGACAGCCTGCCTTTGCAGAGCTGTTAACAGTATGACATCAGATAACCCATTGACAATACTTAGCACAGGCCTGGCACCATTAGCCACTTACGGTTATAATGATGATTCATTTATTCAACACATATTTACTGAGTACTTTATTATTATTTACCAGGCCATTCTTCAAATGTTAATACTATTTTAAAAAATGAATAGATTTAGGATTCTGTGAAAATCATTCAGGCATAAGCCCCTTTAATCCTACTTCCTGCCTGGTAAAGGTATTCCAAGACACATAGGGAGGGAAAAGTTAAATTCATTACCATTGCCTTTTTCAGCAATATACTAGGTGGCCCAGGGGTAATACTGTATATAATTAAACCCAACTGGGATTACATTAGAGACAGTAACAGAAAAAACGGCTTACAAAATCCTCCGAAATACAGAATCCCTTTTGAACTGACAAAAATTACTTATTGTAAAATGACAAATCTCATCTACTCCTTTTCCTGACATGCCTGCTGAGAGTCATGTGGAGGATGAGACTCTGGTTCTAAACGGACATATTCACGAGGTCATCTCCCAAAGACAGGATGCAAACTAATCCTCAGGCCAACTTTAAGCCAAACTTTTTCAAAGGAAAAATGTTTCTTAAAATGTAAAAATATACTGTATTATTTTTCTGAAATAATCATATAACAGGAAAATCTGACTTGCTAAGGTGACTTCATTTTTAGATTCAAAATCAAATCTAATTATTATTTCTCTTAAAAAAATTTATCTAAAATAATCAATTATCCTCTGAAATATTCTAAGGTATTATTTCTCTGAAATAATCTAATGTAACAGGAAAATCTGACTTGCTAAGGTGACTTCATTTCTAGATTCAAAATCAAATCAAAGCACACTTACATTTTCCAGAAACTTTGTTATCTTCTCTGTATTGTTCAGTGCCATAACTTTTATTTTAAAGGTTAATAAAATTTCAACAGCTACAAAAACTAGGATCTTACAGGATCCACTCACAACTTTATCCCAAACCCTATAAAAGTAAGGAGATATACTCAAATTACAAAATAAAATCAAATTGCTCTAATTTTATGTAAAATCTCCAAAGAACAACTTTTGTGAAATAATCATCAAAACAACAATAAAATAGAGAAGCCACTTGAAATCTATTCTAGATACAATCAGCACTAGAAGGAAAAAGCAAAGTTTACTAAAAATTGCCGCTCCACTAGGTATCTACCGAAATCACATTCCCTCATGTTGGGAATCTGACGTTTTTGAGGAAGAAAAAGAAAACCCTAAACTAATGTTTGTATTCTGCTAATATTCTGTAATGCTAGTATAATCATAGCATACTAAGGGACAACAAAAGATGTATATGAAATGAGATAAATTCTATTTCCTTGCCAGAGATTCTGGGGACAGACTCCTTAAACTTCTCTAAGGGCTGAGGAGCCACTTACTGATCTACAACCACTCTAAGATAATAATTCTGATCATTCATATAACTCCTAAAAGTTGGTATTCTACTTTATACACTTAGTTACATATTATCTTATAATGTTCTCTGTGTGCTGCCTTTCTCCTCTACTACATCACAAAGTCTTCATGGGTGGCACCTGGACTCAGAAATACTCATAACACTTGTCTGAAACTGACTGGAAGAACTTAGTTTAAATCTCAAATCTTTGACTGCCTTCAGCTTTTTTTCTTTTGAGACAGTCTTGCTCTGTCACCCAGGCTGGAGTGCAGAGGCACAATCTCGGCTCACCACAACCTCCACCTCATGAGTTCAAGCAATTCTCTACCTCAGCCTCCCAAGTAGCTGGGATTACAGGCACCTGCCACCACACCCGGCTAATTTTTGTATTTTTAGTAGAGATGGGGTTTCTCCATCTTGGCCAGGCTGGTCTTGAACTCCTGACCTCATGATCCACCCGTACCTTGGCCTCCCAAAGTGCTGGGATTACAGGTGTGAGCCACTGCGCCCAGCCCAATTGCCGTCAGCTTCTTTAAGGCTATCATGACAGAACTAAGAAATAAGATTTCTGCTAGATGAGGATTTGTCACATTTCTGGAAAAGAGGAGCTGATGCTTATATAAACTCCTGGAGACCGCTGAAGGTGTGACTACTTCACAACATCTAACACGCTGAGGGCCCTCAATTTTTCTAATTGTATATTCAAGAATAAGCAGAATCATGTGCTGTTATGGTAGCTGCTGAAGGACTGGGCTTCAAATTATTGTACTGTTCTAAAGCAAATTTATACTCTGACGGCTGACCACATGAAAAGCTAGAACTCTGCTCTAACTCTAAGCCTTCAATATGTCTTCAAAAGAAATACTTGCCTCTGTAAACTGGATTCCGGCAAACATCCGGCAAAGCACCTCTTGAACCAGAGATCATAAGGAAGTTTGGACACCGCAGAACACATCTTCAGATGAGTCAGCAGTCTGCTATCTTCCAGATTCAAGTATTGTTCAAAAGCTTTTGGCTGAAAATTAAGCAAGAAGAGATTCTTCATTTCCTGTGTCATAACATCATCTGATATTACAGTCTCTGATGAAAAAAAAAGTTCCATGCTGAATGCAAGGATGTATTAGAAAACAAAACTTCAGAATTACCCAAGTCACTTGTGACACAGCAATTTCCTAGGTCAGCACTAACTAAAGTAACAAACCATTCAGGACTGAGGGGTTTCCCAGGACACCGGGCCTTTTCAGTACTAAAACTGGGGCAGTCCCAGGCCAAACGGAATGGTCACCCTAATACTAACTGCACTAGCCAGATTCAACAGCGTAAGGCAAAAGTCCAAAGCAAAATTCAATTGTTCTGAGGAGCTAAGGAACAGCTCCTACTCTAGACCAGCCCTTTATATTACTGGCTGGTCTAGAGAAGAAGATTATATAGTAAGGAAAAGGGGGGCTAAGAGGAAGGGTAAAACCAAAGAACTAGAGTGGGATTAGAGTGGGGAGAGGGCATTAGGAAGAATGAGACAAAAAGAGATGGTGATGAGAAGGGGCTGACCAGTCACTGACCATATATCCGCTGCCCTGGGTTGAGCATCACTGTGCACCAGTACCAAGGAGGCTCATACAACAGGGATATCCAGAGGATGAACTCTGTACTCAACACAAATATGCATGAAAATTTCTTAGAATTCAAGGGAACAAAGCACCTGGATTCTACTTGGTAGCTGATGCTTATATAAACTTCTGAGACCTCTCTCTTATGAGGTCAGGTGGCAGCCAACTCTAGAAGACTGGAGAGCTAATAAAGCCAGCTCCCCAGATCTGGCCAAATTCACCTTGCATCAGCTGCGGTATTTAGGGTCCACTGGCTGAGAACAGGCTCTACGAGTCAAAACCTTAAGTCCACACTCACTATCTGCAGGAGTACAACCAGAGCGCACATCACTTAAGCAAATGTAAATGTTTATTTTAACTCAATATCTATAACTCTCTGCTTCTGTCAAAGAGGAAATTCATCACCTTTACAATATCCACTATAGTCAGAGACTGTGCTACATACAATGAATAAAGTGAAAGGTAAGAGAAAGTCCCTGCCTTTAAGGAGCTTACAGCTTGAGACATACAAGCAAAGAGGTAGCTACAATACACTACTGCTGTGATGCTATGATGGGAACAAGCACAAGATGTTGGGTACATCCCGGAGAAAATCCTAACCTGGGCTATAGGAGGCAGAAGCAGTTTCTTAGGACCGGTGACATTTGAGCTGACCTCCGAAGAATGGACAACAGTCAGCCAGGCAAAGAGGGGCCCATATAATAATATTCGGTTCAGTTTCCCCCTCTCTTTTTCAGGATATCAGCAGGCATGTCAGGAAAAGGAGTAGATGAGATTTGTCATTTTACAACAAGTAATTTTTGTCAGTTCAAAAGGGATTCCTGTTTATCCAACTTCCCTAAACTACTCAACAGTTTCTAGAGCTTCTCAACAACACTTCAGACAATTTCCCAAACATGGAATTTTGGTTGGTTTTGCAAAGGGGATATTTGCACTTTTTCCCACAGTGACATGGCTGAAAACACACAGTTATACATTAAGTCTCACAGCAAAGAAAATTTCATCCAGAAGTCAGTACAAATAATTAACAAGATGGAGATGAGTGAACATTTTTAAACTATGTATTGTTTTTCCTTTATCAAACAATAAGCTCACGAACGGAGGGGACTGTATCTGTTTTGTTCACTACTGGTTCTTCAGTACCTAGAACATCACTTGGTGTGGTAAGCACTCAATATATAACTATTGAGCAAATCAATACTGTGAATTAATATAAAGTTTCAAATATATCAATCAACATCTTAATATCACTTGATGTACATCTTTTTGCCACCAATATCTTATTAATTTTTAAAACATTTTTCACCAAAAGAGAGCCCGCATAGCCAAGTCAATTCTAAGCAAAAAGAACAAAGCGGGGGGCATCACGCTACCGGACTTCAAACTATACTACAGGGCTACAGTAATCAAAATAGCATGGTACTGGTACCGAAACAGAGATATAGACCAATGGAACAGAACAGAGGTCTCGGAGGCAACACAACATATCTACAACCATCTGATCTTTGACAAACCAGACAAAAACAAGCAATGGGGAAAGGATTCCCTGTTCAATAAATGGTGTTGGGAAAACTGGCTAGCCATGTGCAGAAAGCAGAAACTCGACCCCTTCCTGGCTCCTTACACTAAAATTAACTCCAGATGGATTAAAGACTTAAACATAAGACCTAACACCATAAAAACCCTAGAAGAAAATCTAGGCAAAACCATTCAGGACGTAGGTGTAGGCAAGGACTTCATGACCAAAACGCCAAAAGCATTGACAACAAAAGCCAAAATAGACAAATGGGACCTAATCAAACTCCACAGCTTCTGCACTGCAAAAGAAACAGTCATTAGAGCGAATCGGCAACCAACAGAATGGGAAAAAAATTTCGCAGTTTACCCATCTGACAAAGGGCTGATATCCAGAATTTACAAAGAACTAAAACAGATTTACAAGAAAAAAACTAACAAGCCCATTCCAAAGTGGGCAAAGGATATGAACAGACACTTTACAAAAGAAGACATACATGAGGCCAACAAACATATGAAAAAATGCTCATCATCACTGATCATCAGAGAAATGCAAATCAAAACAACATTGAGATACCATCTCACGCCAGTTAGAATGGCGATCATTAAAAAATCTGGAGACAACAGATGCTGGAGAGGATGTGGAGAAATAGGAACACTTTTGCACTGTTGGTGGGAGTGTAAATTAGTTCAACCATTGTGGAAGACAGTGTGGCGATTCCTCAAGGACCTAGAAATAGAAATTCCATTTGACCCAGCAATCCCATTACTGGGTATATATCCAAAGGATTACAAATCGTTCTACTATAAGGACACGTGCACACGAATGTTCATTGCAGCACTGTTTACAATAGCAAAGGCCTGGAACCAACCCAAATGCCCATCGACGATAGACTGGATAGGGAAAATGTGGCACATATACACCATGGAATATTATGCAGCCATCAAAAACGATGAGTTTGGGTCCTTTGTAGGGACATGGATGAACCTGGAAACCATCATTCTCAGCAAACTGACAGAAGAGCAGAAGATCAAACATCACATGTTCTCACACATGGGTGGGTGTTGAACAATGAGAACACATGGACACAGGAAGGGGAGCACTACACACTGGGGTCAGTTGTGGGGAAATAGGGGAGGGACGGTGGGGGGTGGGAAGCTGGGGAGAGATAGCAAGGGGAGAGATGCCAGATGTAGGTGATGGGGAGGAAGGCAGCAAATCACACTGCCACGTGTGTACCTATGCAACAATTTTGCATGTTCTTCACATGTACCCCAAAACCTAAAATGCAATAAAATAAATGGGGGAAAAAAACAAACCATTTTTCCTGGTTTATTCTAGCCTATTATAAGAAATCTTGAAACTATAGTAAAGAATAAAGAGGATCAAGACATCAAGTATAATCACACTCCCAATGATAACTACTGGTAATACTTTGGTTATAGAGCATCCATCCCGCATATATACACACATACTTTTCTGTCTTTTATCAGCTGAACTCAACCGAATACACAATTTAGTATTTTGCTGTTTGCACTCAACAAGTTGTGGATATTTTCCCAGGTTAATGAATAATCTTAAAGGGTTAATATCCATACCTAAACAGAGCTTTTTAAAATGGAAAAGAGAAAAAGCCAAGAACTCTATAGGAAAAATAATGCACATGCCTCTTACCCATATAAAAACATGTTCAACCTTGCTTACAACAAAATAAATGCAGCCTAAAATTACATTGAAGTATCATTTCCTACCTGTCAGAATGGCCAAAATTCAAGACATGGTATGCCATGGCAGCAAGACTGTAGGGAAACAATCTATTGCTTGTGAGGATGCAAAAGAATATGAGCTCTATGAAGGGGAATTTGGCAATATTTAGCAAAGTAATATATGCATTTACCCTTTGATCCAGTCAATCTATTTTAGGGAATCCAACTCAAATATCCTGGCAAACACATGAAAAGCTGCATGTACAAGTCTATTTATCTGTAACACCGTGTATAATAGCAAAAGACTGGAAACATCCCAAATAGCCAAAAATAAAAGAGAGGTTGAATAAACTATATTCACAATAGAACAGTATGAATATGCTAACCTGAGAATACTGTGTAGGCTGGGCGTAGCGGCTCACGCCTGTAATTCCAGCACCTTGGGAAGCTGAGGTGGGTGGATCACTTGAGGTCAGGAATTCGAGACCAGCCTGGCCAACATGGTGAAACCCCATCTCTACTAAAAATACAAAACTTAGCTGGGCGTGGTGGCACATGCTGGTAATCTCAGCTACTCGGGAGGCTGAGGCAGGAGAATCACTTGAACCTGGGAGGCAGAGGTTGC
>NW_016107336.1:372521-380823 GCF_001604975.1 Cebus imitator
AAAAAAAAAATACACAGTACAGTAGTATAAACCCATGACAGGGAATAAGGAATACTTCTGTATACTAATGTTGTATTGGCCGGAGCGTAGAAAGTTAGCACCAAGACAAAAGTATGCCAGATTGCAGGGTCATTTATTATGCCGGCGACCACAGAGGACTCACGTCTCTCCAACCTGTGGTGTCAAAAGGAGGGTGCCACGACTTTTTATACCCGAAAAATCACCTTGGGTGTGGGGGTGAGGAGCGGGGATGGGGATGAAAAGGTTTCGGACATTCCAAGGGCTTGGGGATTCTGTGATTCACCTCCTCGGCGGAGACAAGAGCGGGGGTCTCCGGACATTCCAAGGTCCAGGGGATTCTGTGATTCACCTCCTGGGTGGAGACAAGGGCGGGGGTCTCCAGACATTCCAAGGCCAGGGGACTTTTGTCATTCTGTTTGTTACTTCAGTGGTTTACAGAAGTCAAGAAAAGCATTTGTTTACACACAGATCTTAGTTATCCTGGGCTGCTTATTTTAGTTATTACTAAATAACTAAAGCAAAGGCTAGCAATTCTGGCACAATATCACACTAATATGGCATGATCTCCAGCATACAGCAGGTAAAAAGAGCAAGACGGGAAAAATGTGTACTATATGGTACTGCTTCATCTACAAAAGATGGTGAATTCAAATATATATGTGTATATATATATTTCTATTTTTTTAAATAGAAGGACAGGTTTATATTGCCTGACATTTTTCATACTTAGCAAATGATAAATACTATAGATGTGACTTATGATAACCATAATTATGTTTTACTCCTAAACATTTATATTTTCAATATTTCGATTACCCTAAATTCTTACTTTATGAAGACAATAAACCATATATCATCAACAGAAGGCAAAATGTGACAAAAATAGGTACTTAATCACTCTGAGAAGAATATATATTAAACTTAGGAAGAAGCTGCTAATAGTACCTATGAAAAAGCTCTTTAGCATAGCTTTAAAAAAACCATGTAGCAATAAAACAAAGCTTACTTACTTGAGTGATTAACACAATTAAGTTTGAGATGGTTTAAGAGAAACCTTCCATACCACACAATTAAAGTTGGCCTCTTTCTCCTCGACAATGAGTGACCTTGTCAAAAAGTAGAATTTTGAAAAGCTTGTAAGGAGAGAGGCTATGATGCAATCCTAGGAATCAGAACACTATGGCAGAATAAACACATCACCACTCAAGGGTATCGTTATCTTCTTCTGAAGCCTATCATTGTCCATCACACACACATTTCCATAGAACTAAGCAGTAACCTAAACTTTGTGTTATAAGATAGACTAAACATGGTTTCACTAGAGAGAAAAGTTAAGCAAATCACTTGATGCCTAAATCAAACAGAAACACAAAGGAAATTTAGGTTCTTTATATATGGTGTGAACGTTTTTTATAACTTTTTTGAAAACTTCATAACTATTTAAAACTACATGCTAGGCACTATAATATATACACTAAAAGAAGCCCCATTTTTAAAGATGAGGAAACTAAGATTTAAGGGACATTAAATAATCTTGCTGATTCTAAAATTCATTTCTGAAAAGAAATAGGCAAGTTCAAGAATAGCCAAGGCAATTCTGAAAAAGAGCAACTTTCCTTCTCAGCTATCAAAATGCACTAGAAAGCTGTATTAAATAAACCATGCGATATTGGCCCAGGAATAGACAAATAGCTCAATGGAATAAAAAGGAGCCCAGAAAAAGATATAAATACACACACACACACACACACACACACACACACACGGAAATCCAGTATATGATAAAGGCAGCATTTCAAATCTGTGAAAAAAGGATGAACTAACAAATACATAGGTAAGTGGTAGTTCTACTGCTTACTAACTGTGACCTAGGTCTTACTTAACTTCCCTGTGCTTCAGTTCCCTCATCTGTAAAAACAAAGATAATATGCTTGAATGAAGTAGCTCACTAACAATACAAATTTAGCACTGCCTGACATGAAGTACTTTCTCAGTAACACACAAACCAGAGGGGCAAGAGGAAGAGGAGGAGGAGGAGTGACATATTGGTAGAAATGGTGGTGTTGCAGCAGGTAAGTGTAAAAGTGAAATCCAGTGTGTATCTGATGCCAGTCAGAAAGATAAATCCCTGACAAAGAGCTACATTTAAAATGTTAAAGCATTTTAAAAAGTTACGTGAAAACAGGCCAAGGCACAGAGGCTCACATCTGTATTCCCAGCATTTTGGGAGGCTGAGGCAGGCGGATCACCTGAGGTCAGGAGTTCAAGACCAGCCTGGCCAACATGGCGAAATCTCGTCTCTACTAAAAATACAAAAATTAGCCAGGCATGGTGCCACACCCATGCCTGGAGTCCCAGTTACTCGAGAGGCTAACACAGAAAAATCCCTTGAAGCCAGGAGGCAGAGGTTATAGTGAACTGAGATTGCACCACTGCACTCCAGCCTGGGTAACAGAGCAAAACTCCATATCAGAAAAAAAAAAGTTAGGAGAAAACAAAAATATATATATTTTTGAATCTTGGGGTTAGAAAGGGCTAATTAATCAATAAGATGAAAAAAAAAAAAAAAAAAAAAAAAGAAAAAAAAAAAAAAAAAAAGAAAGAAAAAAAAAAAAAAAAAAAAAAAAAGAGAGAAAAAAAAAAGAAAGAAACCAAAAGAAAAATGCTGACAAATCTCATTATATCAAAACCTAAAATTTTGTACAACAAAGTATTTTCAACATAAGGGATAAGGATAAAAATCTAGGGTTCAGTTGGCCCTCGTATCCATGGCAGATGCTCAAGCAGAGGGGAGATGTATTCAACCAACCATAGACCAAAAATATTTGGGAAATAAAAAATGAATAATTGTGTCTATACTGAACATACACAGATTGTTCTGGGCATTATTCCCTAATACAGTATAACAACTATTTACATAGTATTTACATTGTATTATGTACTATAAGTAATCTAGATTTAAAGTATACAGGAAGAGATGTGTGGGTTATATGCAAATACTATGCCATTTTATATAAGGGACTTGAACACCCATGAATTTTAGTATCTCAAGGAGTCCTGGAACAAAACCCCTACAGATCCAAGAGTGACTATATATCAATAACTCTTAACAAAGAAAAAAGTCAACAAAAGAGTAACAATATGCAAACACGCTCAACTTCACTAGAAACTGAGGATATGTAAATTAAAATGAGATACAATTTCACTAACAGATGGATAAAAATTTAAGGCATTGATACTATCAAGTATTGGCAATGGGGTGGAAAATGGGAAATCTCATAATGTTTGGTGGGAGCATAAACTGATATGGCCTTTGGATGAGCAGCCAGGCAGTTTAAATTGTAAATATGTCAAAAATAAAAAAATAGATTTTAAATACATCTCCCCTCTGCTTGAGCATCTGCTCATAGGTACCAAGCCTAGAGAGATACACATACACACAAGGCACCAGTATTCAGGCATGCTTACTCTCGGCATGGATCTCTTATGCTTAAATATGGCAAATTCATAACAGGAAATGCTAGGAGTAAATATTTTTTAAAAGGTGGTTCTAAATGAGTGGCCTTCAACCCTTAGGTACACTTCAGAATTGCCTGGAGCTTTTAAAAAATTAGAATTCCAGGGCCCTAACTTCAGAAATTCAGATTTCATTTGTCTAGGAAGAGGAAATGTGATGGTAATTTTAAAAAGCTCCCAGGTGGTACCAATAAGAAGTCAGGACTGAAAGCTAGTGATTTATCTATACTGACTTGGAAAGTTCTCCAAGGCAGTAAGTTAAAAACGAAAATAGAACCATAGGACCATATACGCAGTATACTATTTAATGTGTTTTTTAAAAATCATATTATATATACAGGCACATAAGTGTCTTGAATCATATACGCCAAGCTGATGACAATGTTTACTTCTTAGAAGGGAAAGTGGAGAATTTCGGGGTTTGGGGTGGTTAGTCCAGATCTAGGGAAACATGGACTCATCTGAATTGCTTAATTTCTTTAGAGAATGCATTCATTGCTTATGTTATCAAAAATAAAAGACAAATTTTTAAAGAACAGCATAAGCTAACAAAATACTACTGACTTACTCGAATATTAAGAAAAGCTAATTCAATCATGACATGGTATACCTGACACCTCCTAATTTAATTAGGCAACTGACATATTTACTTAAGCTTCATTTCCAAGTTTAAACAACAAAGTGGATCAAATTTCAAAATCCTAAAAATCGAATTTTACTTGCTTGAAATATATAGCAACTGCTCTTCTAAGTGTTCTCAGAAGCTGAAGGGTCTTGCACATTGCCTTATTAATAATTTACTGCAGTGATCCTCAATGCCCATCCCACCATCATCACTGCCCCGTATCTCATCTTGCACTCAGTACCACAGTCACCAACTTTCAGTAGAATTTTACAAAGAAACAACCCAGTGCTTTAAGAAAAAAAGACTTATTTTTATAAATAAGGGGAAAAAAAGAAAATGGTAAAGGAAGACTAGCTTGCATGATAAGCAAGTACCACTCACTCTCTGCCTTCCCAAACCACTGTATGACAGAAACAGCTCGCTGCCTGCCACACTCCCATATGCCCCTCCCTATGTCACTCACAGAGCCCCTGTTTTAGCAGGAGATCACTATGCACTAGGATTTTAAAAATATACATATATATATATACATTTCCCAGCCTCTACTGCAGACAGGGCAGCCAAGTGACACAGTCCTGGTCACTAATGTATAGTTGACCCTTGAGCAACATGGGTTTGAATTGCAAAGGTCTCCTTAAACAGATTTTCTTCCACCTCTGTCAACTCCTGAGATAGCAAGACCACCCTTCTCTCCCTCCTGCTCAGCCTATTGATGATCCACTTCCACTTAATGAATAGAAAATATATTTTATCTTCCTTATCATTTTCTTTTCTCTAGCTTACTTCATTACAGGAATATAGTGAATACACATATAATAAAATATGTGGCCGGGTATTGTGGCTCACGCCTGTGATCCCAGAAGTTTGGGAGGCCAAGGTGGGTGGATCACTTGAGGTCAGGAGTTCGAGACCAGCCTGGCCAACATTTGTAGTGAAACCCCGTCTCTACTACAAAAAAACACAAAAACTAGCCAAGTGTGGTGGCAGGCACCTGTAATTCCAGCTACTTGGGAGACTAAGGCAGGACAATCACTTGAACCCAGGAGGCAGAGGTTGCAGTGAGCCAAGATTATGCCATTGTACTGCAGCCTGGGTGACAGCATAAGACTCCATCTCAAAAAAACAAAAACGGAAACAAAATGTACAAAATATGTGTTAAGCAACCATTTATGTTATCAGTAAGGCTTCCAGTCAACAATAGATTATTAATAGGGTTTGGGGGAGTCAAAAGTTATATGCAGAGTATCAACTATGCTGGGTTTGGGTCAGTTCTCCTAACCCTACACTGCTCAAAGATCAACTGTACATGCAGAGGGAAGGCCTAATAGGCCACAGACTTGGATGGCTTGTCCCTCTTACTCCTTTGCTTTTATCCTTGCCTTCCCTTTCCTCCTGCCCAGAACACAGATGTCATGGCCACTGGTCCAAGAGGCACCTTGTGAGCACAAGTGGAAAGATCATGCCTACAAACGCTGGAGCCAAATGGCAGGCGTCTGCAGCCCTGTCCACACTGTGGTTCTGCAGCACCAGCTCGGCACTGCCTAACTTCTTGGCTTCTGGTATTTGGGCTTCCCATTATACACAGTCAAATGAAAACCTTAACTTTTACAGAGGAATTACTCCAGAGCAGCGGATTCTAGACCAGAATATGGAATACACAGGAATTACTCCAGAGCAGCGGATTCTAGACCAGAATAAGGAATACTATAGAGCGGGACTGGCCATCTATGGCCTGCAGCAGGGCAAATCCAGCCAGGAACATTCTTTTATGCATTGTCTAAGGTTGCTTTTGTACAACAACGGCAGTTAAGTGGTTACAATAGAGACCATCTGGCCCACCAAGCTGGAAATATTTACAGATTATTCAACCTTTTAAAGAAAACATTTGCTGAGTCCTACTACAAAGGGTTATTCATAATTATAACGGCACCAGGAGGTAAAATACTCCCTGAAGACTCCCACTACCATTGTTCACTCTTCAATAGTGCCCCCCGCACCCAAAACAAAAACAAAAACAAAAACCCCCTCACCAGCTGGGGTAAAGAATCCCGGTACTTGGTATTTAATTGGTTCACAAAGCATCGGATGATCCAGTAACAGTCGACACTATCTTCCACCATTTCCTCCATGGCTTTAGCTATGGCAAGAAATGCTTCATCTTCTGGCTCCTGAAAGATTAATAATAAATCTCAAGAGGAAGGCAGTGAAAGAGAGGAATACGTGTTTCTTCAATAAAAAATGAAATCTTGCTCCCTAAATTTTGAAAAGGCTGCATTAATAAATCAAAGTGGGATCAAAAAGCACAGAGTCCACCCCTGAAGAGGGGAGCAAGGGGGAGAAAAGGATGAGTAACCACAGGATCAGTGCTGCTTATGAATGACCAGGTTTCTATACAGACTCTCCAGCTTCTAATGTTAAGCCCATCACAGAGTCTGCATAAATTATAAGCAAGTCACTGGCTCCCTCCACCCAAAAATATTCTCAGCACAAGGTGAGAATGTATTTGAAAAGGGTGTAATAAATAGCACCAAGAGTAACTGGAGACACTTTTCAGCACAGTAATTCGAAAATATTGAAGAACTCCAAAAAGACTTTTTAAAGCATTTGATTTCAAAGCATTCATGCATACCTTTAGAATTTTGTTCTAGCTTAAGCAGCAAAAATTTAAAATGTTCCTAGAATCAGAATTTTAGGAATCAAAAGAATGGCATTTCTCAAACCTTGTGTCAATACTCAGAATGTGAAAGTAAACTCTCAGGTAAATTTCAACAGAGAAATCTTAGAAAAACTGGAACCTTATCTGAAAGCCTCTTGTCTTCAAACACCATACCACATACAAAAAGCTTTATATTTTCATCTAGGATTTAACAGCTGAAGAATTTTAAAATTAAAAAGAAACTAAGAAGTATCATAGTTTCCCCTAGAAAGTACTGAGTTAAATCAAAACTCTTATTTTAATGTATTATTTCATTCTAAGCCCTTCTTTCAACTTGTTAATATTCTATAAAATGTCAAGAAAAACAGAATTACAATCACTGGAAATAAATTTTCTCTTAAGCATCGTATTAATGTGTCAGAAGAGAATAGAAAACAAGCAGAAGAAAAGGGAAAGGAAAACCTCCTTTCTTGGACTCCCTTGCAGTCCTGCTCACTGTGCTTGGCACCCCCAAAGGTGGCATGTCACTGACTGCTCCTGACTACTGACAGGTCAAGGGAAGAGGACCAAGTCCTTCCTGGCCCTGTGCTGAGCACTGCCGCACACTCTTACTGACAGATTAAAAAATGAAGCAGAGTGGGCACTAAGTGGGTGCTATTGTTCAAATATCTGTCCCCTCCAAAACTTATATTGAAATTCAATCCCCAATGTGGCAGTACTGAGAAGTGGAGCCTTTATGAGGTGACTGGATCATGAGGGCTCTGCCTTCATCTTTGGGTCAATTAATAGATTAATGGGTTATCACAGGAATGGGGCTGGTGGCTCCCTAAGGAGAGGAAGAGAGTCCTGGGTAAGCATGTTGGCACATTCGGCACCCTTGCCATGTGACAACCTGTGCCATCTCAGGGCCCTGCAGAGAGTCCTCATCAGCAAGAAGGCCCTCATCAGATGTAGCCCCTGCATCCTGGACTTCCCAGCTGCTAGAATTGTAAGAAATAAATTCCTTTTCTTTATAAATTATCACATTTCAGGTACACCGTTATAAGCAACCAAAAAAAGACTAACACAATGGGGCTCATGACTGTGGAGATGTGGGGCCGCAGAGCCTAAAACACACATTCACAAGCATGCCTGCCTGAGGCCACAGTAAAGGTGTCTCAGCTTGGAACACAGACAAGCTGAGGAGCGATGAGGGGAACCTATACCCTATCATCTCCATTCCTTGAACTAACAGATTATCTAATTTAATTTGATATGTAATTTAAGATCTTGTGTAGTACTATCAACTTCACTTTGCCAGTAAGTGAAATGTAAAGAAGACTGCTTAAATTATTCCAATTATTTTTAGGGACCTTCTCTCTCTTGATAAATGTAATAAATATAAATGATCTTTGTTGGCTCTAAAGTTTGTCCGTGGATACCCCATCATTAACTAAACAAAAAAAAAAAAAGGATCTGCAATAAAAATAAATTTTGTAAAACAG